>NC_090931.1:398965174-399279363 GCF_040938575.1 Ambystoma mexicanum
GAGAACGTGCTGAGAAAGGGGAGGTCCCAGCCGCTGCAGGAGGTGCTTGAGGGGACTTCCCACATAGCGGGGCGCCACTCTGGCTGCCCCACGCTGCCCCTGGCGGCCTCACTTCCCCCCTCTGCTCCTACAGGAAGAAGTAGGGGGCGGGCCATCCCCAGGGCGGCCATTTCCGGCCTGCCCTGGGGACTGACGCCTACAAATACGGAGGGAGCCTGGAGCACAGCCTCTTTCCAGCCCCCCACCGTCGAATAACAGCAACAAGCAGCTTGGTCGTTTAGCAGTTGCAACAAGTGCGTTATCAAAGGTCATCAGGCAGATCATAAGGTATGGTGTGGAGCCGCGAGGCCTGAAGGACGTGGGCATTTCCTCCACCAGGCCGGCAAAGTGTGGAGTTTTCCGCAAGGCATATGTCCGACAGCATTTTCCGCCATATTTCAGCCATCAGGGGCTGCCCGCTGGAGGCCAATAACCATTTTCCCACGAAAGGGGGGAGAAGGTTTGTTGTGAAAAGGCTGTTTGTTGTACTGCTGGGTGCTCCCTCAAGGCGTTTGCGCACCGCATTTTGCCTTCCGGACATGGCCTGGGAGCTGGTGAGTGGGGTACATTTTAAGGACCAACAAGGGGCGAGATTCAGTTGGTCCATTTACCCGCGGTGTATTTGTATTTTTTTTATTTGTATAGCGCTCCAGACCCGAAGGCAACCAGGCGCGTATCTTAGAATAAACAGGTACATATATGGCAATGGTTACATTTACAGTCTTACACTAGTGCAATAGGTAACATATTAAATAAGGTAAATAACAGTGCCGAAAAGGCAGAAGGGTTATTGTCATACAGTAGGCGATAGGTCAGGTGGCATGTAAAACATTAGTCGAACGAGGCGGATAGCCAAAGCTTAGCTTTTTGTTTCAATAGAGTTGGAGAGGGTAAGGATCTGATGTTGAGTGGCAGTGAGTTCCAGAGTTTATCGGCTAGAACTGGGAAGCTAGCACCTCCGGCTTTCTGAAGTTTGTATCTGGGGATGGTCAGACAGTGTGCTTGGGTAGATCTAAGAGATCGTAAGGGTATGTACTGTGAGAACTGAGAGGCTAGGAAGATAGGGGCCTGATTGTTTACACATTTATGTGCAAGGGCCAGGGATTTCAGTGATATCCTTTGGGCCACTGGAAGCCAGTGTAGTCTCTTCCTTGTTTCAGAGATGTGTGCAAATCTGGGAATGTTGAGGGCTGCTCTAATGGCATTATTTTGAAAGACCTGGAGTTTGTTGAGGTTACGTTGGTTGGTCCCTTGTTAAAGTGCATTGCAATAATCGAGTTTGGACATAACTAGTGTCCTGGCTAAAGTAATGCAATTCTGTGTGGAGAGGAATGGACGGCAAGCTGTGATAAGCTTACATGTGTAAGCAGAGGCCGCAACAACCGCATTAGTTTGTCTGTTAAGTGAAAGTGTATAATCGAGATAGATTCCCAGAGTTTTAGTATCTTTAGACACTTTGATGGAATGGCCATCAATATTAAAGGTGCTGAAAGATGGGGCTAGTTTGTTGAGTCTTTGTTGGGTGCCCAGAATGAGGAGCTCTGTCTTGTCGTTGAGACAGAGCTTGTGTTGGGCCATCCAGGCTTGGATGACTTGGTAGATGTCATTTAGGGCTTTAGAGTTGGCCATGTAATCACCAGTGTTGGGAATGAGTTTCTGGGTGTCATCTGTGTAGTTGGTGTAGGTAAAATCCAGATAATCAAGCTCATCAAACAGGTTTGGTAAATACATTGTAAAGTGTAGGTGATACACAACACCCTTGTGGCACTCCGCAGGGGACCGGGGTTGGGTCAGCTGAAGAGGTAGGTGAGAAAACTCTCATGTGTCTGTTATCCAGAAAGGAGGTAATCCAATGAGTAGCTTTTTCAGAAAAGTGGGCAGCTGATTTCAAATGATGGCAAAGGATTTGGTGGTTGACCAAATCGAAAGCAGCTGAGAGGTCAAGTAGTAGGAGGGCCAATTTGCCATTGTCTTTTAAATCCTCAATTTGGGTTTTGAGATCTAATAAGGCTGTCTCTGTTCCATGCTTTGGTCTAAAGCCAGATTGTTTCGTACCAAGTAAATTGTTAGTTTCCAGGTACTTCTGGATCTGGAGGTAGGCTGCTATGTCAAGTATTTTTAGAAGGAACAGGACTGTGGTGATGGGTCTGTAATTGGAAGGTATCGAAGGGTCTAGAGTAGGTTTTTTCAACAGGGGGATGACCCAAGAGTCCTTGAGATTGTCAGGGACGATGCCATGGTGGAAGGAAGAGTTGATAAAGGAAGTGATGAAAGGGGCAAGATCATGAGCCGATTCCTTAATGATCGGTGCAGGGCAGGAGTCACCTTGGCAGTTTGAAGGTTTTAGCTTACTAATGATTTTTCTGACCTCAGGGATGGTGAGGGGTACAAAGCTGAATGGGGTATGAATAAAGGAAGGGGTGGCCAGCTTGGCTGCTGGTAATTTGGTTTTAGAGGTAAGAAGGTCATTTTGTTCAGCATTGATTTTGGATTGTAAGGTAGTTATTTCAGTGAGGAGCGCATTTTGAATATTGTTGCACCATGTACTATCTTTGCTACATGTGTCAGGGATGGGCGAAGGGGATTCTAGTTCTTTAAGAATTTTGAATAGCTCTTTTGTGTTGGATTCTGCTTGCGAGATGCGTAAGTTGTAAGTCTCTTTTTTTGCTTGTGCAATCGCTTCCTTGTAGTTGAGGGATGCGATAAAGGGGTTATCTTTATTAGTCGCTCTTGGGAGTCTTTTCCATAGAGATTCAGCCTTACGTTTTTCTTTGGGTATTGCTCTAAATTGTGGTGTAAACCATGAATTCAAGTGAGCTTGTTGTTTAGCTTTCCTTAGTTTGAGGGGAGCTATGATATTGATAGCTGTGAGCAAGGCTTGATTGAAGGTGTCCACTAGGACTATAGGGTTGTTATGGTGTGAGGCACAGTTGTTGAGAATTGGTAAGATGAGGGGGAGTAGTTTCTCCCTAGTGATGTCCTTTTTGTTTCTTGTGGGAATGGGGGTGCTATGTTGGGTTTAGGGCATGGGTTGTTAGCTGGTATGTGAAAGATGATGATATGGTGGTCGGACCAGGCGCATGCAGAATTGGAGCTTATTGACGTATTACAATTTAAGTCTGCAATCCAGTCGAGCGTTCTGCCCTTGTGAGTTGGTTCAAGAATGCGATGCAAGAAACCTAGATTGGAGATATTACTCGCAACTTCGGTGGCCTGGAGATCCTTGGGGTCTGATAGACAAAGATTGAGGTCACCCAATAACAGCACTTGGGAGTTAGGTTTGATGTTGTCGGTAAGGATGGGTATAATGTTCTCTGAAAAGGACGTAAGGGGTCCTGGTGGTCTATAGATGAGGTGCAGTGATACGGTGTTGGTTGGTGATAAACAAAGTTTAACTGATAGAGATTCGGCCAAGCTAAGTGGAGTGTTGGGAGGGAGTCTCATGTTAATGTTATCCCTACGTATGAATGCCACGCCGCCACCTTTGGAGAGGTTGGATTGGCGGTCATTTCTGATTATGGAGTATCCATCTGGAATGGCGAGGGCCAGGAGCCGGCCTGAGGCAGCATGTAGCCAGGTTTCCGTGATGGCAATGAAGTCAAGGTTTTGGGCAGTGATAAGGTCTGCGATGTCAAGAGCATGGGCCGTGAGGTATCTGGCATTGATGAGGGCTCCCTTTAATTCTTTGTTAGGGGGGGCCACAGGGTGGTCAGGTAGGACCTGCGTAGTTGGGATCAGGCGGATGGTGCAGTGGCGATGTGTGTTGCGCTGGGTACATGGTATGTGAGGCAATCTGGATCTGAGCCTAAAATTCCTAAATTGGATTGAGCATGGTTGATTGGGAGTAAGTTTGGTGGCAAAATGTTGAAGCCACAAGGCGGGTGCATTGAGATAAGGATTAGGGGATAGTCGGTAAAATGGTTAGTCATGATGTTGTGAGTAGGTGTGAGGGGTGCGGAAGGGTGGTCAGACAGTGGTGTGGTGCTGTGGGTCAGTGTGGGTAAAGCGTGCAGGAGGAGTGCATGAAAGTCTCGTAAGTGAAGATATGTGGTACACGGTGTGTGCCGACAAATGGCAAGATTGTGACAATGTGTGCGAGGAGGAGGCTGGCAGGGGCGCACAGCGGCATATCACGACCACTATTGTACAGTAGACTACAGTAGAGGCTGAAGGGACCTTAAGCGTGCAAATGATACTCAGGCAATACAAATTTTGAGGCGATCAGTGTCGCTCAAGTGCAGTTGTTCACAGGCAATAGGCAGGTAGAACAAGTCAAACTAAATTGGTCCTCGGGCATGCGTAAGGGTGCTGAGGCAGGGGGTTATAGCCAGTCAATATTGCAACAGTGTAGCAAATCTCAGTCAGCAGGCAATTAGTGTAATACAAACATGCATTTGAGTGTGGGTATTAAAGCATTAACAGCATTGTTTAGGATAGGAGTAGTAAGTAGCAGAAGGTAGGCATGTAGCATACAATTTAGCAGACAACTTGGCAGTAAAAAAAAACATCTTAGCAGACAACTTGGCAGTAAAAAGTGAAGCGTGTGTGCACAGCGGCGTAGGCAGAGGGTGTGTATGATGCGCCGCAATGAAGGTGACGATGGAAAAAACCCAAAGAAAATGAAGGAGGCACCGAGGTGACTCGGGCAGGGTCCTCCTCGCCTCCCTCCCCCCTGGGTAAGGGGGAGGAACAAGGAGAAGTGCGCCAAGCGCTGGGAAAGACCACGAAGGGAAAACAAAGAAAGGGGGTGGGCTAAGCCCCATATAAACAGCGGGCAGCATAGACAGGGAGTATCCAGCCCTTCCGGCAAAGGACGTCACCTGCTGCAGCAGGAAGGAGGATTTTGTTTCCCTGCCTCTCGTTCGTGTTGTGTCCCTGAGGGAAGTGGTCCGGTGTTGAAGCATCCAGAAGTTCCAGTGAAAGAGGTGGACGGTTCCAGTGAGTGGGGATCGTAACTTGGAGGAGCGGTGCAAGGAAGGAGGTAAATCCATTGCTGGGAAGGTTTTGGCATTGTAGGCAGGTTAATTCCCTGAAGGCATGCAAGGTGGGGCTTAATAGGGGAGCACGGTAAAAGAGGACGTCGGAAACAATGGATATGGCAGGTTCTTCCCGGGTGAGGGACGTTGCGTTGTAAGGGTTGTTCGCATGCTATGCAGCGAAAACGGTAAAAATCGCCACATGGGAAAATACGCTGTGGGGCAACACATCATAGATTGCGCAATGCTGCACTGGCTCGATACCAGGAGCACTCAGGTTCGAGTCTCCAATGCGGGGACTTCGAAAAAGTATTTTGGGCCGGTGTTGCATGTTATGGTAGGCCTTTTTGAATACCGGAGGGAACTTATTTCTAATGTCAGGAAGATGGCTGGTACGTTGTACAGCAAGCATTGGAGTGGCCGTCAAGCATGCTGCTAGTGGGCCGGTCGGGAGTGATTATAACAGCAGCAGGAATGGGGAGCCGGGATCATGGCGGTGGCACAAACTGTTGGGGAGCTATAACCGGCTTTATGAGGAACTTGGAGCTGCACGCATGTACCACATATAAGGGCATAAACCCATGCAAGGGATTAGCAAGCGATTTGTTGCAAATTCAATACGGGAGTGGTACAGAGATACTGCAAGTGGGTGTGCAAGTTTTGACCAAGTTCGGGGGTTGCGGCAGAGACGCACCAGAGCGCATGATTCATGATGGGAGGGTCGATGGCTGATGACGTAGGGTTAGCCTTGGGTTGTGCTATACTGTAAATGCTTAATTGTTACCTCCACTATTCTTAGCGCATTTTATGCATGTCATAAGATTTGAGGTAGGAGCGCACAGGGTCTTTAGGGTGGAGGTTCCCATGGGTTGTTGGGAAGTTTGCCCAATTAACATGTATACAAAAGGAGAGGTGTTGTCCTGGCTGTGATAGTTTAAGGTAATTGCAACTTATTTAATGCAAATAGAATCTGTTGTGTATTACCTGCCCAATGGTGGCAATATTTGTGCGTATCCATGGGTAGAGGTACATGAAAATGATAATACACATGCGCTTGCCTTTTACTAAGGAGAGGTACAGCTTTTATTAAGTTGCTGCCCTCATCCACTACAACTTTTGTTTTATGAAAATACAAATACAATATACAAGGGTGCACTCATTCTGCACAATTGACAATCATAAATGAATAGAAACTGTATAGAGAACATAAATCAAAATCAAACCAATTGATGCATGAATATGCTGCAAAGTGACAATTATAGAGATAGACACAAGAACAAAAAATGCTTCTAATACATACTGTTCTCATTGTTCAACATGGTATAAAAGCAAGTTTGAGCATGTTTTATAACAAAAAGGAGCTAACATAACTTGTTACTCCTCTAAAATGATGACCTTGGATCGGTCTAGCATATCCAGGCTAAAGGGTGACCAAAATAATGTATCAACGTCACTGAAATAAATCCAAAGGTAAATTATTATAAGGACCAAACAACACCGGTGGGTGAATTGGTCCCAGGACGTTTCGGCTTGCCCAATTAACATGGCAAGGTTCATGTAGTTATGCGAATAGGTTGGCTCCCTGCTAGTTCGGGCACAAACAAAGTTCTTTGCAGGTCTGTGTCAGAAGTGGAGAACAGAAGGGGCACTGATTGCCCAGGGTGCTTTGGTGACAAACTAGAGGTGTATGTAAAGGTATTGGTAAATACGACCAAAAACCCAAACCCCAGTAGATAGCTCAGTGCTGTCGGAACGTAGAGGGTGCCTTCCTGCAGTTCCGGTAAACCAAATTTGGCACGCAAGGTAGGGGGAATTGCACGGAGGCAGCATGAGATACAGGCGCGGCCTTATGGTATGATGGGGACGCAATGTGGTAGGGGTATGAAGGAGGCGGGCGCTGTCTCGCAAGTCAGCATTGTTGTTCCCATTTGGGGGCCAATAAGGGCAGGTTCAAAGGGTGATCGCAGCTGCGTTGACTGTCCGGGTGTTCCAGGTAGCTGGTGTGTCCTGCTCCAGTGCCCTTTGAGCGGGACACCATAGCAGGGACTTTAAAGTGTCCTCTGTCCGGGCAGTATCTTGCCAGACAACTACAGGTTTGTGTTCATGTTGTTAGACAAACCCCGCTCTAATGTCCTTCACACAAAAACAGAACTTTTCCACAAAGAGCAAATTCGTCTGTCTCAGTTGCTCCGCATGTCCCATTTTCAGGCCCAAAGGCAGGCAGGCATAGGTTAGTGTATCTCTTTATTTGCAACAGGAAACTAGACCTCTTCTCAGAAAAGGCATCAGAATTAGTGTGTCCTGATTTTACATTCTTGTAATTCCCTCCCCCCCTCCTTTGCTTAGTCGGGCAAACAAGGGACATGTCTGAGCATTTCAATACACGTGCAAATTTCAGAAATGCTTACATATATAACAGATTCCCCTAAACCTAGTGGGAACAGGCAAAGGAGAACGTATGTCAATGCATTCCCAACGTTGTCAAGCATTCCTTTCCAAGTGGAACTGGTGCAGTATGAAGCCTTATTAATTAACATTACAGTATTACGTGCTTAACACCAGAGACCAACACGGGACCCGGACTTTCATTCTATCCCTTAAACCAGACTAGAATCCTTTGTTGTTGACATTTCACAATGCTACGCCAGACTTCTTTGGTGAGGGAAACGAGCAGCCATTATGGGGTGTGTGTGGCGTGTATAATAGGGTTGTCAGTGGGCCTTGTATTACGTGGGAAGATTGTTAGAGGGGCAGCCCTTGGGAGGGCATGGGTGCATGTGATGCAGCAGGAAGAGTTCCAGTTAGCTCAATGTTTTCGGGACTCGGGTTGAGGGCCAACAATGCAGTAGAATGCAATGGTTTCATTTAAACGAGGAGTGATGTTTACAGTTTGAGCTGGGACAATCTGGTGGGCCAAAGGACGACTCTCAACAGGGTTTGTAATAGGTTATTGTGCTGGCCCCATTTCTTCATGGGAAGAGGACAGCAGCAACACTGGTGTCCCGCAGTTTTGCGAACTGCCGCCATTTGGGGTGGGCGAGCAATGCAGTGTCTTGCAGGTGTCATTAAGGGAATATTTCATGTTTACAGCCAGGTTTCAATTTGTCTTATGTGCCACTTTTATGTTGGCTGACGGGGCACCCCGCTAGCAGCGGGGTGATTGTGGGCGGCCAGGGGAATTTTGGAAGGCTGCAGGGTTAAATCCAGGGAATAGTCACTAACCTCAAGGAGTAAGGGGTCAGTAGGGGAGGGGGCACAAGCAGATGATTTAGAGGCTGTGTGAGGGGGCAATACTTGAGTGAAGACATTGTGGTGCCCCACAGCATGCCTAGGCTAGTCTGCCCCATTATTTCATTGGTTATTTGGAAGGCGCGCGATACCCAGAGGCTTCTAAGAATGTACGCGGTGCATGACCCAGGTTGCCTGCCCATTCCCCGTTACATGCCACTATAAACCTGTCTGTCCACGGGTCAGGGACATGGTAAACTAGTCCACTCTTCTTATTCAGCATAACTGTAGTAAGCCTATAACCTGGCCATGACAAATGGAGACTGGTGGGCCAAGCTAGCATGACCCTCCCTCCTTTTCCCTTTCTCTCGGCCAGAGCCACATAACACAAGATGAAGCGCTTGGTAGGTGGGGTAACTCTATAAGACAACTCTGGGTGTCGGGGCTATTGTATACAACACCTTTTGGGTAAACCAGTACCTTTGGGGTGAAGGTTGTGGATGGTTGAGGTGCCCAATTTTGTGGTAAACCAGCACCTTTGGGGTGAGGTGGACTGTGGCGGTGCCCAGTTTGGGTACTCAGCAGTGCAATTTGCTGCCGGGGTCAAGTCCAAACATTAAAGTGGGGGGGACTCGTCAACAAATACAATGGGATGTGACATCACCAGAAATTAGCAGGTCAAGGTGTAATGTTGTTTGGAAAACATTAAAAGGTGTGCATTTCTAACCTCCAAGAACCAATACAAATCCCCGAAACACCCAGTATCAAAAAGGGCCTTTACACCTTCACTTTTTTGTAATTGTTCATGTTATATAGTGCAGTGGTGAAGTGTCTGTCCTGCAAAACTAACAACTGCGGTTCGAGCCCCAAGCTCAGCTTTAATTCATGAATTCAAAGAAGATATTCAATGCTTTTCATTTAACTGGGGAGAACCGAGCCTTGATTTGCGGTCTATTCAGCCAGAGACGAGTTGCATAAGGCTAGTAATTTTGCCAAGGGGGCTAAATGTTCAGGCATGGAAAGGCAGACAGACACGGGACACGGTGGGGTACCATGTCATGGCAAGGTCTGGTAGCGGGGTGTCTGGAGATAGGTCTTGGGGACATGTGGCAGGCGTTACCATGCTAAAAGGGGAGGTAAGCAGGGTTCATTTAGAAAGTAAGGTGTTAAGGTGTAAGGTGGTAAGCAAGGCAGCAGTTACAGTGTTGGCACTGTAGGTTGTCGGGGTTGGAGTGTGGTTTATCAGGTCAGCAAGTCCAATGCTGCCGTTCAAGCCTGCTAAAGGAATAGAAGTAAGGAAGGGCCCAGCCTTCCCAAGTCAGGAGCTGCACTTCCCCAGCCCGAAAAAATTCCTGAAAGGGCAAGCAATCCGCTAAGGAGTAGGGGTCGGGGGAACTGGGCCCACATGACAAGGAGTATGGAAAAGGGGAGCCTTCCTTTAAAGGAAAGAAAGGGATAAGAGTGAGACGAGGGTCAATGAAGGCAAAGTTGGTCTTGGAAAATCAAGCAAAATGAATACAGCTCATCCTTACCCGCAGGAATGGCGCTCTCCCAACATGGTAACTCCTGCAAGGGCAGGCAGAGCAAAGATAAGTTGGTTGGGCAGCTTTTGCTGAATAAAAGTGGTGAGGAACCTATTGCGGGTGCGGTATGAGGGACAAGATGTAAAGGTGGCAGGGGCAGAAGTGTCACAGAGCAGGCACACCCTGGTTAAGGTGGAGCATGATGAAACGGTTACAGGGGCAGAAGTGTCCTGGAGCTGGCCCGCCCTGGTTGAGGCGGAGCATGATGTAAAGGTGGCAGGGGCAGAAGTGTCACAGAGCAGGCACACCCTGGTTAAGGTGGAGCATGATGAAACGGTTACAGGGGCAGAAGTGTCCTGGAGCTGGCCCGCCCTGGTTGAGGCGGAGCATGATGAAAAGGTGGCAGGGGCAGAAGTTTTCCAGAGCTGGCCTGCCCTGGTTAAGGCGGAGCATGATGAAAAGTTGGCAGGGGCAGAAGTGTCCCGGAGCTGGCCCGCCCTGGTTAAGGTGGAGCATGATGGAAAGGTGGCAGGGGCAGAAGTGTCCCGGAGCAGGTCCTATTGGAGCAATAAAAGGAAGCTGGAGAGAGGGGGAGCCACGGTGGATAGTAACCTACCAAGTGGCGTGGCGGTGTTTGGGCGACCAAGCACAAAAAACAGACTCCGAATGAGCCAAGAGGAAGCCGGAAGGGTCTCCTCTCTTCTCGGACCAGCGCCTCTTGGGAGCCTAATGGCAGGGGCGTATGGTGGTAACAATGAGAGGCTCAGCTTCCCCCCAACAAACGGCCCTCTCCCAGCCCAGGAACACCTGCAGGGGCAGGCAGGTCTCAGGCACGAAGGATTGGGGAGTTGGGCCTAATATGGACTGTGTTGTGAAAGGGGGGAAGCAAGCTTTTGGACAAGGAGCAGTTGCTGCACCTTTGGAGCTATCTTCACAGATGTTGGCTGTGTTTTGTTATATGAGTGAAAATAAAATCTGCTGCCTTTCATGCCATAAAGGAAACATGTCTCATTCTGCACCTTTCTGGTTGGGGAAAGTAAGGGGCCAAGAGAAAGGAACAAGAATAATGTATATTGGCATAATAATGGACAAATGGCTGGGTTATGATGGTGACGACGGAAAAAACACAAAGAAAATGGAGGAGGCACCCTGGTAACTCGGGCAGGGTCCTCCTCACCTCCCTCCCCCCCTGGGTAAGGGGGAAGGAACAAGGAGAAGCGCGCCAAGCGCTGGGAAAGCCTGCGAAGGGCCAACAAAGAAAGGCGGCGGGCTAAGCCCCATATAAACAGCGGGCAGCATGGGCAGGGAGTATCCAGCCCCTCCGGCAAAGGACGTTGCCTGCTGCAGCAGGAAGGAGGATTTTGTTTTCCACCCACCAACCCTACAGGAAGGACAGCTACGGCAAGGCCTGGCCGTTGACGTCGCAGGGCAGCAAGGCGGTGTGACGGTGTTTGGGCGACCAAGCACAAAAGACAGCCTCCGAATGAGCCAGGAGGAAGCAGGAAAGGCCTGCGCTCTTCACGGACCAGCGCCTCTTGGGAGCCTAAGGGCAGGGGCGTCTGGTGGTAACAATGAGAGGCTCAGCTTCCCCCCAACAAACGTCGCTCTCCCAGCCCAGGAACACCTGCAAGGGCAGGCAGGTCTCAGGCACGAAAGGGTTGGGGGAGTTGGGCCTCCCATGGACTGTGTTGTGAAAAGGGGGGAAGCAAGCTTTTGGACACGGAGCAGTCGCTGTGCCTTCGGATCTATCATCACATATGTTGGATGTGTTTTATTATATGTGTGAAAATAAAATCTGCTGCCTTTCATGCCATAAAGGAAACATGTCTCATTCTGCACCTTTCTGGTTGGGGAAAGTAAGGGGCCAAGAGAAAGGAACAAGAATAATGTATATTGGCATAATAATGGACAAATGGCCGGGTTAGGCGTGTGCTACCAATATGGCGCTATATGCATGTTTTCTGAGCGGAGCCACGCCGCGGTCGGACCGACTTTTAATTTTTGGCACAAAGCGGAGGACGGGGCAAGGTTACGGCCTACGCTACGGGTGGGGGGTACAAAGGGGGGTAGAAAGGAGACGGTTGCTGGAGTGTTGGAGGTGAAAGGAACTAAGTGGCACACAGTTGCTTATGCTCAGCATATCGCTTCATTTCATTGTGTGTGATGTTATGGGTCCGAACAAAGAATGTGCCCTTGGTTGGGGGCAAGGGATGGTGCATAGTTCAAGTCCGGCCTCCAAGCTGCAGGCCAGGGGGAAACAATCGCCTCGCGTTTCCGAATTCGCTTTCTTCTATTTCGAGTTGCCTTTCAACAAAAGCTCAATTTCAAGATGCCTTACGCTTGCACCTCGAGGTCGGACACAGGGAGGCAGGGCGATGCAGGCGCCGCCCGCGTATTCTGTGGTTCGTCATTATGGGGTTATTTAATTTGTAACACACCAATGTAATTTATAGGCACACGTGTTTCATGTTCCAGTGCGAACCAAAAGGCATGTTTAGATCTGTGTGGGGGAAATAATATAAACGCTGAGCCGTGCTATGCACAATTTCTGCGTGTTTCCGATGGTACGCCGGAAGGCAAATTCAGAGCTGTGCAGTGGGCGGGCGCTGCACCGCATGGGCACGGATGGGCATGATGAGACAATTTATAACACGCCTATGCACAATTGTTTAGTGTTACAGTGCGAGGCCAGAAGGCACATTTAGATCTGTGGGTGTGTGGGGGGGGGATTAATATAAACGCTGAACCGTGCATATCATGCCCAGATTCAAGCGTTACAGTGATCCTGGGTGAAAGATAGAGGGAATGTACGGAGGGGGAAGGATGGGTTGAAACCGCCAGCAGGGTTGGGCCGCACGTTAGGAGAACACAGGGCAGCTCCAGAAAACAAAACGTAGGGTTGGGGATGCAGCAAAGGGAAATGCAGCTGGGGCTCGCATATAAGTGTGCAGGGTCGGAGCTTTTCAAGCAGTAGGTGCGCTTTGCAGAAGCTTTCATGTGCATGCTTCAGATTGCTATTTTTCGCGCCTGAAAGTGCTCGTTGGTTGCGCCGTTTTCCGCACTCGAGGATTAGGGATGGGGTGAAATGTGTGCGTCCCCTGTGCCTCCTCTGTGACATGCTGCCTGCACGCACACGGGGACACATGATAACCTACAGCAGTTTGCGAGGAAGCACATCCTACATGCAGGGTCAGGCTGGGGGCCATGCTCTTCCCTCGAGCACCAATGAAAAAGGGTCTAACAGTTGCGAATGACAATTAATTACTAATGGGGCAGGAGGCTGGAGTGTGGCCCAAGAGGGATATATAGTAGTCCCAAAATTCAGACTCTGGATGCCCATCTGCAGTGGCTGGCATTTCAGGGGACTATCACCAGCGAGCCATGCAAAGAAATAATGGATCATTCTTACAGCACACAATGTCCATATGAACTGACAGACCCCATGGACATACGTCATTTAGGGGTCGCCAGAGGTCGCAAATGCTACCTCTGAGGTCTCCCTTGCGACCTCTGTGGTCTCACTTGCGACCTCAAAAAAACAAAAAAATCTTTATTTTTTAAAAACATTTTTTTTTGGTAATGCAAGCCTCTGGGCTGTGGCCAGCACCATGTGACTCTTTACTTCTTGAGTGGCTGGCTTTCTTGTTCAGGCCCCTTAAAAAAACAAGAAAAATAAGAACAGGAATGCCATAACACTTTCAGCACTGACCCTAAATAACAAAGAATAGGAATACGATATAATGTGTCTTTCTGGAATTCTATACAATAATTGCCAGCCTCATTAAAGGTTTATTTCAGGCACACTTCAGGGGGTGAGTTACTGATTTAGTCTGTTTTAAAATGCCTCTACTGAGCCTTTCATCCTTCTGAGGTCGATAAATGAGTACCAACACAGGTTGGGTGATATTGGGTGTATATTTTTTCTATAAAAAGCGCTTAAGCGTAAGTGCTATATAATAACACATTATTATCATTTGGTCATGGACGTCTGCTTGCATTCACAGTAATTTGGTAATATGGGCCTATACACACTGATCTTAACGATACATATGGCGATCCATTCTTGTATGAAATGTACATCACATTATAGTGATATTGTAAACATATTTTTCGTAGTGTACAATGCAATGTGATTTCACTTCTGTTTTGTCAACCGGTGAAAGGTCGTGTTCCATTGCTTCCCGCGATATCACTTCGGGGTGGGGTCAAATGACATCGTTTTCTATGATGTCATCAGGGGGTCAAGGGTCATGTGATGTCACTTCCGCTACCCCTGGCATTTTGGTGAAATGACATCCCTGACAGACCCTGCAGTAGAGGCGTCATCATTACTTGCCAATCCGCTCACCCAATCTACGCCTTTGAATGGATTGCTGCAATATAAAGATCTATAGCTCCCTGTTTTTCCAACAGAGTCTTAAACAGAGGCATCTTCTGAACTTATCAATGAACTGATCAATGAAAAGGAGAAAGACCCTGACTGCACCATGGGTAGCGAGGAGGAATTCATACAAATCAGAATGCAGCACTTAGCAGGACAAATGGCTATTGAGTGAGCCCAAATACATTGTCTTTGACAGTTGCCTTTTTGCAATTTAAAAAAAAAATGATTAAATACCACTTTGGAAAATGTGGGAGGACTTGTTGGGAGCCCCTTAGTTAATTTTAATGGCAAAGTTAGTGGAACCAACCTGAAGATCAAGGGGAGCTTTGTGATATGATATGATAGGTTATTTATAACACGCTTAATACCGAGAGGTTTCAAAGCGCCGACCCGGGGTTCAAACCTGTGTTGCTCCGTAATGTCTTGCTTCCAAGGCGAGCATGTTGCCACTGAGCTATCCTCCCAAGACTAAACATTCATTCACAAACATTCACTAAACATTCAATAAACATAAAAGCACAAACATTCACCTTTTTTATAGTCCACTCAACCCATTCTTGGCAAAGTACCAGCAGGAAATGTAATTCATTCTAGTGCTCTATTATTCAGCGGATCAATATTTAGAAAGATGTCAAGTTTCTGTAAACCTGAAGGACTTGAGTTCATTGCTAAAACTTCATTTTACAGCGATCAGAGAAATGTCTTCTTCCCTGCTTTAAGTCATGCCTGGAATCAATTGACAATGCTCTTGCAGGCAAAAGATGCAGGATTGCTGGTGATGGACAGTGTGACAGTCCTGGATTTCTAGCTAATTACTGCACTTACCACTTCTAGGACATGGACGCCCAAACAAATAGCGAGGTCTGTTGTAGCACAAGTGTCAGAATATAAATCATCTGTAGGCATGGAGAATTATCGTTTCATCAAATCCATTGAACTTCTGCATTCAAAGGGATTGCAAATGGATTTGATAGCCATGGGTGGGCATTTTGGCATTGCAAAGGTCATGCGAGAGCAGCATCAATTTGATGTATGGCACACGTTGAAATCAATAGCCAAGAAAATGAAAGCTGCTGGGAAAAAATGGATGTGAAGAAATTCTAAAATGGTTCAATTCCACCTGCAACCATCTATGGAGGTGTTCGAAAATGTGTGAGGGTTCAGATGTGTTTTTTTGGAAAAGTGGCAATCACTGCTTTAACATTCTACAAAAAACACTCATGGGAATATAACAAGTATTATCACACGTGCCAACATTGACCTTTGAGATCTGAGCTGGAACACAGGAAAAAGTGTCTTGTCCCCTGCTCGCAAAGCCCTTCAAAAAATAGTGTGCAACAAAGTGCTAACAAAATATTTGAATGAGCTCACTGAGTTTTGCAACACTGGGGATTTGGAGGTGTGTCATAATATGTGTCTAAAGTACAGACCCAAAAGTTTTCATTTTGGCATAGACTTTATGGGGACCCGTAACAGGCTGGTGGTATTTGCTTACAATGAGAGCGTTGGTAGGGAACAAGCAAGAACTGTCTGTACTTTTGGTATGCAGCATTACAACATGGCATTTACTAACCTGTAGGGTTTCATTTTCATCCAACATTAAACAATATCTACAATAGTTTTTCTCAGCTGGGATCACTTTACGCCTACAGAGTACCTCGCGGGTACAACATAGGTTAAATCTAAACCTTAGGTAGTCGGCACGGGCCGTCGAGAACACAATGATGTTAATAGCAATGCATTGCTAATGAACTAATTAGCTCATGATAATTCTCCCAATGACCTCTGACAGTTGTGTGGC
Source organism: Ambystoma mexicanum (assembly GCF_040938575.1). NCBI lineage: Eukaryota > Metazoa > Chordata > Amphibia > Caudata > Ambystomatidae > Ambystoma > Ambystoma mexicanum. The sequence continues at coordinate 398,981,126 of NC_090931.1, forward strand.
AACATTATAATGCACAGACATTTCATGAAAAGTAAATGCATATGTGATGTCATCAGTGATGTTATCAATGACATTTGTGATATCATCTTTGATGTCATGGGTGTTAGTCTTAGCAGTGCACTGTGGTAGCACGAGTTATGGTTGCTTAGCTTACCATAACTTGTGAATTTCTGGTGATTTTTGATTTTACTTGTAACCATAATATGGCTAGGTTTTTATTAGTGCAAAGTAACTATAACTTCCCTTTAACAACATTTTGTTCACTGAATTTGATAGGTTTTTAGTAGCGCAACTTAACCATAACGTCCCTTTAACAACGTTTTTTTCACTGAATTTCATAGGTTTTTACCAGGATACCCTTAATTTGTATAGATGTACCATTCAACATACGGAACCCCCGCCCCCATGCTGATAGCACCAGGGTCCCCGGACTATGCGACTATCCGCCGACATTGGGTATCATCCAAACTGCTCAAAAGGTCAGGGGTTCTCTCACATTGCTGTACCATGCTGCAAAGACACTGAACATATACAAACTGCACCACATACGTGAATTACAATGAAAAATACAGTAGGTCTACAAACTCTGTACTTATGAAAGGATCAGAACAAATGCATGGGGTATGCACCATAATGGAATGCACCAACAACAAAAATAACGTATGCTTCCAACAATATTACCTCAGTGCTGCTTTACATAGAAACTAAGAAGGAACTGTTATCAGAAGAACTGCAAACTACTGAAAGCAGAACTACACTACTAATTGGTAAGTACACACAATGTGTTCCCATGACTGCACAGTTGGTTCAGTGTACAATAATAGAAACAAATAATTTTCTTTTTTTTTCTCTCAGAAATGGCAAGCACCCTAGAATGGCTGGAAGAGAATTTCCCTCACGATGAAATGAGTGAAAACCGTAACCCCATTGGTACACAACACAGTCTGAAAAGTTTGACAGTTAATACACATTGCTTCATATATACCTGACAGATATTTTTTTGTTTAACAGTTCATACAAGAAATGAAGAAAATGCACCAGAAGCAGCACCTCTTCCACAAGGGCATGCACGCAAAGAAAATGAAACAGACTCAGTAAATAATAAGCTAGACAGCCTGGATGCAAAAATTGAGCAATTGCTAAACAGTTTTGCCAACTTAAAAGATTTGGTACAAGGACATATTATGGAAACAATCAGGTACCACTGCCCCACATGCATCTGTACCCCATGCCCCAATCCCAGCCAACCATCCCCATGAATTCCCTCTAAAGAAAGACATTACGATGAGACCCCAATCCCTTCCCTCTCCTGATGCCCAACTTATAGAAAATCCCAATTGCCCTGTATATGTCTCCACTTCAGCTACCCCTTCCCTTTCCTAATTGTGTCTATGTATGTGTGAAAATAAAGGTGTATATGTATACTGTTGCTGTGTGCGTGAGTGTGTATTTTCCTTTTTTTTAAAATCCTGTTATAAGTCCGCAGAGCGCGGCACTGTCCGGGATACCCACAATTATGCAAAATGTAAGTGTCCTACGTACACTGCCCCTGTCTGGCCTGTGCACAATCAAAATAGAGGTCTCATTAGGATGCCACACCTGTCCGCATGTCCGCAAACTTGTGACGCACCTTTAATTAGTTGTGGGAACCCTTGCCTCTTCCGGCGGACACCTACGTGCTTGCATATCTCATACTCTGTGTCCTGGTAAAACCGCCCCTGTCCGGAATGTCCAAAAAAAGTTGTGACATACTTTGATTAGTTCAAGGTGCCCACCCATGTCTGACAGATACCTGGGCACAAATGCGTATCTCACCTCCTGGGTCCTAAAAACACTGCTCCTGTTTGGAAATGTCTGCCGCATGTGTGTTGAACTTTTAATTAGTTCAGGGAGCCCAACCCTGTACTTAGGACACCTATTCACATGTGCACAATGTATACCGCGCAATAGGTGTCTTGTGAGCAGCCATCCCATTCGAGAACGTTTGCAATGTCACTATGTGACCGCACCAACGCTGAGCATTGTCCCTTATTTGTGGACATAGTCGGCCACCCGGACATCGAAAAAAAAGTGTTTTTTTGGCCAATACAAGGTGTTTTACTGTGAAAATCCACCCTTACAGAGGTCCCACACTATGCCCCTGGCAATCTGACCATTTTTGGTAACTTTCTAGGTCTGCTTTTGGGTTCAAAGCGCTCCCCAGCACACCTATAAAAGGCCACACCCCAGAGCTGCTCCTCATTCTGTTTATGGCTTGCCAGAAAAGAGCAGTGGTCCAGATTGCTCCTTCCTGCTGCAATTGGTTTCTGCAGAAATATTCTCTGCTGTGCTACTTTTGCTGCTGTGCCAGAACAGTGTTCCAGATTGGTCCTTGCTAGAATTGCTTTCTGCTCAATTCTACCTTTGGAGCTAATGGCAACCAAGTCTGCTGCTACTGTCTCTACCTCAGCAGCACCCACAGCCTCTCCCTCACCACCACCACCACCAACAACTTTCCAAGGGCCTGGAGAGGGGACAGGTGTGGTGAAGTAGAAAGGGATCAAGAGGAGAGCGAGGATGAGGTAGAAGAAGTCCCCATTGCCTGCAAGCAGTGTAAGTCTTGGGTGTGGAGGCTATTTACCACCGTTGGAAACATGCACAAAGCTTGTGCAAACAAGGTGAACGGCACTGAGTGCAAGATGGTACTCAGTTGTGGCAAACCGGGTTGTACAGCTTGCCCCACCTCCATGCGGTGACACCTGAGGTCGAACCACAAGGCTGCAGTTCGGAGGGTCATTCCCTTCGAACAAGGTAGTAGGTTGAGTTCCTCAGCAGCATCCTCTGTATCTGCTCCTGACACCACAATGACACTTCTGTTGGGCAGCGTATCCCTGAACCAGCCTTGCGGGCCATACGCAACGCAGCAGACCCTTACCTTTCGAAGGTCACTGTATTGTGCATGTACTGCGATGCGCTGCTCTGCAGGGGGAGCAACTTCGAAGTGCTTTTGAGGCTTCGGTCCGGGAGCATAAGTAAGTAAGGCCCACCGAACATCTTCCTCTCTCCAACTGCCTGTTCTTATCTCTGTGCTTCATGCCCCTTCCCTACCCTCCCTTCTCTTCCTTTCCTTGTGTCTTGTGTGCAAAAACCCCCCCAAAAAATACAAAACAACAACAAAAACCTTTCACAGTTTAAAAATAGAATTGCCAATGAAATGATGCAGGACGCCGCACAGCCTGCGTAAGTCCGCAGGCCGGGCGGTAGTCCGTGGACTTCTAGAAAATGTAGGTGTGGTACCATCAAAAACATTGCACTCTTTTCCGGGACAAAGTGGTGGCTCTGAAAAGAGCCTTTTTGTGGTGTTTGTTTTTGGAAGGGTTGAAGTGGCCAACACCTACTGGAAAAATGTTCCTGTACTTTCCAAAAGGAATGCAATGCATTTTGGATATTTTGAAGAAAAAGCTGATTGCCAGCATCAGTAAGATGGACTCCATCTCTGCAAAAAATGTTTGTGCTACGAAACGCAATATTTTCATTGTGGAAGGAGGACATGCCAACATCTCTCAAAAATACGCACAAACAGCCTTGTTGATATTGTGCCTTGCTTTCTCCATTTGCGGACCAAATGAAGAAGAACGCAGCCACATCTGTTTTTGGGCAATGTGAGAAATAATGACTCGGGAGTTTGGAAACATGTCCAAGACTTGCCAAGTGCCTCCTTTATTGCAAACTGCAGAGAAATTCCAGTAACATGTCCTAAACTGTTCCCTCCACAATGAATAATAATAATGTCAGGATGATCGATCATCACCAAAGTTGCACAAAGAGGAACCAAATTTAGCCACTTCATTCCACGCACTCCATACCAGTGGACCTCCAAATGATGGAATCCAAGATGTGCAGTCACTCCACAGTGTTCTGCAGGCACTTCCAACCAATGTATCCAGGAGTCCCCCAAAATCCATACACTCTGCCTCCTGAACGACATAGCCATAACCATGGGCATCTGCACGCCTCTTTGCAAACAGACCTTCTGCCACAGTCTCTCCTTACACACCACACCCAGGAAACCTTATTGAGCAATCCCCTGGCCTCCACAGTCCAATTTCCATGCCTGCCATCCTCAAAAGCCCCAGATGTGGCTTGTGCGATCCTCGAAATACCATTGTGTTCACGGACATATCGTGCTTTGCGCTGGGGCGGGGGAACACATTTCAACCAGGGTAGAGTATTTCCTCTTTAGTTGTGGCTCTGAGAAGAGCCTTATTTTTATTTTTATTTTTTTTAGGTGCTACTGAAGAAACACCTTTTATTTTCTATTTGTTTCAGGGCTTTTTTCTTTCTCTGCTTTTCCTCCTTGCTGCCTTACATCAACTTGTGCAAGGCATCCCCTGGATATCCAAAAAAACAAGCATTTTCAAGGAAGAACAACGAAACGCCATCTCCAGTAAAGTATTGCGCACTAAGGGAATCAATGTTCTCATTGGAGAAAACAGACATCTCAGCACTTCCCAAAACCACATCCATGCCGCTATTAACAAGGCACCTTGCAACATTTTGCTGGGGATTGAAGACATTGGGATTGTTCCATAGTGCTCTTGGTATTATTTGAGAAAAAAACACCTTTGCACTAGGGAAAAGCAACATTAGCTCTTCCACGAACAACTTCAATAGAGGAACCAAACTTGGGGCACTAGTGTAGCCCAAATGCTCTCCTCCACAGTGCACCACTAAAACACCAGGACGACCAAAAGTAGCCATGTTTCTACAAAAAGCAAGCAGTGCCTGCAAATTGCGGCCAGGCACACTGTCCATAAAACCTCCATGCCCGGAAAACCAAGATCTGCAGGAAACCCTCTTTTCTTTGCATAGCTCTCCAGATCACATACAAAGGAATCTCCCGTTATCCATAGAGTAACTCTAGCCATCTTCACTAGACAACCAACACAGCAATGAAACAAAGTATTGCCATCCTTTCCTATTCAGCACACCCTGAACACCTGATTGGATAATGCCCATAGTACACTCCCATTTCCATGCCAATCATGCTAACAATCCCCAGATGCAGCACATGTGATCTGCGGACAACCGCGTTGTCTGCGGATCTTGTAAGACAGAACAGCCCTTCTTCCCTTTCCACTTACACTTTACACCACTATCTCATTGGCTACTGGTAAGCAGTCACACAGCCATCGACCAATCACATCCAAGACCTCTACATCTAACTCTATAACTTCTGTTCAACACTCCAGATGTACTGTTAAACACTCAGAGTATAGGTCTCCTGTGATTGAAAAGCACCTCCATCAAAAAGTACTATAAAACTATCCAAGATTTCTGCTTCCAGATACATCCAGCTCTCCATCCATCAACAAAAACTACAGGTATGAATATTTTTTGTACAGTACATTTACACATCTGTTATAAGTGCTGTGAACAGGGTACCTACCAGTTACCCTCCATAACCTACTCAAAAAGCCTACTGTCATTTGTCCCATCACCTATGATCAAGTGGCACTTACAATGCTATGTGCTTTGAAAGCTTTCATTTACCCATATACCCCATTTGTAATGTTCAAACTGTTATTCTCTTCTTTCCTTCTGTCATTTTTACAACCTCCTCCAATACTAACACATCTCCTATAAAATTCCTAAAATGCATGGAGAAAAGGAAAACTGAATGTATCATACCAAAACATACCAAGTACATACATTGCATGCATGTCAACAGGGTTCTTGCCACTTACCTTGCACAGTTCACAGAATGCACCATTACTTAAAAAGCAAAAACAAGTATGTGTGCATTGAGAACAGTACAATTCTTGGAAATCTGGATAAATAAATCCAACAAATGAAATGATTGCTCCACTCATGTAGCAAGGATATATCTGCAGAAAAGTGAATGGAATTGCACACATGAAAACATTCTCCTTTCCAATCTGTACATCTTTCCGAACCTTTTGTCACCTTACTACAACTTGCACTAATCCATTTACAAACTAAATAGTCCTACATCAACACACACACACACTTGCTAAAGTGCACCTCATACGGCAGAAGAAAGCTACCCTCAACATCCAACAAATTAATTGCAATGCTATCGTAGTGCTCTGCCTCTTAGTCATACAGTGCAGTGTTCTTGTATTGTAGGATATCACAATTCCAGCAACCCAACAGTATTTGCTTCATTCTTATCCATTGCCCCTCAACAGGTGCCCACTTACTATTCTCATCTGACCCCCATTATAGTAACACACAGATACCAATACATCCTTCCCAACATAAAGTAATAACCCATTACACAATCACACATCTCTATGTGTTTGACTACCCTCATTTTCAAACGCTCATACACAGTGCCCACATATACATTGCACAACCTGCACACCCACACTTTCCTTTTTTTCTCCAACAGATACTACAAAATGCCTATCAAAAAGCAACTCCATAGAAAACAATGCAGAAATAGAGCAGATCAACCTAAAAGCATACAAAATAGCCATCCGCCTCTAGTAGAATTTGTACAGAAAGTTCAAACAAAACAGCTAATACAGTCACTAACAAAAACACAAGCTCCTAACTGGAAACAAACTTTAACTCCTCTTTCAAAATGTAAAAAATAAAAAATAAAAATACTAAAAGGATTGCAACTATCACTACTGCTAACAGAGCACGTACACATGGTAACTTAGCTACAAGTAAGCATTCAAAAAAATAATTTTACAAAAAATGTTCCTGAACCTTATAAATACAGCGGAAAAATCATGCTCAACCCTTAAAACCTACCACAGAAAGCTGATCTCGGAATCTCTTGTAGACAGTGCAATGCTCCTCAAAAGGAAATTCTTTGCATTAATTTTCAACAGAATAAAACCGCTAACAAAATGAATTAGTAAACTACAACCAGTACTTCGCAACAAACACAATATCAGCATAGATACCTTTGGCAATATCTGGACAGTTCAGTGGTTTCACACCACCAGCACAGAGCCATATTTGAATGAAGTATCATACAAACAAGAGCAAACAAACCAAAACGCCATACATAGCAGTGGGTGAGGGTATGAAAAGGTAGACAATACCATAATGGAAGAAGAAACACTGCTTTCACAAATATCCCCATCAAACTTAGAATCAACTTTCCATTCCACCGACCCAATACGCCCCATCTACAAATAGCCATGCACATCAATATGTAACATATGCCAAAACTCTATCAAGTCTTTGCATCCGTTCCTCAATCACTATGTGAAAGCCAATGACAACGAAAAAATGAAAATACTACAAACTATGGACTCCTGAGCAGTGAGCAAATGCACAGGACTCAGAGGACATTCATTAGCAAGTACAGTGTATGCTACGCAACCTTGGCCCACCCACATGGTTTGTCACTTTAAGTTGCGCAGAGTATGCATGGGAAGACTTGCACACTTTTCTATGCAGAGCAAACAAAAACAAAACACACATAGACATGAAACACCAGGACAACTCTGCTCTCTTGATCCTGTAAATGTATCAAGGTACTTCCATCATCGCTTCATTGCCATGCTGCACTTCATTTGTAATAAAACACTTCCTCCCCTCAGAGAAGTGGAACCCTTCTTTAGGAGAAAAGAATATCAAGCCAGAGGAGCACCACACATCCACATGCTGTTGTGGATTAAAAATGCTCCTAAATGTGGTCAGGAGAGTGATGCAACTGTTTTGCAGTTCATTCACAAATATGTCACTTGCGAAATCCCTTCAGAAAGTACACATAGCGACCTACATGCACACATTTTGCAGTTTTAAAGACACAAGTGTGGCAATTATTGTCAGCGCAGATATAAAAAAAGGCAAATACTACACCAAATACCGCTTTGGTTTCTCCAGCCTAGACCAGTCACAGCAACAGGACAAGTAAACTGCTTCATGTCTTTGGTTAGACACAGTGTGAAAGGCGAATCTCCTAAGAACACATACTGCATGAAAAGAACCAAAACATCAAAGCACATCAATAATTACAATGCAATCATTTATAAATATATAAATATAGATGTGCAGTACATTGCAGACAATTCCACTGCAGTTGCATGATATGTCACAGCCTACTTAACCAAAGCAGAGAAAACGGAGCTTAAGACCTCTGGGATGACATATCATAAGACAAAACACTGTCACAGAAATTGTACAGCTTTGGCATAAAAATGCTCTCCCATAGAGAATGTGGTTGCTACGAAGCCGCAAACCATTTAACCGGCACTGCCTTATATCAGAAACCTGAAAACATAGTGTGGCTAAGCCTTGCTCCTGCTGCATCCAGAAAAAGAGTTCTCAAATCATACCAAGACATAGAAACAATAGCCAAAAATGATCCCAACAGCCAGGACATTTAGAAAAAACAACTTATTGGACACATAATACCCAAACAGGAGTACTTCTTTAGAAACCATGTGCCTGTACAACATAGCCCAAATCTTCTCATACAAAAATAACATTAAACCAGATGAGAAAAAAGGTAAATACAAAGTCAAAAGTTGTGAGGGCAGCATAGTGATACTAACCTAATGCAGCCTGATTAATCATATGAAGCTGTCATTAAAAACTCCTGAACACAAAGAACTGAACTACACGCCCTACTGCAATTTTTTAAACCATGGAGAATAGACAAAGATTTATTAGACACCCCTGCCTCTAGTGAAGATGCTTTCAATGCAAGTGAAAGCACCATAACAGATATAAACCATACGCAGTACCAAAACTTGTTGAACAATGAACACCAACAAGAAGAAGAACTAAATATAGATACTCCTGAGAGCAGTTAACCTTCTCTGACAGGAAGCCAAGAACCACTTGGACAGTTACTCATAGCAAATGAGGCAGAATTAGCGATGACTGAAGTAGAGAAAACCATGGGGGTCATTCCGAGGTTGGAGGTAAGGTAAAAGCGATGCCGGTAAAGGATTACCGGCATCACTTACCACTGCGGGCTATTCTGACCAACCAGACTGCTATTTATGGCATCGTACATTACGATGCCGTAAATAGCAATCCAGGCGCGTGCGCGCTACACAACATGCCGGCATTACCGTCATGCCGTAAACTGGAGCTGATTACAAGCCATGCGGACATGTAAATAACGGCCTACTGAAGGCCGAAAAGTACCTTACCGGCATGGAGTAAATACCGGCATCTCTGAGAAGGTGTAAAGAACCCTGAACAGTGTTTCTAAGAGCCAAAGGTGCACACAATCAGCAATGGTGGAGGCAATGGAGTCTGTCACAGCACAAAAGGAGCACCCCCACACACCATACCCCCTCCACACCAAGATGATAACAATAGTAGTAGCACTACTGGAGCTGGAGGCCCTGCTTGCAAGGCAGCAACAACAACAGCAACAACAACCACAGCCCCCACCACAGAGGATACACAGGAGGAGAAGGAGGGTGAGACAGGCCCAGCATGCCCTATCAGTGCAGCCACCATTACCACGCCGGCTGCCCCCAATCCCTCGCATCAGAGCCACCCCCTTCAACCTAAAACCTGAGCAGATCCACACCCTGTACCGGCTTGACCATGACACCATCACCACCATAGTGGACCTGATACATGACGACATAGTGAGCCTTATAGAAATACACACCGCCACCCCCCCTCTACTGAAGGTAGTGTCTGTGCTCCACTTCCTTGCCACAGGCACCTACCAGCACACAGTGGGGCACATGATGGGATATCACAACCCTTATTTTCCCAGATACTGACCCAAGTGCTGGATGCCCTCCTCAAGCACACAAGGGACTACATATCCCTACCACAGACTCCCCAGGAGATATTCGATACACAAGTTGCCTTCCTTGCACTGGCAGACATACCAAATTGTATAGGTGCACTCGACTGCACCCATGTGGAGTTGGTGGTCCCACATGCCATGGAGGTGGCGTATCGCAACCGCAAGCAATACCACTCCATCAACGTGCAGATGGTATGTAACGCCAGCAAGATCATCACACATTGCTGTGCCCGATATCCAGGATCAACTCATGACTCTTTGGTTCTGCAGAACTCCACGCTACCACGCTATATGGAGCGACATGCTGGACTACGTGCCTGGCTGCTTGGTGAGTTGCCTGACTGGGCCATGGCAGTGCATTGGGATTGTGAGGTGGTTGGGAAGAGGGGGGAGATGCATACTCCACCTGGGTGGAAATGTTGAAGCCAGTGCATGATGTGCACCTCAACGAACAATGTGCCCTAAAGCAAGTGAAACGGCACATGACTACCAAATCCCACAGTGATGAAGTAAGGCTGACACCTAACACTACATGACTAACAGGTAACCAGGCCGCATTCAACAACACATGCACCACTCATCGGCGGCCCTCACACACCGTAAGGGCTTCCTGCACTATGCACTACATATGCACTTTGTCGCTGCCTCCAGCATATTACCACACAGGACAGTCATCCCTGGGAGTGCATTGAAGTGAGCCTAACAGGGATACCACAGTGTGGCACTGGTTCCGCACACCCATAGGAGTGCTGCAAGTCACCATGGTACTGATCAGTGCAGAATGACGAATATGCTACTGACTACAGCCAACACTCCCTAATACCAAATCTCACAGAACACAGCACATCAATGATTTTACCCCAAGACTGCTGCATGCATATACGATGCACGTGCAACAAGATGTGAGTGCACACCATAAACCATCTTGAAGATGCTACCCCCTCCATCATTCCATTGCACAGGACACATAGCGGGGCCAAAAATTGGGTCAATGCATCCAGGCACATGTGCGTATGGGCAGAAATCACCTGCTGGCATGTAAGACTAGTTCAGTTGTCCGCCATGAATGTACAAACACTTACCTTCATTCCTGTCTCATGCAGCTGATGGTGGCTATCCCTTGAAGCCGTGGCTCATGACCCCTGTCCAAAACCCACAGAACAGGCACAAGGAGGACTACAATCGTTCCCATACCCGTACACGTGTGGTGATTGAGCAGACCTTTGACCTGTTGAAGGCACGATTTTGTTGCCTCAGTCGGTTGGGTGGGGCACTCATCTACAGCCATGACGAGGTGTCCAAGATCACCATGGCATGTGTAATGCTACACAATATGTGCATCCGTCGGAACGTTCCCCTGCCCCCTGACATGGAACTGCTACCACCTGATGATGATGAAGGGGAGGAGGAGGAAGAAGGGGCAGGACAGCATCACGGTGCCGATGCACAGGAGGGACGTGCCGTGCGGCAAGCATTGATTGGACAATATGTCTGACACACAAGTCAGCAGAGGGTGTGAGGATGTCAGGACATCGGGCACTGGGTGTGGGGATACATGTACACTATGCAATGTGCAAAATAAAATGACACGTGCGCAATGATGAATGTCTACTCTCTTTTTTTTAGATGAACAACCGCTGTATTAAAATTGAAGGTGCAAACGTGAAAAACAAACCCTCCATCACCCTCCTCCCCTCCCCCTCCCAACACAACTCCCAAACACACCCTCACCCCCCTCCTCCTCCCACCACAACTCCCAAACACACCCTCACCCCCTCCCAACACAACAACCCCACACTAGTCCCATAAGGACCACATAGGCCACATGTGGATGGCAGCATTGTCACTGTGCGCTACCAGAGCCAGGGGGAGGCATGTCCTGGCGACGCATCGTACGTTGGGACCGACAGCGCGGGCTGGTCTGGGTGGAGGAGCATGCAGAAGGTGTGTCCTCCTGCTGGGGCTGTTGTGCAGGATGTGCAGCCTCCAGAGCATCTGCTATCCAGCCAACGACCTCACAGAGCCGGTTGGTGCTGTCCGTAATGACCTGGACCAGCACCCTCAGTTCATTCTGCCACTCCTCCCTGGCCTGCCGATTGTCCTGCATGAAGTCATTGATCAGGCCTGTGAGCTGCTCAGCCTGCTCTGCATCAACGGCTGATGTTGTGGCACTGCTGGGAATTGGGCTCACATGTGTTTCCGGCACTTCAGAAAGGGAACTGGCAACAGGACTGGCATGTCCCTGTGTTGCTCCTTGCCCAGTAAGCTCAGGTGTGTCACTCTCACCCGAGTCACTATAGGAGACCTGGGGGTTGGTTTGGGCATCAGGGGTGTGGATGACTTCATATGTGTCCTCCTCAGTCGCTCCGCATATGGATATGGGCTGTCGGCAACATCGAGGGGGGCCATGGCTGCAATCTCCCCAGCCACACTCGACTCCTCAGAGCGCGGCGTAGGGCATGTGTCTGCCGCCAGTACAGGGTGGGGTAGGGGTGGGGGTGGTGCACCCTCCATGGGCCTGTCTGGAGCCAGTGGTGTGCCTCCAGGTGTTCTCTTGCTTGCAAGTAGACGGCGGCACCTGCCTTGGCCCCTGGAGGTGCTGGGCCGGTTGCTTGTCTGCTACTGGAAGAGAGGGACGGCATGAGTGATGATTTGAGAGACAGCATTTGGACATGGCTACAATATCACAATGAGATATTAGTGGGTTATCGGCATTTGGGTGGAGAACGGCACATTATTCTATGCTTGGGTGGTAAATGCATGCATATGTCTGTGTCACTCATGTTGGCCGGGTACTGTGCTGGCTCATATGCACACTGTTTCCATCGACTGCCCTGTGTGCCTCACGGAATGGGCCACTTTGTGTGGTACGTGTCATATAGGTTACGGCCTTGCACCTGGCACTAGCCAGGGTCTCACTTGTTTCGGCATGATTTAAAGGGGGGGGTGTGGCCGACCATGCCATGACACGTTGGCTAGCCCTTAGCAGTGACTTTCAAAACATTTGCTTTGGCAGTATTGACTTTGGACACTCACCTCCATCAGCGCATGACGTTGCCCCGCACTCCATATCTCCAACCCCTTCTATGGCTTCGGGGCCTATCATGGCCGTACATGTCTCCTCCCATGGCATTAATTTCATGGACGAACCTGGGCCTCCTCCTATCTCCAGGGCCTGGCTTCTATTAGCCGAGAGGATGCTGTGCACCCTCAGCGGCAGGTCGTCCCACCTTTTTCTGCAATCCTGTGTGGTACAGGGTGTGTTGCCCATGGCGCTCACCTTCTGCCCCACTAGAGCCCAGATCTCCTTTTTTTTAATCACCGCCACCCTCTGCATGTCATTGCTGAAAACAGTGTCAGCATGCTCATGGAGGGTATCCACCAGCATTTGGAGTTCGTTAGGGATGAACTGCTCCTTTCGGAGGTGGGCAGCTCCCTTTTTTGGCGCTTTGGGCATTCCTCCTTGATGATGGTTTCTTCCTAGTATGTCGAATGTGTGCCAGGGGTCCTGTCTGGTGAGGATGGCAATGGATTGTGTTTTTAAAGATGGCCGCTGTGCTCCTTCCAGTTCCTGTGTGATGATGCTTTTTCCAGTTCCGCATTTTAACGGTGACCGCAAATAACGGTGACCGCTATTTACTGTCACCGCTAATGCCGCGTTGCTATAAGGCAGTAGTGTGTGTTACGGTGCGGGTCATGCCGGTAGAGGGTTTTCCTGCCGTTTTGTGGCATGCCGCTAGGGTCTTTACCGGCATGGCGCAAAGCTTGTGCCCGCAAACTCCTAATAGTGCGCTTTTAGCGGTCTATTACCAGCTCGGACACGCTATTTGTGCCATGCCAGTAATGGACGGAACCTACCTCCTATCTCGGAATGAGGGCCCATGTGTCAGTATGAGCTATCTGCAGAAGACTTTACTCTACAGAAATCACAACTAAACAATGAGCAGCGTACCATTTTCCTAGAAGTAACTAAAGAAATTGTGCATGGTATGCAGCAGGAAACTAAAAATTGTACCTGTCAACACTATAAACCTGCATTGCTGTATGGAAGTGGTGAAGCTGGCTCAGGCAAAACATTCTTAATAAAGATCATCACTAAATTCCTCCAGCAATTAACAAACAACAAGCTTCCAGCTGTTGTAACCACCCCCACAGGTTTGGCTGCCTCCTTCCAGTAGAACAGCAAAACACATTAGACTACTACAAACTTTCAAGAGAAACTGCTATGGAGCTACGCAGAGTTTTGAAACAAATAAATAGATGAGGTGAGCATGGTCTCCACCCTAATGTTGGCTTTGATTCACCACAGATTGCAAGAGGTCCTCAAAATAGACTACGAAGAACTCTTTGGAAGAAATCATGTTAATGTTTTCAGAGATCTCCTTCAATTAACACCAGTGAAAGGTGACCGTGTTTTTAAAACCTTAGGACTCAAACTATGCCGTAAAACCTTTGGAAGCATAGGGAATATAAATCTCTGGCAACATTTCCAATACAGAGAACTAACTGAAAACATGCGTCAGTCTGCAGACCTCACCTACTCCAATATTTTTAAAAGCATTTGGATTGGTGTACTATCTAAGGAAGCTCAGTCTATCCTAAATACCAGACGCATCCATGAGCTATACAGACATAACACATGTGCTACTGATGTCATGGAACAATTAGCACACAAAAATGTCAGCTGTATGTCCTTAATGCCAACTCTAGCAATCTGTGCACAATTCAATGAAACAATGCTGAAAAAAGAAATGAATGCAACCACTAGTGCAAATTTACTCCACAGACAAACTGGACGTGTACGGTATGACAATACCTATGTGTCAACAAGCCATAGCACGAACAAATGCTTTAGAATACTCTATCTCTAACACAGCTGGCTTGGAGAAAATGTTAACATTGTGTTTAAACTGTAGAGTAATGCTAAAGCGTAACCTTGACGTGGAGCAAGGTTTAGTTAATGGAGCACTTGGTACAGTTGTTGGCTTCCAGACATAACCCTGTGACAAAAGCATTCAGTTTGTCAACATCCACTTTGACAAACTTTCAGAAGTTAAAATGATAGGACGCTCGACAGCCCAATTCCTTCTTTTCAAAGACATGTATGTACGCAGAGAACCGTTTTCACTGTCGCTAGCATACACAGTCACTATTCATAAATCGCAAGGTCTAACCTTACATCAAGCATTGATTGATATGGGCAGCACAGTCATTAATGAAGGCATGAGTTACGTAGCACTGTCACACCTATGTACACTTGAAGGACTATTTCTAGTCAATTTTGATGCAAGTAAAGTCAACGCTGACATTCCTTGCATCGTATAGCACAATAGACGATGTGCACTCTGCACACCCCATCTCAAAATGTACCCGGTTCCTCAAAAACACAAAATTTGTAAAAGAAAACAAATGCAATCAGAACTTATTGTTTGTTTTATTATTTATAATACATGCCAGACCCTGAGGTATCAGGGAGCAGAAAGAAACAAAAATACTTTCAGCTTGGTTACATTGCTGTGTACATCTATCCAGTGGTTTTACAGGTAAGTACAGGAGGGGTAGGGTCAGCAGGTTAAGAATAATGACAAGATTCAATATAAGATGGGAGAGGTAGGTATACAATATACAAAATATACAAAAATATACAAGACAGTGATGGGGGGCCGTCCTTGGTACTAAATATACAATATGTACAGGAGCTAATGTGAGATGATGGGGTGGAACTGTCAGAGGAGTACAAAGGTTTAGCAGTCATTTTGTTTGATCCACTTGATAATGTTTTATCTGAAGTGTGGGTATGATTTGTCTGCCGTTAGTGCAGGAGGTAGGGAGTTCCATAGTTCAGCAGCTTTAACTGGGAAGCTGCTTCCTCCAGTTTTGGAGAGTTTAAACCTAGGTACTGTGAAGAGATTGGAATTGGCCATTCTTGTTGGGCGGACGGAAGACTGTTTCTGGATTCTTTCAATAAGATACTGTGGGGCGACGTTGTTCAGGCACTTATGTGTAAGTCAGGCTGTTTTCAGCAGAATTTTGTCTTAGTGGTAAGCTAATAATTCATTTCTTCTTGTTGCTGAGATGTGAGCTTTTTTTTGCAATGCCCAGTGCTGCTCCAAGGGCGTTATTTTGAAGAATATGGATTTTGTTGATGATACATTTGTTGGCCCCTACGTATAAGGTGTAACAATAGTCCAGTTTTGATAAAATTAGAGCCCTGGTCATGGTGGTGCAACTGTAGGTGGAGAGGAAAGGCTTGGTGGCTCTAATTAGCTTGCAGGTGTAGGCGGTGGCCGAGACCATGGCATTCACCTGTTTGTTGAAGGAGAGGGAGGCATCTAGGTAGAAGCCTAAAGTTGTGACTTCTTTTGCAACTTTGATGAGGTTATCATCTATGTTGAAGCTGGAATATGTGTGGCCTAGTTTATTCAAATTGTGGGTAGAGCCAAGGATTAAGAGATCAGTTTTGTCATCATTCAGGCATAGGCCATGAGTGGCCATCCATGCATGAATGATGAGGTAGACCCTATTCACCAAGGCCAAATCCTTGTCATAATCTCCTGTCAACGGTAAGAGGATCTGGGTATCATCTGCATAGTTGATGTAGGTGATACCAAGACCATCAAGAACATGGAAAAGGGGCTTAGTGAATATGTTGTACATGGTGGGTAGATGCAAGAACCCTGTGGAACCCCACAGGTAATGGGGATGGGGTCTGCCGATGCTGAGGGCGAGAAGACACGCATGGTCCTATTGTTCAGGAAGGATTGTATCCAACCTACGGCTTCAGGTGAGAAGTGCGTGGCTGAGTCCAGGTGATTGCAGAGGACTTTGTGGTCAACCAAGTGAAATGCCGCTGAAAGGTCTAGTAACAATAGCTGGGCAGTTTTTCCATTGTCCCTGAGTGAGTCAATTTTTGCTTTAGGGTCTATCAAGGCGATTGCGGTTCTATGTTGGGGCCTAAAACCAGACTGCCAAACTCCCAGGAGATGGTTTTGTTCCAAATACTGCTGAATTTGGAGATATGCTATCCTATCAGAGGGAACCAAAAACAACTGCAAGCTTACTAGCTTCACACATGGACAAGTATCATTTGGCAAGAAAGCCTTCACAACAGTAGCCATAATCTACCACACAGGTGCCACAACTAGTGCAGGTCACTATACTGCATACATTAAAAAGCAATGTGTGTGGTTTGAATGCAATGATACTTCCATTACTCTAAAGCAGATATTACCAGCAAATCTTGCAAATGCCTACTTAATATTCTTGAACCTAAAATGTACTCTACAAAATTAGAATAACCTACTCCCCAACACCCACCAGTACATATATAATTGCACAAAAAAATACCTTCTACTCTGTGGAACTGGAACAACTTAGCATACAGCAACCATCCAACAAATACATCAGTTTGCCTGCTATACAATTGTTTCCCCAATGACCCAATGATTAGAGTCACAAAAACAATAAGTGTTGAAAAGACACACAAATATTGTTTCCTACATGGTACACCAACTACTAGAATAAGGCAACAACTGTCTAAGAATGCCCATACCAATGCAAGAAAAACACAAGTATTATCACATCGTACAGAGCGATTTCCTGTGGGAACAATCTAACCATGGACATTCCTGAAATTATGTTAAGTTGAAGATTACATAACATTTTTATTGGGATTAAAAATGAGTAGGCTAGAGTGCAGTATGCATAATTATTTATGGACTGTGGCATAAATGCTGTCTGTTTGCACCGTGCTCGATTTTCAAACAGAAATCTTGCATGCTTCGTTACAATGACATCTCTTCGGGGTTCAAGCTGAATGATTGCCATGATTGTGCTTCGTTTTCTCCATGTGGTTCACCATCCCGATGGGAGCTATGCCTAATTTACAGGGCTCAAATTGTACGCAACCCGTGTTCTAAACAGTTCACCTTGTTTTGATTTGTGTGTTAAAGATTGGCTGTGTTGTGCCTTTGATTAGGTTTCGAACAGTTATGAGTTATACGCTAACTTATTATATTAAAATAAACAATGGTTACTTAAATGTATTGTTATTCTGTTTCGTTCGCAGATACTTTGTACCGTACTGCCCCTGTAACAGCTTCCAAGAGTCAACAGACGGATTCTGGAACCAACAGTGCAGGATTTCCATGAGCAGTGCTTTTTTGCTCACCGTTATTTGGGACGATCAATATGGCCCTACATGTCCATTTGTGTTTCCGGCAATAAGGAGCAACATGTTAGCATTCATGATGCAAGAAGCCATAGAAACAAGAACTTTCACCTTTCAAAATGCAAAAAAGACTTGTGTTCTCTCACACCAAGGACCATTATTGAATTGTTTAGCTAATTTGCCATACGGCAAGACAAGGACACAAAAGGACAATAAAACATTGTCAGCTCCAAGTTACACGCAAAATTAAAAAATTGTTTGTTTCATGGAGCTTACAATTTCCTGTGAACATTCTTTGAAAAATAAAAGCACTTGAAACATTGCGCACTATTTTTTATGTATTATTGAAATATTCACCTACAAAATACTATTTATGGCAAGACAGAGAAGGTACTCTCTGTGTGAGCAGGTCTGTTTTATCTTTTGTTTATATTCCTGTTTGCGCGGGCGTGGGCGATGATGTGGCAAGTTGGGCTGTTAGGGAGAATTCACATAAATATGCTAATTTCCCTTACCTTTTGGGACCCCCAGGAACTTTGCAGGATTGCTAAGAATGTAATTTTTACCTGGAAAGAGTATGAGCCTTTTTACCCACTCTTTCATGTATTTTGATGTGTGTTTTACTTTTGTGTTCTTTGGATATGGAGTTTTAGACAACGCCATAGGCATCATCTTTTTCTTGTGTGTCACACAGCACCCTCAGTGCAGTGGCACATTGATGCTCTCAGACTTTCCAAGGTTTAAACATCTTCTCTGGGACTGACTACTGTCTCCCAGTGCATGCAAAGTTAAATTGACTTTGCTAGTCTTTTTAAATTGCTAGACCCAGCACACACTGCCTTACAGCAGCGTGCTGGAGGGAATGCCTAGTACCGATTACCTAGAAAACTCATGTAGCACTCAAAAGCTACCCATTCCTCTCAGAATGCTGGTGGCAGTGGTATTACCATGATTTTTCCGACCACAACCTGTTTAAACCCTCCGGTAGCTAAAATCTACCAGAGCCATGTTTTTCGAGATGGCGTCTGAGCCTCCTCTGTAAAAACAGGTTCCGATTGACTTTTTTCGCCATTTCTTTTTGGAAAGTTCCTTCTAGTGTTTGTCTCTGTGCGCCAAACCAGGTTTGGTCCCTTTGTTCATTTGCCTTTGGCAGGCTTCAGCACTGAAGACCCCCTCTTGCGCGTGAGTGTCTGAGGTGGACAGGATGTGAGGGAGGTGCCAGAAACTCCCTGTGCTTAGTCTGCTATGGCCTACGGCCTTCGGCCATGCACCCAAGAGTCTAGGCCCTGGCAACAAGCACTGCAACATAATACACCCACGCATGCAAACATCTTCTCAGTTACCACAACCCCCAAACATAACACAGCCACCTGCGGCCCTACTCACTCAAAACTCTATTAACTGCCCACATAAGGATGTTTGGCGTGTTACAGCACAGAGTACAGCACTACTGCACAGGTAGCAATTTTTTTTAATGCAGCACCACCACATGGGTGTGGTGCATTGCTACATGTGTTACCAGATTAACATGGACATATAAGTAAAGACAGGCTATTCAGTCAAAAACGATTCTAACATATAAGATGCAAATCTATTTTTACAGTTAAAAGCACACGTGCACTTTCAAAAATGCACACTATTTTCACCTGAAATGCCTATGGTGCAAGAGACACATTTGAAAATTAATAACTAACATTCTTAATAACTAACCTGACTAATAAAACTGCATTTAACATAACCCACTAATAAAAATGTGTCTCCACTGCAGAAATAGGCCTACTCTGAAAGTGAACTTTTAAACGCACATTCATTTTTTTTTTCTTTTTCTCTGCTGCTCTGTCCACATAACTACAGGAAGCCAAGGACTCGAAGTACAGGAAATCAGTTGGTTACAAATGGTTACTGTAAAAAGGAGCCATTGTGTAGAGAGGGAGGAGATGGCATGATTAATTTCTGATTGGAGCAGCGTCATAGCAAGTATCATGCTAGAGGCAGTGATGAGAGTTTTGCTGGGGGGAGTTTGAAGAGAGGGGGAGGACAGTCGGGATTTGGAGAGCTGGGAGAAGGACCTGTTTTCCTGGCTGGAGCTTTCCTGCTGCAAAAGCTGAGAGTTCCAGGCAATAACCCCGGTTTGAGAACGAAAGACGCTTGTTTTCACCGGGGTTAATCTTCAAGGGAGCCACATTCAGAAAGAGAACAGCTGAAATAAACTCAGGCTGAACAGATAAGGTAATTACAGAAGTGTGGGGGCTGAGTGTGTACGAGAATATTCAGTCAGTGTAGGAAAGGAGATTCCTGTGCTTTAATCACATGTTAATGTTGCAAATTGAGTTCTTGTCTCCGCCACTCTCTTTTCAGTGTATCACAGACAATGCTGTTACTGTGCTATTTTATTTATTTCTGTAAAGAGTGAGATCGTGTTTAAATGCAACTTTTATAATACACAAAAATATTTGAAAGCAGACGGGTGGTGTGTTTTATATTTACCAAAACTGTGCTGATGATGTGGGGAGATGTTTAGACAGTGCAATTGTCATTTTCAAGGTAGCTAAACATCAAATTTGGTTGCAGCCCTGTGCACAATGTAATTCAGTATGAGCAGTTATAACTAACTGTGTGTGTTGTAGTTTGTCGGAGGTCTATGAGTCGGCAAAAAGGGAGGCCCGGGACATAGTTCACTACCGTATATAAGATAGTGAAAATACCGCATGATGGCTCGCTGCCGTAGATAAGACAGAGAGAAATTGCCCATGGTGGAACACTAAAAATGAAAATGTGGTGTTCCAGAAATGCAAGCCTGAGGTCTCTCTAGTGATTACACGAAAAATCTAAGCAAAAATAAGGGATTCTGGATATTGGGGCCACAAATAAAACAAGGGAATTATGCTCACCAAAATACCACCAACCACGCATACCAACCACGCATACCAAATACGCATGTCTGGGTGCTGAAACAATGCATGTCCACTGTATTATTGTTGTACATGGCCCAATCTGAATACAAGGAGTGATTGTTGCTAAGTTATTTTTCGGCGGTAAGAAAATACCGTCAGGCCCCAAATCTCCACAAAATACCCTACATATTTATGGTGCGTTGCAGGCCGGGAAAGTGATCATAGAGTACCTACTGGGCGTGGCAAGCGTGTCTCACACTGCCATTTGCACATTAAAGGGAACCCATTTTATAATAGCAGTGTGCCACTAAAAACGAATTTCAGAATGTCACAAAGGGAAACCACATTCTCAGATCTAGTGCAATATTTAGAGGCAAAGTTGTTTGCACATGGAAATTGGTCGTCGAATAGCATGTTAGAATGGCGTGAACGCATTCAGGGTGAGGTGCAGAAAGAAAAACTAGACAATATTTTTGCAGAAGGCAGCATAATTCAGGTCTGCCTTACAAGATTATTGAATGCAGCCGATAAAAGTGCAGAGAAAGACTGTTTAATACGGCTACGCGGCAAAATATGGTTTATTTTAAATAAGTCCCTGCGAATGCAGGAGAATGATACTCAGCTAATTAACAGGTTAAAGACTGAACTAGATGGGGCAAGTAAAAATCAGGAAATGTTGAGAGCAGAATTGGATGTATGCCAAAAAGACATGCAATTAAAATGCAGAGACTTTGATACTCAGTTATCCAAAAGCAAGAAACAATTTGAGGATAGTGAGCAAGAATTGGTACACTTAAAAGCCTTAGTGGACCACATTAGACAGGGTAAAGATGAGGTTGTTTCAGAAATGCAGATTTTACAAAAAGAACATTGTGAAAAAGAATGTGATCTCCAGAGCGCAGAACAAGAAATTATTAAAATGATTCAAGAAAGAGACAAGAGAAATAAAGAGTTCAATGAATGCCAAATGCAAATGTGCGACATGCAGGAGGTGATTAATAAGATGAGTGATGAAAACAACTATTTGCAAAATGAAGCCAACAGATTCCTTAAAAAGTGTAAGGACTTAGAACAGCAAATGTGCATTCCCAGGTCCCAGGAGAGGCGGCAGGGTACCACATTCAATGGAGTGGAGGTGAATTCTAGCTCTGCCCAAAGAGCTAGTGCTCCAGTGACTTGGCCGGTGACTGAACTTGGTTGCAGCGCCCTTGGGGGATTTGATACTCCCATTGGGGGCAGCCACCAATCTCATACACCTGAAAACAGGATTGAATCACAAAATAGTGCAATTCCATGCATTGCAACAAGTAGCCCCATAAAAATAATGAAATCCATTAAAGCCCTGATCAAACCATTTAAAAAGGGAGGTGAATGCTGCATTGAGGATCACTTAGAAGCGGTGCATGACATTTTTAAAGCACTCCAGATACCTAAGGAACAGTACAGACAATATTTTCATTTAACTTTAGATGCCCCGATGGCCAGCATCATAAGGGGATTAAATGAACAGCAGAATATGACCTGGTTGGAGTTTGAAAAAGAAATTAGGCGTCATTTTTCTCCTTTTCAGTCATTGCAGGAGGCAAAGAAAGTCGCTTACACAATTACTGCTGGACCTAATACATCCCCTCGCCAATTTTTACAAGACTTAAAAAGAGCATTTTCTCGCTTTGATGTATCTTTTGACTCAAATTCCAATGAGTTTAAAACTGCATACTTCTATGGGCTACAGAAAGACATCATATCCCAATTGGTCCGTGAATTTGACCGTGACAAGTCCCTTGAATGGATTGTACATCAAAGCACAAAACTATATGAGGTACTCTATTGTCAGGGTAGAGAAAGTGATAAAATGAAAGATACTAGACCTAAATCTAAAGAACCCTCAGCCACAGTAATGGAGATCAGGTCAGCCAAAATGTCCCTTGAGTCTGCTCAAAGCCAAGGTAAAAATAATGTGACACCTGAACAAAGATCGCCATTTCCTTTACCAATGTTCCAATCACATGATCCTCGTAATAGAGAGAGCTACATCAGCCCTAGGTATTTAGGGGACAGACCCCGGGTAGGATATCGGCCTGATATGGCAGGTATGAACAATAACCAGAGACAAAAT
Source organism: Ambystoma mexicanum (assembly GCF_040938575.1). Taxonomy (NCBI): domain Eukaryota; kingdom Metazoa; phylum Chordata; class Amphibia; order Caudata; family Ambystomatidae; genus Ambystoma; species Ambystoma mexicanum. The sequence goes on from NC_090931.1 coordinate 399,004,054, forward strand.
CAAGATCAAAGAAATGATGGTCCCTACCAGTCATTGGGGACACAGAGCAGATTTGATCCCAACACCATGATATATGGTAATCAGGATAGGCCCCGATATGTGGATCGATTTACTGATAATGGAAATCAACCTAGGGGCCAGTACCCACAATCTGAGAGACAGGACATGAGGCAAAACGTGAACTACAATCCACGCCAGTACAATGATTCCCCACCAGGGGACTATAATCAAAGGATGGGTGCAACCCGCTCCCCTCCACAAATGAATCAAGAGTTCAGAAACCATCCCAACCGACATCATTCACCTGAGAGGTATCAGAATAGATCCAATCAGGGGGAAAACAACCAATATCGACCTAGACCACAGAAAGAGGATCATAGAGAGATGGAAAGGTTCCAGTGCCTTGAGGCCCAAGTGAAAATGTTAGCTGAGCAAATAGGAACGCTCTGTACAGCGCAAAAACAACCTTCCAAAGACGGGGCTGATGGCCATAGCAATGACCGGGGGGCTTCCGAAAAGTGACTAAATACTCATGATAACTGCAGTGGCAAAATGACAGATTGCTCTGATATCATTTTGCATAACGACTCTGAGATGCCTAATGGATTAAATGTGAAAGTGCCAGTAAATGAACGTGTGACAGAAAGTGCAAATACTTCTAAAAAAGAGGTACGGTTTAACCTAGAGCTAAATAAAACAGTAAAGATTTGTACAAATGAAAAAGAAACATTAGGAATTCCAAAAGAACAAAGGGACAGACTTAAGAAAAATGACTCATGCATGGGGAATACCAGTGGACAGGGAGTAAGTGGGGATGCTATAGCTCCTTCCCTGGGCAAGCAAAACAATGACCAAACACAGACAGAAAAAGGAAATACTCACAAGGAGGGTACAAGTCAATCACCTGAAGAATTCTTTGAGGCACATATTTTTGAAGAGGCTGAAAGGGCTGGTATCACACTAAATGATCACAAATGCACAGAATTAAAAAATGACAAATTGCTGAATGATGTTGTTACACATGTTCAGTTGGAAGGTTGTAATGTGGTCTCTGATGTTACCCAGATGGATGGGCGAACAGTGGCCACACTCCAAAAAAACTCTGATCATGGAGAAATGAATAAAGTCTCTCGCGCAGAAATGGGTAAAAAGGAGGGAAACATGTCTTTCCATTTACCAACGTGTTTAGCCAAAAGTGAAAAAGACCTGAGAAAGGGGAGCCCTGAAATCAGTAAGAATTCACATTTCTTATGTGTATTAGAGGAAGTTGAGGACAGATATTATGCACCCATCAATGTAGAAGAAAAATGCCACACCTTTGCTATGATTGACACTGGCGCACAGGCCACAATTATGTCCAAGGAGCTGGTAAAGAGTATCAATGAAGGGAGACCCCCACGGAGTCAGATCACAGTGAAGGAAAATCAAGGCCCAGTGCATAACTTTAATGGGGAGGAGGTGCCCATTATAGGTGTTACTGAGGTTGACATAAACATAGGAAAGCACAGAATGAAACAAGAGGTATTGATCACATCTATTTGTGAAATTCCATTTCTGATGGGGACAGATTGTCTGAAAAGATTGTCTCCTCTAATAGATGGGGTGAATGGAGTGCTGTGGTCCTTAACCAAAAAACCATTGAGGCCTAAGAAACTAAAATCACAAAACAGCAATATAAATGAATGTCACACCGTTGCCAAAACAAATGATGCTGTGGAGGTATATCTCCAGAATAGCTGCATACCTAGTGTCACTGTTATATTAATGTGTCAAGACAAAATGCAGAGCGACAATGAAAAACTACCTGTACAAATATACTTGGACCCAAGGAAAAATTGGCAGACTGCCATAGATGAGCACACATTACGTTTTTATTTAAAAGAGAAAACATGCAAACAGAATATTGCTCTTAAAACAGATTCAGAAAAACACATTACCACTCTGGCAGAAATACACATGGAAGATGAGCAACCATGGGTTCATGTTGGTATAAATGACTATTTTAAAACAATAAAAGCAACTTTAGCGCTTGAACATGAAAGGAGTTTCATTAATGAGAAAGTGTTGCAAAAAATAATGGAGAGGGAAGAAATCCCGAGATTTAGGATTAAAAACCAATATGTTTCTGGGTTGGACAGTCCAGACTTTGAAAACCGAATTGCAGGCAGATGCATGCTTAAAATTAGCATTGGGCAGAAAACAATTTACCATAATGTATGGATAGTGAGTGGAGCACAAAATGAATTTTACATGGGCAATGACATCATGCACAGAATGTGTATGGTGTTAGATTTCCTTAATCAAAAAATATGGTCACGCCTAGGTGGTCCGGCACCTGAATTTGAAGACAAAAGAAGGGCTTATCATTGTGCACAACTGGTTCCTTATGCAATCGAATTACAAATGAGGAAATATACTATTATTCCTGCATTTCCAAAACACTTTGCAATAACACTGAAGTGCAAAAATGGACAGCAGATGAAAGGCTCTGATGCATTTGTATGCCTGAATGAATCCATAAAACAGCAAGGCCTGGATTATGAATACATTCCATTGGTAGATATTGGTGAAGGATCTGTAAAAATTATGGTAAATAATAAAGGTTGTCAGGATATTCATTTAGAGGAAAACTCCCCATTAGGAATGGCCATACAAAAATCACATTATACGGCAGATTTAAATAACATGGTGATTGGAAATATTCCTGAAAAGTATGTAGATGCCAAGGGTGAGTTGCCAGGACACCTGGACTCTCAGCCCAAAGGAATATTTAAAATTCATTCTGTGTATCCTTATGATTCAAATGAGACAGTGTGCTGCCATCAAGAGGATTGCATAATATTTAATTTAAATGAAAATGAAACAGAAAATCAGCCCATTGAAGTGGAAGCTGATATGCCAAAATATTTAAAAGTGGCAGCTTTACAAAAAGACACAGCCACACAGTTAGAGGAAAGCGCCGAGATTCCCTTACCAGAAGATTTTCCAGAATTTTCCAAAATGGTAGAAGAGCAGATCTCCTTAGCGAATGCGTGTGAAAGCAATGAAGATAGGGACAATCTGAGGGAGATATTTATGGAGTTTAAGGATGTATTTGCAAAAGATGCTTATGATTGTGGTTTAACTGATTTACATGTGGCCACACTACCAGAAGGGTGTAGCAGAAATCCAGTGTTTGTACGCCAGTATAGACTACCGCTGGCATGTTTAGAATCATTGGCAGAGATTATTAATAATTTGGAATCGCGGGGAATCATCAGGCCCATTCATAGCACATCCAATACACCTATTTTAGGCGTGTTAAAGCCAAATGGTCAATGGCGGCTGTGTGCAGACTTGAGAGAGTTAAATAAAAGAGTACCAGTATCTAGATGGCCACTGCCATTCATTGATCAGGGCCTAGCTCAGGTACATGGATCAAATGTATTTACCACATTAGATCTCACCTCTGGATATTGGTGCGTGCCATTGGCAGAGGAGATACAACATTTATTTTCCTTTACATTTGACAGGACTCAATATGCCTGGCTTAGAGCTCCGTTCGGGTACATCAATAGTGGGAGTGAATTTGGCATATTTTTGAGAAAGGCCATGCCGGATGCAGCGGAAAGACGAACAATAGTTTATGTGGACGATATCCTGATAAAAAATAAAAGCCTGAAAAGCCATTTTGATGAAATAAGACATGTACTTAGCCAATTGCAGAAAGCAGGCGCCAAAGTATCTTTGCAAAAAGCACAATGGTGCAAGAAAAAAGTGAATTTTCTAGGGCATGAACTCCCAGGAGATGGTTTTGTTCCAAATACTGCTGAATTTGGAGATATGCTATCCTATCAGATGGAACCAAAAACAACTGCAAGCTTACTAGCTTCACACATGGACAAGTATCATTTGGCAAGAAAGCCTTCACAACAGTAGCCATAATCTACCACACAGGTGCCACAACTAGCGCAGGTCACTATACTGCATACATTAAAAAGCAATGTGTGTGGTTTGAATGCAATGATACTTCCATTACTCTAAAGCAGATATTACCAGCAAATCTTGCAAATGCCTACTTAATATTCTTGAACCTAAAATGTACTCTACAAAATTAGAATAACCTACTCCCCAACACCCACCAGTACATATATAATTGCACAAAAAAATACCTTCTACTCTGTGGAACTGGAACAACTTAGCATACAGCAACCATCCAACAAATACATCAGTTTGCCTGCTATACAATTGTTTCCCCAATGACCCAATGATTAGAGTCACAAAAACAATAAGTGTTGAAAAGACACACAAATATTGTTTCCTACATGGTACACCAACTACTAGAATAAGGCAACAACTGTCTAAGAATGCCCATACCAATGCAAGAAAAACACAAGTATTATCACATCGTACAGAGCGATTTCCTGTGGGAACAATCTAACCATGGACATTCCTGAAATTATGTTAAGTTGAAGATTACATAACATTTTTATTGGGATTAAAAATGAGTAGGCTAGAGTGCAGTATGCATAATTATTTATGGACTGTGGCATAAATGCTGTCTGTTTGCACCGTGCTCGATTTTCAAACAGAAATCTTGCATGCTTCGTTACAATGACATCTCTTCGGGGTTCAAGCTGAATGATTGCCATGATTGTGCTTCGTTTTCTCCATGTGGTTCACCATCCCGATGGGAGCTATGCCTAATTTACAGGGCTCAAATTGTACGCAACCCGTGTTCTAAACAGTTCACCTTGTTTTGATTTGTGTGTTAAAGATTGGCTGTGTTGTGCCTTTGATTAGGTTTCGAACAGTTATGAGTTATACGCTAACTTATTATATTAAAATAAACAATGGTTACTTAAATGTATTGTTATTCTGTTTCGTTCGCAGATACTTTGTACCGTACTGCCCCTGTAACAGCTTCCAAGAGTCAACAGACGGATTCTGGAACCAACAGTGCAGGATTTCCATGAGCAGTGCTTTTTTGCTCACCGTTATTTGGGACGATCAATATGGCCCTACATGTCCATTTGTGTTTCCGGCAATAAGGAGCAACATGTTAGCATTCATGATGCAAGAAGCCATAGAAACAAGAACTTTCACCTTTCAAAATGCAAAAAAGACTTGTGTTCTCTCACACCAAGGACCATTATTGAATTGTTTAGCTAATTTGCCATACGGCAAGACAAGGACACAAAAGGACAATAAAACATTGTCAGCTCCAAGTTACACGCAAAATTAAAAAATTGTTTGTTTCATGGAGCTTACAATTTACTGTGAACATTCTTTGAAAAATAAAAGCACTTGAAACATTGCGCACTATTTTTTATGTATTATTGAAATATTCACCTACAAAATACTATTTATGGCAAGACAGAGAAGGTACTCTCTGTGTGAGCAGGTCTGTTTTATCTTTTGTTTATATTCCTGTTTGCGCGGGCGTGGGCGATGATGTGGCAAGTTGGGCTGTTAGGGAGAATTCACATAAATATGCTAATTTCCCTTACCTTTTGGGACCCCCAGGAACTTTGCTGGATTGCTAAGAATGTAATTTTTACCTGGAAAGAGTATGAGCCTTTTTACCCACTCTTTCATGTATTTTGATGTGTGTTTTACTTTTGTGTTCTTTGGATATGGAGTTTTAGACAACGCCATAGGCATCATCTTTTTCTTGTGTGTCACACAGCACCCTCAGTGCAGTGGCACATTGATGCTCTCAGACTTCCCAAGGTTTAAACATCTTCTCTGGGACTGACTACTGTCTCCCAGTGCATGCAAAGTTAAATTGACTTTGCTAGTCTTTTTAAATTGCTAGACCCAGCACACACTGCCTTACAGCAGCGTGCTGGAGGGAATGCCTAGTACCGATTACCTAGAAAACTCATGTAGCACTCAAAAGCTACCCATTCCTCTCAGAATGCTGGTGGCAGTGGTATTACCATGATTTTTCCGACCACAACCTGTTTAAACCCTCCGGTAGCTAAAATCTACCAGAGCCATGTTTTTCGAGATGGCGTCTGAGCCTCCTCTGTAAAAACAGGTTCCGATTGACTTTTTTCGCCATTTCTTTTTGGAAAGTTCCTTCTAGTGTTTGTCTCTGTGCGCCAAACCAGGTTTGGTCCCTTTGTTCATTTGCCTTTGGCAGGCTTCAGCACTGAAGACCCCCTCTTGCGCGTGAGTGTCTGAGGTGGACAGGATGTGAGGGAGGTGCCAGAAACTCCCTGTGCTTAGTCTGCTATGGCCTACGGCCTTCGGCCATGCACCCAAGAGTCTAGGCCCTGGCAACAAGCACTGCAACATAATACACCCACGCATGCAAACATCTTCTCAGTTACCACAACCCCCAAACATAACACAGCCACCTGCGGCCCTACTCACTCAAAACTCTATTAACTGCCCACATAAGGATATTTGGCGTGTTACAGCACAGAGTACAGCACTACTGCACAGGTAGCAATTTTTTTTAATGCAGCACCACCACATGGGTGTGGTGCATTGCTACATGTGTTACCAGATTAACATGGACATATAAGTAAAGACAGGCTATTCAGTCAAAAACGATTCTAACATATAAGATCCAAATCTATTTTTACAGTTAAAAGCACACGTGCACTTTCAAAAATGCACACTATTTTCACCTGAAATGCCTATGGTGCAAGAGACACATTTGAAAATTAATAACTAACATTCTTAATAACTAACCTGACTAATAAAACTGCATTTAACATAACCCACTAATAAAAATGTGTCTCCACTGCAGAAATAGGCCTACTCTGAAAGTGAACTTTTAAACGCACATTCATTTTTTTTTTCTTTTTCTCTGCTGCTCTGTCCACATTACTACAGGAAGCCAAGGACTCGAAGTACAGGAAATCAGTTGGTTACAAATGGTTACTGTAAAAAGGAGCCATTGTGTAGAGAGGGAGGAGATGGCATGATTAATTTCTGATTGGAGCAGCGTCATAGCAAGTATCATGCTAGAGGCAGTGATGAGAGTTTTGCTGGGGGGAGTTTGAAGAGAGGGGGAGGACAGTCGGGATTTGGAGAGCTGGGAGAAGGACCTGTTTTCCTGGCTGGAGCTTTCCTGCTGCAAAAGCTGAGAGTTCCAGGCAATAACCCCGGTTTGAGAACGAAAGACGCTTGTTTTCACCGGGGTTAATCTTCAAGGGAGCCACATTCAGAAAGAGAACAGCTGAAATAAACTCAGGCTGAACAGATAAGGTAATTACAGAAGTGTGGGGGCTGAGTGTGTACGAGAATATTCAGTCAGTGTAGGAAAGGAGATTCCTGTGCTTTAATCACATGTTAATGTTGCAAATTGAGTTCTTGTCTCCGCCACTCTCTTTTCAGTGTATCACAGACAATGCTGTTACTGTGCTATTTTATTTATTTCTGTAAAGAGTGAGATCGTGTTTAAATGCAACTTTTATAATACACAAAAATATTTGAAAGCAGACGGGTGGTGTGTTTTATATTTACCAAAACTGTGCTGATGATGTGGGGAGATGTTTAGACAGTGCAATTGTCATTTTCAAGGTAGCTAAACATCAAATTTGGTTGCAGCCCTGTGCACAATGTAATTCAGTATGAGCAGTTATAACTAACTGTGTGTGTTGTAGTTTGTCGGAGGTCTATGAGTCGGCAAAAAGGGAGGCCCGGGACATAGTTCACTACCGTATATAAGATAGTGAAAATACCACATGATAGCTCGCTGCCGTAGATAAGACAGAGAGAAATTGCCCATGGTGGAACACTAAAAATGAAAATGTGGTGTTCCAGAAATGCAAGCCTGAGGTCTCTCTAGTGATTACACGAAAAATCTAAGCAAAAATAAGGGATTCTGGATATTGGGGCCACAAATAAAACAAGGGAATTATGCTCACCAAAATACCACCAACCACGCATACCAACCACGCATACCAAATACGCATGTCTGGGTGCTGAAACAATGCATGTCCACTGTATTATTGTTGTACATGGCCCAATCTGAATACAAGGAGTGATTGTTGCTAAGTTATTTTTCGGCGGTAAGAAAATACCGTCAGGCCCCAAATCTCCACAAAATACCCTACATATTTATGGTGCGTTGCAGGCCGGGAAAGTGATCATAGAGTACCTACTGGGCGTGGCAAGCGTGTCTCACACTGCCATTTGCACATTAAAGGGAACCCATTTTATAATAGCAGTGTGCCACTAAAAACGAATTTCAGAATGTCACAAAGGGAAACCACATTCTCAGATCTAGTGCAATATTTAGAGGCAAAGTTGTTTGCACATGGAAATTGGTCGTCGAATAGCATGTTAGAATGGCGTGAACGCATTCAGGGTGAGGTGCAGAAAGAAAAACTAGACAATATTTTTGCAGAAGGCAGCATAATTCAGGTCTGCCTTACAAGATTATTGAATGCAGCCGATAAAAGTGCAGAGAAAGACTGTTTAATACGGCTACGCGGCAAAATATGGTTTATTTTAAATAAGTCCCTGCGAATGCAGGAGAATGATACTCAGCTAATTAACAGGTTAAAGACTGAACTAGATGGGGCAAGTAAAAATCAGGAAATGTTGAGAGCAGAATTGGATGTATGCCAAAAAGACATGCAATTAAAATGCAGAGACTTTGATACTCAGTTATCCAAAAGCAAGAAACAATTTGAGGATAGTGAGCAAGAATTGGTACACTTAAAAGCCTTAGTGGACCACATTAGACAGGGTAAAGATGAGGTTGTTTCAGAAATGCAGATTTTACAAAAAGAACATTGTGAAAAAGAATGTGATCTCCAGAGCGCAGAACAAGAAATGATTAAAATGATTCAAGAAAGAGACAAGAGAAATAAAGAGTTCAATGAATGCCAAATGCAAATGTGCGACATGCAGGAGGTGATTAATAAGATGAGTGATGAAAACAACTATTTGCAAAATGAAGCCAACAGATTCCTTAAAAAGTGTAAGGACTTAGAACAGCAAATGTGCATTCCCAGGTCCCAGGAGAGGCGGCAGGGTACCACATTCAATGGAGTGGAGGTGAATTCTAGCTCTGCCCAAAGAGCTAGTGCTCCAGTGACTGGGCCGGTGACTGAACTTGGTTGCAGCGCCCTTGGGGGATTTGATACTCCCATTGGGGGCAGCCACCAATCTCATACACCTGAAAACAGGATTGAATCACAAAATAGTGCAATTCCATGCATTGCAACAAGTAGCCCCATAAAAATAATGAAATCCATTAAAGCCCTGATCAAACCATTTAAAAAGGGAGGTGAATGCTGCATTGAGGATCACTTAGAAGCGGTGCATGACATTTTTAAAGCACTCCAGATACCTAAGGAACAGTACAGACAATATTTTCATTTAACTTTAGATGCCCCGATGGCCAGCATCATAAGGGGATTAAATGAACAGCAGAATATGACCTGGTTGGAGTTTGAAAAAGAAATTAGGCGTCATTTTTCTCCTTTTCAGTCATTGCAGGAGGCAAAGAAAGTCGCTTACACAATTACTGCTGGACCTAATACATCCCCTCGCCAATTTTTACAAGACTTAAAAAGAGCATTTTCTCGCTTTGATGTATCTTTTGACTCAAATTCCAATGAGTTTAAAACTGCATACTTCTATGGGCTACAGAAAGACATCATATCCCAATTGGTCCGTGAATTTGACCGTGACAAGTCCCTTGAATGGATTGTACATCAAAGCACAAAACTATATGAGGTACTCTATTGTCAGGGTAGAGAAAGTGATAAAATGAAAGATACTAGACCTAAATCTAAAGAACCCTCAGCCACAGTAATGGAGATCAGGTCAGCCAAAATGTCCCTTGAGTCTGCTCAAAGCCAAGGTAAAAATAATGTGACACCTGAACAAAGATCGCCATTTCCTTTACCAATGTTCCAATCACATGATCCTCGTAATAGAGAGAGCTACATCAGCCCTAGGTATTTAGGGGACAGACCCCGGGTAGGATATCGGCCTGATATGGCAGGTATGAACAATAACCAGAGACAAAATCAAGATCAAAGACATGATGGTCCCTACCAGTCATTGGGGACACAGAGCAGATTTGATCCCAACACCATGATATATGGTAATCAGGATAGGCCCCGATATGTGGATCGATTTACTGATAATGGAAATCAACCTAGGGGCCAGTACCCACAATCTGAGAGACAGGACATGAGGCAAAACGTGAACTACAATCCACGCCAGTACAATGATTCCCCACCAGGGGACTAAAATCAAAGGATGGGTGCAACCCGCTCCCCTCCACAAATGAATCAAGAGTTCAGAAACCATCCCAACCGACATCATTCACCTGAGAGGTATCAGAATAGATCCAATCAGGGGGAAAACAACCAATATCGACCTAGACCACAGAAAGAGGATCATAGAGAGATGGAAAGGTTCCAGTGCCTTGAGGCCCAAGTGAAAATGTTAGCTGAGCAAATAGGAAAGCTCTGTACAGCGCAAAAACAACCTTCCAAAGACGGGGCTGATGGCCATAGCAATGACCGGGGGGCTTCCGAAAAGTGACTAAATACTCATGATAACTGCAGTGGCAAAATGACAGATTGCTCTGATATAATTTTGCATAACGACTCTGAGATGCCTAATGGATTAAATGTGAAAGTGCCAGTAAATGAACGTGTGACAGAAAGTGCAAATACTTCTAAAAAAGAGGTACGGTTTAACCTAGAGCTAAATAAAACAGTAAAGATTTGTACAAATGAAAAAGAAACATTAGGAATTCCAAAAGAACAAAGGGACAGACTTAAGAAAAATGACTCATGCATGGGGAATACCAGTGGACAGGGAGTAAGTGGGGATGCTATAGCTCCTTCCCTGGGCAAGCAAAACAATGACCAAACACAGACAGAAAAAGGAAATACTCACAAGGAGGGTACAAGTCAATTACCTGAAGAATTCTTTGAGACACATATTTTTGAAGAGGCTGAAAGGGCTGGTATCACACTAAATGATCACAAATGCACAGAATTAAAAAATGACAAATTGCTGAATGATGTTGTTACACATGTTCAGTTGGAAGGTTGTAATGTGGTCTCTGATGTTACCCAGATGGATGGGCGAACAGTGGCCACACTCCAAAAAACCTCTGATCATGGAGAAATGAATAAAGTCTCTCGCGCAGAAATGGGTAAAAAGGAGGGAAACATGTCTTTCCATTTACCAACGTGTTTAGCCAAAAGTGAAAAAGACCTGAGAAAGGGGAGCCCTGAAATCAGTAAGAATTCACATTTCTTATGTGTATTAGAGGAAGTTGAGGACAGATATTATGCACCCATCAATGTAGAAGAAAAATGCCACACCTTTGCTATGATTGACACTGGCGCACAGGCCACAATTATGTCCAAGGAGCTGGTAAAGAGTATCAATGAAGGGAGACCCCCACGGAGTCAGATCACAGTGAAGGAAAATCAAGGCCCAGTGCATAACTTTAATGGGGAGGAGGTGCCCATCATAGGTGTTACTGAGGTTGACATAAAAATAGGAAAGCACAGAATGAAACAAGAGGTATTGATCACATCTATTTGTGAAATTCCATTTCTGATGGGGACAGATTGTCTGAAAAGATTGTCTCCTCTAATAGATGGGGTGAATGGAGTGCTGTGGTCCTTAACCAAAAAACCATTGAGGCCTAAGAAACTAAAATCACAAAACAGCAATATAAATGAATGTCACACCGTTGCCAAAACAAATGATGCTGTGGAGGTATATCTCCAGAATAGCTGCATACCTAGTGTCACTGTTATATTAATGTGTCAAGACAAAATGCAGAGCGACAATGAAAAACTACCTGTACAAATATACTTGGACCCAAGGAAAAATTGGCAGACTGCCATAGATGAGCACACATTACGTTTTTATTTAAAAGAGAAAACATGCAAACAGAATATTGCTCTTAAAACAGATTCAGAAAAACACATTACCACTCTGGCAGAAATACACATGGAAGATGAGCAACCATGGGTTCATGTTGGTATAAATGACTATTTTAAAACAATAAAAGCAACTTTAGCGCTTGAACATGAAAGGAGTTTCATTAATGAGAAAGTGTCGCAAAAAATAATGGAGAGGGAAGAAATCCCGAGATTTAGGATTAAAAACCAATATGTTTCTGGGTTGGACAGTCCAGACTTTGAAAACCGAATTGCAGGCAGATGCATGCTTAAAATTAGCATTGGGCAGAAAACAATTTACCATAATGTATGGATAGTGAGTGGAGCACAAAATGAATTTTACATGGGCAATGACATCATGCACAGAATGTGTATGGTGTTAGATTTCCTTAATCAAAAAATATGGTCACGCCTAGGTGGTCCGGCACCTGAATTTGAAGACAAAAGAAGGGCTTATCATTGTGCACAACTGGTTCCTTATGCAATCGAATTACAAATGAGGAAATATACTATTATTCCTGCATTTACAAAACAGTTTGCAATAACACTGAAGTGCAAAAATGGACAGCAGATGAAAGGCTCTGATGCATTTGTATGCCTGAATGAATCCATAAAACAGCAAGGCCTGGATTATGAATACATTCCATTGGTAGATATTGGTGAAGGATCTGTAAAAATTATGGTAAATAATAAAGGTTGTCAGGATATTCATTTAGAGGAAAACTCCCCATTAGGAATGGCCATACAAAAATCACATTATACGGCAGATTTAAATAACATGGTGATTGGAAATATTCCTGAAAAGTATGTAGATGCCAAGGGTGAGTTGCCAGGACACCTGGACTCTCAGCCCAAAGGAATATTTAAAATTCATTCTGTGTATCCTTATGATTCAAATGAGACAGTGTGCTGCCATCAAGAGGATTGCATAATATTTAATTTAAATGAAAATGAAACAGAAAATCAGCCCATTGAAGTGGAAGCTGATATGCCAAAATATTTAAAAGTGGCAGCTTTACAAAAAGACACAGCCACACAGTTAGAGGAAAGCGCCGAGATTCCCTTACCAGAAGATTTTCCAGAATTTTCCAAAATGGTAGAAGAGCAGATCTCCTTAGCGAATGCGTTTGAAAGCAATGAAGATAGGGACAATCTGAGGGAGATATTTATGGAGTTTAAGGATGTATTTGCAAAAGATGCTTATGATTGTGGTTTAACTGATTTACATGTGGCCACACTACCAGAAGGGTGTAGCAGAAATCCAGTGTTTGTACGCCAGTATAGACTACCGCTGGCATGTTTAGAATCATTGGCAGAGATTATTAAAAATTTGGAATCGCGGGTAATCATCAGGCCCATTCATAGCACATCCAATACACCTATTTTAGGTGTGTTAAAGCCAAATGGTCAATGGCGGCTGTGTGCAGACTTGAGAGAGTTAAATAAAAGAGTACCAGTCTCTAGATGGCCACTGCCATTCATTGATCAGGGCCTAGCTCAGGTACATGGATCAAATGTATTTACCACATTAGATCTCACCTCTGGATATTGGTGCGTGCCATTGGCAGAGGAGATACAACATTTATTTTCCTTTACATTTGACAGGACTCAATATGCCTGGCTTAGAGCTCCGTTCGGGTACATCAATAGTGGGAGTGAATTTGGCATATTTTTGAGAAAGGCCATGCCGGATGCAGCGGAAAGACGAACAATAGTTTATGTGGACGATATCCTGATAAAAAATAAAAGCCTGAAAAGCCATTTTGATGAAATAAGACATGTACTTAGCCAATTGCAGAAAGCAGGCGCCAAAGTATCTTTGCAAAAAGCACAATGGTGCAAGAAAAAAGTGAACTTTCTAGGGCATGAAGTGACTGAACATGGGCTAAATCCACAAAAGAAGAAAATAGAGGCCATACAAAGATTAAAAGATCCTAAAAATGTGAAAGGAGTAAAAAGTTTATTAGGGATGACAGGCTATAACAGAAAGTTCATTGAAAATTATGCAGAAATCACTCAACCATTGACTAAACTGCTTAAACTTAATACTCCCCAGAAATGGGAAAAAGAGCAGTCTGATGCAGTGGCTAAATTAAAGGAATGTCTTGTAAAGGCACCATGTTTAGCATACCCCATAAAGGACAGGGATTTCTTTATAGAAATAGGTTTTTCTGAACATTGTATGTCAGCAGTGTTATCACAAAAACACGATTTGAATCAGAAAACCATTGCATATGCAAGTAAGGCATTTTCCCAAGTTGAAATGAAATTTAATCAATGTGAAAAGGCCCTATTAACCACTGTGTGGGCGCTACAACATTTCCGCCCCATTGTTCAGGGAGAAAAGGTGATTATTGAAACAAATCACCAACCTTTGCAATTTTTAGAGAGTAAAAGAATTAGATCAGGTAATCTAGCGCAATCCAGAATCACTTCATGGACGCTGGCATTACAAGGTTTTCCGGTCGAAGTGAGATATGGACAAAATAAAAAGAACCCAATTGCTCAAGGGTTAGCTGACTTACATGACTGTGCAGCTGAACAAATACCAAATGAAATGGAAGTGGAAACTAGTTTGCAGGAATTTGAACAATCACCACACAAAGCTTTTGATGAAAAAACATGCAAGGATTTGCCAACTGTATATGTGGAAGGTTGTGCTTTTCACATTGAAAATGACAGTAATAAACAGTTAGTGGCAGGAATAGAAAATGTCTGGTTGAAATGTGAAGGTGTCCCCAGTATAGGGATGAGGATTGGAGATAGGAGCAGTCATGTGGCGGAATTGGCAGCCATTTATAAAGCAATTGCTACTGCAGTTGATAAAAAGTTCAGTGAAATTGTCCCGGTGACTGATTCTGACTATGCACGGAATAGCTTTGTGGAGTATTTGCCTGGTTGGAAAGCAAGAGGCATGGTTACATACAACAAAAAGCCACTTAAGCATGGAAAAATGATACAAGCCATAGACAAATTGGTGTCAGAGAATAAGTTAACAATATACTGGAGAAAAATTCGTGGGCATTTAAAAACACCAGGAGAGGATAAGGAGGGAAATGATAAGGCAGACCACCTGGCTAAGATTGGGGCTGTGATGGGAGAATTGCTACCTATTGATTATTTAATGGGTGAAATACAAATTGATGCAGTCACACGTTCTAAAGCACCAAAGGAGGTAGATCAACCGGTGGTGCAGTGGAGTCATGACACGCCAGACCAAGATTTGATTGAGGCACAAAAGAATGATCAAATTTTGGGAATCTATTATAATCATTTGATAGATCCTGAACAAAATTCTTTAACAGAAAATGATTGTATGGGAAAAGAAGAGTTGAGGGTGCTATTAAAGAACAAAACACGAATTAGATTACAGGATGGACTCATGATTAGAGAGTCCATAACAGGACAAATACAGTGGGTAGTACCCCTTTTATTCAGAGGACTAATGCTACACCATGCACATGATGCCATAACTGCAGGCCATAGAGGTTCACAAAAAACATTAGAAATACTAAAAGAGTTATGCTTACTGGCCACATATGTCCCAAGATGTGGAATTATATACTAGAGGATGTCTAGTATGCGCCCAATTTAAACCTGCTTCACCAATGCATGGAGCACCATTGATGAAAAGAGGCCTAACTCTCCCATGGTCAGATTTGCAAATAGACTATGTAGGTCCTTTAAAAAGGTCGAGGTGGGGACACAGTTATATTTTGAGTGTGGTATGTTTGATGTCGAAGTGGATTGAATGCATTCCTGCACCAGATTGTAGTGCGCAAACAGCAGCCACATTGCTGGTGAACCATGTGTTCTCAAGGTTTGGGTTGCCACAAAGAATTGAGTCAGACAGAGGAAGTCATTTCACAAGTACTCTAATGAGTAAGGTATGGCAAATACTAGGTGTGAAAAGGAAACTACATATCGCATATCGGGCGGCGTCTTCAGGTACAGTTGAAAGAAGCAATAGGTCTGTTATGGATATTTTAAAGAAATTTGTGGCAGAAGCAGGTTCCAGCTGGGATTTACGTTTACCGTTGGTTTTGATGGCAATCAGATCAACTCCTGCCAAAGCAACAGGTGTTAGCCCCCATGAGGTCTTGACAGGTAGGAAAATGGTGTTACCACAACACCTACTATACAGAACACATGAGCAGACACTTGTGAGTGCATCCACAGTTCATGAATATATTGATGAACTGAGGAGGCATTTGCAACATGCATTTGCTTTTGTGCAGAGAAATCTGGAAAGAGCTGCTGACAGTGCAACGTCTTATTATGACAAAAAGACATCAGTAAAGGAATACAGTGTAGGGGATCAGGTGTACAAGTTTCATTTCGGAAAAAGTAAACAGAAAAATTATAAATTTCTAGCAGCCTGGCAGGGGCCATTTCGAATTATAGATGAGGTCTCTCCTGTAGTTTATAAAATTTTGAACAATGAAGGTGAAACGGCAATAGAGCAGTTTGTCCATGTAAATCAAATCAAACCATGCCATCCCAGACATGAGATCAGGCAGCTTGAGCATGTAGAAACAGATAAAGTCCCTTGAACACAAAAAGAGAAAATAAATGGGTACAATCAGGAGGCAGTGACAAAGAAGTTAAAAAGTTGATTGTTATAATGGCACATAAACACTATAATATATGTAAAAATATATAATATAAAATAAATAAATAAATAAATAAATATATATAATGGAAGCTCATAGTTGGTGTGCAGAGAGAAAATGTATTAAATATTGAATGCTGTTTTATATGTGCTTGTTTTCTTTTAACTTGTGTTTAATTTCAGAAAAAAAAAAAAAACGAAATATTTTTACCAAGCATGTTTTATTTTTGGCTAAAGGGTGAAGTTAGTATTGTGCTATGTACTTAATTTGTTTATTTTCTATTTGATTTAGAAAATTAACATTATTTGGTCGGAGGTTCCGGGATCAGAGCCCACGGGAGACGATGGAGTCCTGGAGCCCACGTGGGCGGATTCCGGGAAAGCCCCAAAGAGGGGTGAAGACCAAGGCTGCAAAGCGATCAGCATTGAAGATGATACCGATGATATGGTTAATGATGATGATATTTGGAGGGATCTTCAAGAATTCAGAAGCACAGGTTGTCATTGAACCTGGACCAGCATCTGGTATCGCGGTGGAAGAGACACCAGGATTCATCATGAGTGATAGAAGGATGATTTTCCAAAATATATACATACCATTGAATCCTGAGATTTTGATTGAAAAACACTTGAACAATACCGGAATTAAGATTGAACAGACTAAAGAGTGGCTGGAAATAAGAAAAGAGGACACTAAGCAGTCAATAAGAGATATATTAATGCAATTGGAAAAAACATTCGTGAATTCAGCAGACATTAAGAAGAAGAGAGGAAAGAGAGGTGCGGTGATGCTCGCGATATCATTGGTAATGTCTATAGTTGGAGCCATAATAGGTACCACAATATCAACAGCCAATTCTATTTCGGTAGGAACACTGAGTACTAAAGCGCAACAACTGAGTATTGACCTAGAAATAATACAAAAACATTAGATGGAATTAGAGGGGGACTGGATGAACAAGTAAGATTCATAAATGAAACTGCAATCATTCTAAATGAACAAGCGGATGTAATGCAACGGGCGACTAAAATAATACTTAAGCATGACAGAACTTTAAATGAAATATTGAACATAATGAGTCCTGTTGATAGACTATTAACGAATTATATGAGAGAAGTTCAAACTGCAGTTTCACAATTGATTCAAGGACATATCCCCTTGTATTTTGTTTCGCAGGATATTATTCGTCAAATGATGGAAAGATTGACCAGGAGGGAAATTGATATAATACAGGTAAAAATTGCATTCGAAATGGGTAATGCAATGCCGTTATATGTGGACTTGGAAAGACTAGAGATCGGATTTTTGCTATGCATCCCATATGTAGCCCGTGAACTTATTTATCAAACGAAGTGGGTACACAACGTGGGATTTTGGCAAGAGGACAAATTTATTAAGATTAAGACTCCAGAAGTGGTGGCATTTCAGTCATGGGAACCTGAAGTTTATTTAATACCAAACCTGGAAACATGTGTAAAGTTTAAAGAACAAAATTATATGTGTCCAGGTAAACCGTTTGTTCCTGATGCCACAGATGCTATTTGTGGTTTGAAATCTGACCCAAGTATATCAGAGGGATGTGAAGTGATTATTAGCAATATGGGGAGTGAAGAAATGGCACAGGCTAAGGTGATCAGAGGTAAATGGTTGATCAGCACCTGTTTAAAGAACATGACGGTAGTACATTTAAACCATGGAACATACGTGGTTAAACAGGTGAAATATAATGTTTTTTATTTACAGGTTCCAAAGGATACAATTGTGTCAATTGGGGGGTTAACATTGTTTCATGTAACAAATGATGTTTGGGAAAGACAAGTGGAAAATATCGATTTTTTTCAAAGGGATACCTTTCCAATAGATCCGGATGTGGAATATTTATTGAATCACAAAGAAAGACATGTTATAAAAATGAATTTGAGAAAAAAACAATATTACAATTAGTAATCTGGGGATAATAGAAGTGGAAAGACTTCATTGGGGAACCTGGGGGGAACGCTCAATAGTGGGCTTGGCTGTCCTGGTGCTAATCATGGGTGGATGGTTGATTGTGCTATCAGTAAAAATGAAAATGTTACTGATTTTACTAGCTACGTCAGGAAGAGAAAGATATCCCAATACACATGCATTTTAAAAGAAAAAAAAAGAACAAGTTGTTTTTAGGAATTGGCTTGGATTGTAGCCAAGTTCTAAAAACAAAAGGAGGGTATGTAAGGATATTTGGCGTGTTACAGCACAGAGTACAGCACTACTGCACAGGTAGCAATTTTTTTTTATGCAGCACCACCACATGGGTGTGGTGCATTGCTATATGTGTTACCAGATTAACATGTACATATAAGTAAAGACAGGCTATTCAGTCAAAAACGATTTTAACATATAAGATGCAAATCTATTTTTACAGTTAAAAGCACACGTGCACTTTCAAAAATGCACACTATTTTCACCTGAAATGCCTATGGTGCAAGAGACACATTTGAAAATTAATAACTAACATTCTTAATAACTAACCTGACTAATAAAACTGCATTTAACATAACCCACTAATAAAAATGTGTCTCCAATGCAGAAATAGGCCTACTCTGAAAGTGAACTTTTAAACGCACATTCATTTTTTTTTCTTTTTCTCTGCTGCTCTGTCCACATAACTACAGGAAGCCAAGGACTCGAAGGTACAGGAAATCAGTTGGTTACAAATGGTTACTGTAAAAAGGAGCCATTGTGTAGAGAGGGAGGAGATGGCATGATTAATTTCTGATTGGAGCAGCGTCATAGCAAGTATCATGCTAGAGGCAGTGATGAGAGTTTTGCTGGGGGGAGTTTGAAGAGAGGGGGAGGACAGTCGGGATTTGGAGAGCTGGGAGAAGGACCTGTTTTCCTGGCTGGAGCATTCCTGCTGCAAAAGCTGAGAGTTCCAGGCAATAACCCCGGTTTGAGAACGAAAGACGCTTGTTTTCACCGGGGTTAATCTTCAAGGGAGCCACATTCAGAAAGAGAACAGCTGAAATAAACTCAGGCTGAACAGATAAGGTAAATACAGAAGTGTGGGGGCTGAGTGTGTACGAGAATATTCAGTCAGTGTAGGAAAGGAGATTCCTGTGCTTTAATCACATGTTAATGTTGCAAATTGAGTTCTTGTCTCTGCCACTCTCTTTTCAGTGTATCACAGACAATGCTGTTACTGTGCTATTTTATTTATTTCTGTAAAGAGTGAGATCGTGTTTAAATGCAACTTTTATAATACACAAAAATATTTGAAAGCAGACGGGTGGTGTGTTTTATATTTACCAAAACAGTGCTGATGATGTGGGGAGATGTTTTGACAGTGCAATTGTCATTTTCAAGGTAGCTAAACATCAAATTTGGTTGCAGCCGTGTGCACAATGTAATTCAGTATGAGCAGTTATAACTAACTGTGTGTGTTGTAGTTTGTCGGAGGTCTATGAGTCGGCAAAAAGGGAGGCCCGGGACATAGTTCACTACCGTATATAAGATAGTGAAAATACCACATGATAGCTCGCTGCCGTAGATAAGACAGAGAGAAATTGCCCATGGTGGCACACTAAAAATGAAAATGTGGTGTTCCAGAAATGCAAGCCTGAGGTCTCTCTAGTGATTACACTAAAAATCTAAGCAAAAATAAGGGATTCTGGATATTGGGGCCACAAATAAAACAAGGGAATTATGCTCACCAAAATACCACCAACCACGCATACCAACCACGCATACCAAATACGCATGTCTGGGTGCTGAAACAATGCATGTCCACTGTATTATTGTTGTACATGGCCCAATCTGAATACAAGGAGTGATTGTTGCTAAGTTATTTTTCGGCGGTAAGAAAAAACCGTCAGGCCCCAAATCTCCACAAAATACCCTACAGGCCATGCACCCAAGAGTCTAGGCCCTGGCAACAAGCACTGCAACAAAATACACCCACGCATGCAAACATCTTCTCAGTTACCACAACCCCCAAACATAACACAGCCACCTGCGGCCCTACTCACTCAAAACTCTATTAACTGCCCACAACTAATACATCATATTACAGCAAACTACCCAAGAATCTGCCCAGTAGCCACAACCCAAACACATAAACCATCCACCTAAAGGCTGTCCAATTCTGTACAAATAGTATTCCAACACTTCACCCAGTGGGCGCATTCCTGGTCTGTTGAGTCCATCATCTCCAGCCATGCACCCAACACTGTAGTAGTTGGTCACAATCACCACAACATAACACACTCATGCACCCAACAATATGTACACTGGTCACAAATCACACACATAAACCAACAAGCTGAAACCCTGTCCAATTATATACAAATATTATTCCCATACATACAAGCAGTCACCACACTCTTCACTCCAATAAACCAGAATACTATACACCCTCAACAATACAAACAGCAAGGATACCATTATTGGTATCTTACTTCCTCGTAATCTGCAAATTGCATTCTGTACATATATTTGTGCATTCCGTACACCACTATCACAATGTTGTCAACATGGCTATATTATGTTGCAGTGGTTGTGGCCAGGGCCTAGACTCTTGGGTGCATGGCCTACAGCATACAGCCTCCAGCCATGCACCCAACAATCTGTGCACTGCCCACAACCCACACACATAAACCAGCCACCAGAGGCCCTATACACTTCTGTACACGTACTATTGCAGTACTTGCAACCAATCGGCACACTCTTGGGTCCAATAAGCCAGCCGCCTGAAGCCCTGTCCACTTCTGTACACATACTATTGCAGTACCTGCAACCAGTGGGCTGACTCTTGGGTGCATGGGCATGCACCCAAGAGTCTAGGGGCTTACCACACACAACACAGCACAATACACCCTATACAAACATCCCCATATCATCTGCAATCCCCTTCCCTAATTAAGCCTGCCTGCAGTCACCACATAAACTGATCACCTCATGACCTATCCTACCCTAATGAAAGCTGCCTGCAGTCACCACAGAAGCTGCTCGCCCGAGAAACTATCGGCAAACTGCCGTAGTATTCAGGAACACTGCGCACACACTAGCGTCTTATTCCACCTAATCACATACATCATATGAACCATTTTTCTCTCCCCCCATCCTTTCCAGCACCTCTTCCCACAACCAGATGCCTCAAAGCATGTTTTGGAGCCCCTTTCGCTGCCGCACTATCCTTAGATACAACATGGCGGGCGTTTTCCGAAAATTATGATGCACATCACGCTTCCCTCCAACCAATCAGTGGGCACGCTGTATGTCTGCAGACATCACGCCCCGCCCTGGGCCAATCAGAGTTCTGGCCAATGAGAGAACAGGGAAATGGGACCGCAGAGCGTAGTCAGTTATCACAAATTTGTTGGGACCTACATTTTACCTGTTTTTAAAAATACTACTGGACGGATTTTCACCAAATTTACAGCCTCTGCTCCTGCCGCAAATTTGGTGAAAATCCATCCAGCGGTTTGGGCTGTATGCGTGCGCAGTTTTTCTCCATTCAGTCTATGGAGAAAACACATTTTATTGGGACCGCCCCTATAGCTTTACCCCTCCTTGATGAAACCTCACCAAACTTGCCAAAACAATTCAGAGCGGGCAATATACTCTTTTTGAAAGGTTTGTTGAGGATCCGCCCAGGGGGAGCGAAGTTATAAGCCGCCCAAAAAGTGGTCTTCCTATGGGTTTAGCAACTTAAACATAACTAAACAGCTGCTGCTGCGGGCCGTGCAATATACATGTGTTTGGTTTATATACCTGTTGTAAACCCCTGGTGACCCTCTATCTCGTAACAGTGAGAGATTCCAATAGATGCACAGTTAATTTTACCAAATTCTTCCAGTGGTTTGGCTAGGTTGAGTCCTGGGGCATTGGCCCTTTGAGAGTGTCCTTTCAGATACAGCTGCCCACAAAGCAGTGACATGGAACTGACTGGTGTACCATCAGGAACCCTTGACACCTTTGGCACAGAATACATTCTCCATTGCTGAATTCATTATTGTGATTCAATACATCCAGGTCACAGAACATGGGATACACTATAAGTCAACAGAGAAGCCCAGTGTCGTTAGTGTGTTTTCCTATTCCTCTCCTATCTTTATGTGCCCATGAATGTGCTTAATTGTTCTTGATCTTCCTTTTCCTCAGTTGTAATTCCGTTCTCACGCATTATTCTTTATCTCGGTGGCAGAGGGAGCTTTTGATGTCAGGGAACACATACTGCTCCTTAGTGTGCTCCAGGGTTCTAAGAGATTCATGGTCAGACATGGGTGGTGAAAACTTTCAGTATAGGGGCCTACATATTTCAGCCAAGGAGTCCAAAATGAAGTAGAGGAAATTGGGAGGGTTATCCCACTAGAAATGTTTCCAAAATCAGGGTAATTCATAGAATCCAGCGCACAAGTAGCGCACGCGGCTGGCGCACAGCGTGCGCCTGCGATAGTCTGCGCCAGGCACGTGCGCTAAAACTGATTTCCGCGCACAGCGTATTCATGGATTTCATGCTCCCAAACCAGCCGTGGCGCAGAGAATCGCAGCGAGCCTGCAGCAGCGCCAGTAACGCCCCCAAGAACGCCCTCGCGCAAGGAAAAGCCATCAAAATCGCTAAATCATCGCTAAGGGCTGCGCTAACCCTGGACCACTTCACAGGGCAGGCAAACAAGGAAAGCAAAGCGGGCAATCTTCAAATCAGGAGTACGCGGGAAGTACTACACGCGACTAGGCAGGGAACGTGAATTACAGGGGTACGCGGGAATTATCACACGCGAACAGCCAGGGAACGCGTATTACAGGGGTACGCGTGAAGTAGAACACGCGATAGGCCAGGGAACGTGTATTACAGGGGTACGCGTGAAGTAGAACACGCGATAGGCCAGGGAACGTGTATTACAGGGGTACGCGGGAATCATCACACGCGAACAGCCAGGGTGCGTGTATTACAGGGGTAGCGGGAAGTTCAACACACGATTGGCCAGGGTACGTGTATTACAGGGGTACGCGTGAAGTAGAACACGCGATAGGCCAGGGAACGTGTATTACAGGGGTACGCGGGAATTATCACACGCGAACAGCCAGGGTGCGTGTATTACAGGGGTAGCGGGAAGTTCAACACGCGATTGGCCAGGGAACGTGTATTACAGGGGTACGCGTGAAGTAGAACACGCGATAGGCCAGGGAACGTGTATCACAGGGGTACGCGGGAATTATCACACGCGAACAGCCAGGGTGTGTGTATTACAGGGGTAGCGGGAAGTTCAACACGCGATTGGCCAGGGTACGTGTATCACAGGGGTGCGTGGGAATTATCACACGCGAATAGGCTGGGTGGGCCCTCACAGGCGTACCCTGTACACCCTCCACGGCCCCTGCAGGCAGCCCACAAAACAGGGGACTACCCTGCACACCTGATCATGTCCCCCTGCACCCCCATCCACCAGGGGCACCCTCCACCAGGCCCCCACCCATGTCTCCCACCACCCCCACCCCCCAGCAGTGCAGGGGCACCTGCCATCAGGCCCCCACCCATGTCTCCCACCACCCCCACCCCCCATCCACCAGGGGCACCCTCCACCAGGCCCCCACCCATGTCTCCCACCACCCCCACCCACCAGCACTGTGGGGCACGTGGCCAGCAGGCAGTCAGGCAGCAGCAGATGGCAGGTGGGAGCGTGCTCAGGGCTCTGGGGGACTGTAATTCGGCCTCCTGGCCAGGAGCGTGGTCTTTCGTGTTTGGACGCGTGGACAGCCTGATAGGGAGTGATTTTGCACGTGAAAACCCCACACTCAGCGAATCGCGCGAAAACCCGTCACCAGCATATGTGCGTCTATAGTTACCTGCACGTGCAGTGTCAAAGCGTGTGATTGGTGAAAATGGATCTACACGCAGGAGTGACAAAGCGTGTGATTGGTGAAAATTGATCTACACGCAGGAGTGACAAAGCGTGTGATTGGTGAACATGGGCCAAGCACGTACACGCCGTAAGTGACGCTGTACGTGTGGGCCTGTATATAAGGTAGTGTTGAACACCATTTCCTTGTACGTGCTTTTCGTGGAGAGCGAGTGGGTGAATTCTGTACTTCTTGTCGTTTCACACGCGATTTACTTCACGGCGTTTCCAGTTCGTACTCCCTGTTACCTCTGACAGCTTTTTCTCTTTTTCCTCTTGTACTGGTTTACCTGGGCCTGTTCCCTCAAACAGTGTCCCCTTCTACTGTTGTCCTGTCTCCTCAGACAGCGTACACATCTTCTTTTGGCGGGGGTGTTGCCAACCAAACGCGCTCATTTTTCACGCTCTTTTACCTGGCAGACGGTGAGTCACGCACGTATCTAACTTCTGTGCTTGCCCCGTGTGTAGCCTACCCCTTCAGAGGTCATTCTAGGCTGCGTGTGACACGCATACGTTCATTGTGTTACTGGATGCCACAGCGTAGTGCAGGGTTTTCCATCAGCACACGTGGTCTAGGAGGAGTATTGTGCATGTTCCTTAACTTTTCTGGGGTGCCTGTGCGTTGCGTGACCCGTCATCTTTCCCCAGGGGTGTCATATAGCCTTGCCACTGCAATAGGGTACGAATACCATCTGGTACCCAACCCCTTTGACACCCAATTGCCCAGGACAATTGTGCACACCGACTCCCATACGCACAATAACATCAGTGCCATGGTTGGGAGGCGTGCAAGCCGTAAGGGTGGCAAAGGTGGCCGAGCCACACGTGGTGGCCGTGGAGGATCCACTAGGGGACGTGGTTGTGACTTGCAGGGTGCCCCTGTCCCCCCCAGTCTGGAGGACCAGTCAGGGACACCCATGCCCCCCCCCCCCCAGTTGAGGGTCATGTGGCTGATACCAACCCTGATCAGCCCTTGTTGGACCAGCCCATTGTGGCAGCAGACCTGTCCGAGGGTGATCCCATCGCTGACATCCAGGTCAGCAGGTCCACTGCACGTGCACCGGTGCACATTGGTGTCATCAGGGCACGCGCATCTATGCCAGATAGGTCATCTGCTGGCCCCCGTATCCAGGGTGTGGCTCCATCCACCCCACCTCTCATACACCCTGCCAAGACTGTGTCGGTCCTAGTTCATGCACCTCAGATCAGGCCTGACCCCATCCCACTACCCCCAATGCCTGCACCTACTCCCATGCTGAGTGTGCAATCCCACACACCCAGTACTGAGTCCACCACGGCTCCTGCCCCTAGTGTCCACAGCGGCGTAGGACACTCTGGATCCCCACCCCCTTCCAAGCGCAAGAGGAAGAGTGCACGTCCGGCACAGGCTGATTCCCCAGGCACGGCTGCACAGTCCGGCCCATCAAGGAAGCCAAGCTTCACAGACGCCGAACTGAATGCACTTGTTCAGTATGTGTCAGATCATGATAGGGAAATGGTCATCGTTGCAGGGTCCAAGACCACACATGCCAGACGCCAGGCACACTGGCAGACCATTGCTGACAGAATAAGTGCCCTTGGAGTAGTGAGGCGCACAGCTAGTGATTGCCAGAAGCGCTGGAATGACCTTAAGCGCAGGGCAAAGGATAAGCTGGCCTCAAGTCATGCCGCAACCTTGGTGACTGGAGGTGGGTCCCCAGCACAGGAAATAGAACTCACACCACACGAGTCCGTAGCTGGATCCTACGTCACCGAGGGACAACTCCAAGGTGTGGGAGATCTCCCTGATTACGAGGCATCATCCGGTGAGTGCACATGCATGTGTGTATTATCCATGTGCATGGTGTGTGTGTGAAGCATTCATGTTGGGTGCCTGTCAAGGGGGTGTGTGGCAGAGTAGATAGTGGCACCCATGTGCCTCATCCAGTATGTTCAGTGCAACACCATCTGCCCACAGCACTATCCCAACTGGCAACAGTGCACATATGGCCCTACACCATGGAAGTTGCCCTTGAATTGTCATTTTGTCACTACATTGTTGCTCATACTCCCCTGTCTATTCATCTGATGTCTTACATACCATTCCTATACTTTCCCCCAGCCAATCAAGTTTCATCTTCACATGCCTGACATGCAATGATACCACATGCTAATGCGTCCTCTGTATATAAATGCCAACCAACATGCTGTCATACTGTGGATGTTGCCTTGACATCCACCTCCTACCTGTGTGCTTTGGTACCGTCTGGTTTCGAGCCCCATTCCCTCACACTCCATGCTGCTCTTCATGGTCTATCTTCCCTGACTTCTACAGTTCAGACCATCGTGCCCGACTCACGACACCTGCTTGCTAACAGTCAAATGAGGGCACCCTGCCCTCCAATGCGACCCACCCTATTGCTGACAAGTGCATCTGAGCCTACTCAAAGCCAACTCTCACTGACATCTGCTCATACATGCCTTTGCCTGTCCCATAGACCCTTCACATGGTCCCTGTCCTCTCTCCTTGCTCCTCTTCCACCATCAATGGTGGGACCCGTTGGGGTGTACTCCTGGCCTCCTTCCAATCCTCAGAGGCCACAATTGATGTGCATGGTAATGGGAGCATCTCAGTCCAAGGCCCTTAGGCCAACCTCATTCTCCTTGAGAAATGCTAGCCACATCTCATCAACTTCCTTACCTCTCCTGCTGTCCCCCCTCCTCTCTCCTCATCAATCCTGCACTGCCTCCCTGCACCCTCCCATGATCCTTCTCCGCCTCCCACTCCAACTCCTACACATGCTGCACCTCTGATCTCTAGCACTCCCCGTAAGTCCTCCAAGGCTGTCAACCTCCTCCACAATTACACTCCTTTCACTGCGGCTGCATCAGGCATTCCTCCGATATCTGTCACTTACATGAGGTTATGCACCTTGACATCCTTGGCCTCATGGAAACATGTCTGACGGCCAGCTCTGTCTGCATCCTTCACACACTCCTACCTGATGTTCAGGAGACCCTCTCCTTTGCCCGCCACTACTGTGCAGGGGGGGTGTGCCCTTGGCTTCCCTGAGGGTATTCCTGCCACTGTCACTCCTACTTAGACCTACTCCACTCTGGAATGGCTTGTGTGACGTCTCTCTCTACCACACCTTGACATTCACAAACTGTGCGTACTGTGTCTGGGAAAACTGGTCAAATGTACTACTTCCTTTCTGAGTGTCCTCACCTCTCCTCCTCACTCATGTCCCCAGACACAGAAATCCTCTTCCTTGTTGCTGTACGCATCCACCTGCATGCTTGTTGACCCCCCCACGTGACCTTTCTGTGACCTCAGCAACTCCCTCTCACCCTCTAGACTCCCGTCTGTCCCTACTCATTCTGCAGGGCACACTCTTGATGCTCTGATCTCATCTGACTTTCCCCTCTCCGTCCATCTCTGCACTCCTCTCTCCTGGAGTGATCACATTCTCCTCTCCTCCCAGCTCACCCTCACCACACCACAGGCAAAGCCACCCTCACCACTGTCACACACCTTCTTGGTATTCCAACCCATGAAGTGTGTGTCAGTCGAGGCTCATGCTGCCAAAATCTCCCCCCCATCCAGCTCCCCCTTAGGCTCACTCCCATCCTGACAGGGCCCACTCCATGCTCCACTCTATGTCAGGTACACTGGATGTCTTTGCCACGGTCATGACCACCTGTCTGAAGCCCCATGCCAATGCAGAGTCCTGGCATGACTCGGATCATGTGAACCCAGACCACAGGTGCCGGGTGGCAGAGAGGGAATGTCCTGCATCATGCTCATCCTCTGGCAAACTGGCCTGCCACATGCTCCAAAGGCAATAGCGCCTCACCCTTTTCACCAAGATGAGATCCCCAATCCAAGGGCACATATCTGCGGCATGTGACAACTCTGCAGGACAGATAGAAATCTGCAAGGACCTTGCCGAGCCAGATGCAGTGTGTACCTCCCCTGTCCCCTCCGAGCCCACAGCACTGCATGATTGTCTCTGTACCCCTATAGGCCACCCCCCCCAGCACTTGTCTGCGCCTAACACCATCTGCCCTTGACGTTAAGTCCTACTTACCTTGTACAGCACTTCCAGCCGCCACTTCCCCTTGCACATCATTGTGCCACCCACCCCTGCACTTGCGTGACATGAATGACACCAGCACCAGTAGGATTGTTGACTGGCATCCCCTACTGCCCCACCACCCCTCAGTGCTCCGCTGTACCTTCATACATTTCTGGACCGGTGCTTCACGAATGCTATATGATTCCTTTACAGGTGATGGGGAGGTGGAATCTCATTGTTTACTGCATTTTGTTGATGTAGACAAGGCACTGTGCATCGTGGCCAATTTGGACTAGCAGATCCATGTACAACATGTCAACTTATTGATGTGATGATGCAATGTCAGGACCAGAGTGGTAGAAATCCAAAAAAGTTGCCCTCCTCTCCCTCTTCACTTGGTGGCTATGTCACATGCCATGTGTGTGATGGCATGTGCCTTTGACATGGCAATCACCGGCCAATGTGTGATGGCAGTGCTAGGCAGCATGGTGAGCAGGCGTTGCTCTCCAATCTGTACATTGTATGCCCTGAGCCTCCCCTACAGACCCAGTGATGGTGAATGCATAGGAGGTCTCCCAGTCATGTGGGACATGTGTCGTAGAACTACTGCCTCTGTTGTTCATCAGCCCTTGTTGCATGCCATGGTGCTAATGCCTGTTTCCATTTTTCTCTTTCATGTCTTTGCAGGGGACGAAGCACTTGTTGATGCTGGGGATGTGGTGGTTGAGCCGTCCCAGGAGGGCAACCCGGGCCGACCTTCCACAAGTGAGGGACGTGGTGTGTTTGTGGGTGAAAACCCACAAGTGCTGCAGGTCGTGCTGTCGAGGGGTGTCTCTGGGGGTTCCTCCCCCGAGCAGTATTCAGGTGTAGACTCGGAGGATGACACCTATGTGCAGTCGCAGGTGAGTGTTCTTGGGAGAGAATCTCCTCTGTCCGACCCACCTGCAGCTAGGCCATTGCCCTCAATGGGGATGTCAGTGTCGGCAGCTCAGCCTCCGGTGGTTACGGATGCAGGGCCACACCACACAATCTCTGATCCTGTTCCTGGGGCTGCAGATCAGAGAGGGAATGCAGTCCTGCAGCCTGAGGCCTTGCCGGCACAGCAAGGCGCAGTCCGCCTTGCCCCAGGCAGGTGTGGTGCCCGTCAACGTGGTGGCCGTATGCCACCTGGCAATACCGCTTGGGAGCAATCCATCTACGGTATGGCCAACCAACAGGCAGCATCATCCGAGATGATTGCACAGGCCATGGATAGGGTGGC
Organism: Ambystoma mexicanum; assembly: GCF_040938575.1. Taxonomy (NCBI): domain Eukaryota; kingdom Metazoa; phylum Chordata; class Amphibia; order Caudata; family Ambystomatidae; genus Ambystoma; species Ambystoma mexicanum. The sequence goes on from NC_090931.1 coordinate 399,033,757, forward strand.
CACTTCCATTGTCCCCCCAGAAAGGCTGATGGAGCGACTGGAGCAGGCTACAGAGTCCATCAGCCAGGCACACAGGGAGGATATGTTGGCGTCCAACAAGGACAGGCGGGCGGCACTGGCGACTCTGCGGGAATCACTTTCCATGGAGTCCCAGCGCCACAGGGAAGGCCTGAGGGAAGAATTCCGTCACCTCAGGTCGACCCTGTTAGAGCTTGAGGCTTCATCCCATAGAAGGACAGAGGAGCAGCTGGAGCGTCTGACACGGACGCTCTCGGCCGAGATGCAGGCAACTCGTGCGGAGGTCAGGTCATCCCGGGAGTTACTGCATGGGGACCTCCGCATGATTATAACCCAGAACCAGAACTACCAGACCCGCCTGCTTGCAGCCATGGAGGAGCAAACTCGTGCTTTGCGTGGGCTGCCTCCCATTGTCACACCATCTTCTGAGGCAGCTCCCCCACCTCCTGAGTCAGCTGCAGGGTCTGGCCAGAGCGATAGCGACTCATCTCCCACAACAGAGTAGCCGTGTGGGCCACGAGCCTATGGGGTGTTTTAGTTTCCCATGATCCACACAGGTGGATTGTGGCGTGCATCCTGTCCTCGGACCTCATAGGTGCCCCCCCCCCCCCGCCGGCCCTTTCATGGCCATTTTTTCTCAATTTTCTTTTTTCTTTTCCAAGAGTGTTGCCTTGTGTGGGTACCTGGGCATACACTGTATTGTGGCTGGGCACATGCAGGCTTGTCCTGAGTTTGGTTTAGATGCTTGGGTAGCAGACATCCACACCCCTCCTGCTTCCGTTTCCATGGGCTTGCAAAGGGTGTGCCCAAGTGACAGCAAATTACACGGTGACATTGGACTCCCATGAGCTGTTGGCCAGTCCATAGTCAATACTGTGTAGACATTCATAGTGTACATTGTTGTTGCACCTAACTATGCATGATGGTTTGATATGTGCCTCTACTTACATATGTTGCTCATGTTTTGCAGGTATTTCACACAGTTCTTCACACGGGCATACTCTCTGGAGTCAGACTACATGTCGGTAGATGTGCACTGACACTTTTGCGTGGCGCCATCACTGTACATCTGGACGGTGAGGACATACCAGCAGAATCAGGTAATGAGACTACCATTGATTACATGCATTGTGTCTTGTTTGGGTGGGCTTCAGGGTGGGTTGGTGTGTAATTTGATTGAAATTACTCTTACACAGGTGTGTAGTAGTGGCTCCAGCGCGGTTAGCTGTTCAAGTGCGGCTATGTTCCATTTGGGGCACTGCTATTTGTGACACCGGTGTCATGTTGTGATGGCCAGTTTGTTTGCTCTCACATACCATGACATGGTGTCCTCAGTGGCGGGACTGTGAAGGGAATGGGTGACATGGCAATGTTGTCATGTAGTGAATCGCCTGTGGCAATGCATATTTGATTGATGGAGTTGTGTCTTCTCGTTGTGATGCATTGCTGGTGTATGTGTAGGTAGGGGTGCACACATAGTGACACTTCCATGTTAACAATCTCAGGCTGATGTGTATCTGACAGTTTATTGTCGAGTAATTTTGTGACATTGTCAGGTAGTGTCATCATTGATTGTCAGATGGTATGTGCCAGAGCAGTGTGCACTAGCCAGCACTGTGATTCCTAGGTGAAGAAGTTGGCCACCAGTTGCGTACGGGCTGCCACCCCCCGTGCCCTTTCCCCTCCCATGCGCAGCGGGCGTGCATGTGGTTGTGGATGTGGGGGCACCACCATGTCCACGGGCAGGCCCCGGCGTGTTGCAACGTTGTGCAGGACACATGCTGCCACTATGATCCTGCACACTATTCGGGGAGCATATAACAGCTGCCCGCCAGAACGGTCAAGGGAGCGAAAGCGTGACTTCAGCACTCCGAATGTGCGCTCCACTATGCCCCGTGTTGCAATGTGGGCTGTGTTGTACCTTACCTCGGGTGGCGTGGTGGGGTTCCGGATTGGGGTCATCATGTGGGGGCTGATAGGGTAGGCACTGTCCCCTGCGGAGGTGGTGATGGGTATCATTAGTGGTGTTGTGTCATGACCCAGTATCTGACATGCATGCATGTGCAGTGGCATTCATGCTCACCAAGCAGCCATGTGTCTCCATGCTGGCCAGCCTCCAGGTCCCGGCATAGTGTAGACATTCTGTAGATGAAGCTGTCGTGGGTGGACCCGGGATAGTTGGCATATACTGATGTGATTATTCCCTTGGCATTGCATACAACTTGCACGTTGATGGAATGCCAGTGCTTGCGGTTTCTATAGATGTGCTCTGTTGCCCTGGGTGGACGTAGAGCCACATGTGTGCAGTCAATTGCACCAAGCACTTTGGGGAATTGAGCCACACCATAGAATTCCTGGATGCACGTCCGCCTTTCTGCATGAGTCCTGGGGAGATATATGTGCCTGCGGACTGATGGCCGTGCAGTGATGATGTTCAAGACCTGGTGTAGGCAGCGTGACTGCGTGGCCTGTGACACACCACCCACTATGGCACTTGTCCGCTGAAAGGATCCAGTGGCCAAGAAGTGCAGTACATTCAGGACCTTCTGCAGGGGGCTGAGTGCTTGGGAGCACAGGGTGGGTGATGTGAGGTCATCCTCCCACTCACTGACCAGGTCCAGTATGATGTGTGCTGGAAACCTGTACCTCCCATACACCTGGTCATCAGGCATCCCGAATAGGCTGGTTCTGGGTGTGAATATTCTGGCCCTGACTCTCCTCCTCCTCCTCCTTTGGTAGCCCACTGCCACTGCTGCTAGGAACGGTATGTTCATCCTGGCATCTGGCTTGTTTATTGATAAGTGCGCAAATTAATGCCTTGCGCGTGTTCTAGGCGAGCGTGTGACCCTCGCACCCCTGGAATCTAGTTCCCACTCCAATAGCGTGTGGAAATTCCCACGCAGCAGGCATACAGGTGCGCTGACGTACTTGCGTGTGTAAGTGCCCGCGCACCCCTGTAATACACGTACATAGGCCAATGGTGTGTACGCGCACTTTTGGCCAATTACACGCGATGTAATACACGTACATTGGCCAATCGCGTGTACGCGCACTTTTGGCCAATTACACGCGATGACACTCTGACGTGCAGTATTTCCACGTGTGCTCCGTCATCACGTGCTGAGTGGGGAACGCCCGTGCGGATCACGTCAGACGCGCTTACGCGGTGAGGGACTCTGGTCCAATAGAATCGCGTATGCGTGCTGATGCACTTACGCGCTAAGGCCCTTTCCTCGGATTTCACGCTGACGTGCAGGAATTTCACGTGCCAAATCACTCCGTATCAAGCTGGCCACCCGAAAACACACGGAACACCACGCTCCTGCCCAGAAGGCCGAGTTACTGCCCCCCCAGTGCCCTGAGCAGCCTCCCACGTGCTATCTGCTGCTGCCTGCCTGCCTGCCTGCCTGCTGCCACCGTGCCCTGCCATTTGGTGCCTGCACATCAGCCATCTGCAGGGGTCCAGTTGCTGTGTCCACCCCTGCTGGAACTGAAGACTCCCAACTGGGATTACATCGCTCCACAGCCCAGCCCCAGGACCCAGTTGCCCACCCACACCTGCCTCTGGGGTTGCCATGTCGGGCACTTCGACATCTGGCACCAGTGGCAACCCCAGGCCAGAGGGGCAGAGGGGCACCAGCTTCACTGCCACCGAAGTTGGTGTCCTGGTGGAGCATGTCCTGGGGCAGTATGATGCCCTCTTTGGATCGTCCCGCGCCAGCAAGGAAGGACGGGAGAGGATCTGGGCCGACTGTGTGGTTGCCATCAACGCGGAGGGGGTGGCAACCCGCAACGTCCAGAAGATCAAGAAGCGCTGGGAGGACTTGAGGTCCAGGACCCTTGTGAAGGCCCGGCGCCTCGTGGAGGGGGGCCGGGGCCGCATGAGTTCCATCCAGAAGAGGGTCCTGGAACGCGTACGCCCAGCGCTCCACGCCCAGGTCCTTGAGAGGGAGGCCCGTCTGGAGTTGAGCGGTAAGTGTGCAAGCATTACTGTGTGAGACAGGGCATGTTGCGGTGTGCTGGTTCTATGATACTTGCCTGTATGTGTGCCATGGGCCATGTATGCATGTATGTGTGCAGGGACATCATGGTAATGCATGTGCGACCAGTGATGTGTGACCCACATGGTTGTTGCATGTGTTGAAATGTGGCATGGGGAGCCCTATGCAGATTTAGGACATGAGAGCATGCCAGTCTCTGTACCTGGACATGGATGGGGGTGAAGGATGGGTGCTGATGCCAGGTACATATATGGTAGCCATGTCTGTGTGCCTGACCTGCGTGTCTGTGACTTGTGCATGCCATGGATGCATGACACATGTGTGTGACAATGCACAGATTCTGTGACGCACCCAACTAACCCTTGTTTCGCCTGTGTTCGTTGTGTTTGGGGCCAGATGGATGTGACTGAGGTGAAGTGTGTGCATGTGATATGCATGAGCCATGATGCATGTGAGTCACATATCATTGAATGTTTCAAGAGTCAATTGGACATGCATGGAAATGTGCATGGCATGCACCATGCCTGTTACTGTGTGTGTTTTGCCTGGACTGACCCATGTGTTGTGGAGGGACATGATGGAAGTGTACTTTGACAGGGGTGCTCATCTGCTATTGCTTCCTGTCTAGGGGACCATTTTACAGTAGCCTGATGCTTGTGTCCTTTGTCTCCCTCTACGCAGCGGCTAGTGAAGAAGAGGGCGGAGACGGCGCTGTGGAGCAAGGCGGCGGGGATGCCCCCACGGCTGCAGCGGAAGGGGTGGGTGAGCCCCCACAGGGGCCTGCTACGGCGGGAGACGGTGAGGAGCCATCCAGGTTGGTGGTTTGCACAGAGGAGGAGGAGGCCGACACTGGTGCACACATGGGGCCTGGTGGGAGCATCCCTGCTGGTGCAAGTGGTGCAGTCCAGGGCCAGGGGCAGGAGGCAGCACAGGTCACCGTGGAGGTGCCTGTGCATGTCGCTGTCCCTGACCCTGTGAGTGCACCACCATGCACCAGCAGGGATGCCCCGTCCCAGGCCCGTCCGCAGGTAGTGGGGATGTCCATGTCAACTGACTCCCCTCCACCTGCGGCCGTGGGAACCCCTGGCCGCGTGGAGCAGGTCCTGATTGGGGTCGCGATGCGCACGGCTGTGATTCGTGATGACGTGCGTGCTTCCCGGGAGGAGCACGCACGTCATCACGAAGTCCACCGTGCCGACGTGGCCCAATTGGGATCGGCCATGTTCGGGGGGTTCCTGCATGTGTTGGCCAATCTGACGGCCCTCTCCTCCTCTGTGCAGGCTATCCAACGGTCGTTCTCCTTGCCGTCTTCCGGCCCAGATGCCACCATGGCCCCCTGTGGACCTGCCCCGACCAATGCAGCCAGCTCGGTGGGGATCCCATCCCTGCCACAGTTGGGAGTCGGAGGTCCAGCAGGGGTGGACGACACAGCAAGTGGACCCCAGCAGATGGAAGATGTGCCGGCATCATCGGGCAGGGCACGTGCACGACGGCGTCGGTGGTTACCATCAGCCTGGATGCCGTCGTGCTGGCAGAGGCAGTGGCGTCGGAGGCAGCAGCGGGCTCGACGTGGGAGGCATCATGGCTCAGGGCCATCAAGATCAGAGGGGCAGGCATCGGCCGGAGGGCAGGGCAACCCTGGCATGGCGGTGTGTTCCGTGTGGGAGGAGTTTGGCCAGCGGAAAGGTGCGGAGCGGCAGCGGGCGGAAGAGGAGCGGCTCTCCATGGCCAGGGCGGAGATCTCCATGCATCGGGCATTGAGGCGGGCTGAGTGCCTCGAGGAGGCTCGCAGGGATTTTGGTGAGCACATGGGGTTGTCCCTGCGAGACCTCGGGGCCAGGACAGAGTCCCGCCTCCAGGACATTGACATGGAGTTCGAGGATGCCCTGGCCAGCATCACCAAGTGAGCCGCAGGACTAGCCCGCTGCCTTTGTATATAGTTTTTTAGTTAGTTAGTGCTAGGTTTCCTTTATTTATTTTTATTATTTTGGACCGCTCGGACAATGGCCACTTTTTTGTACATATTTATTTTATTAGTTAGTATTAGGTTTCATTTGTGCTGTTGGGCTCATGGACCCTGGAACATTCCTGTATATATTGATATATTTTGGGAGATACATTTTTTAATTTTTTTATTGTTTACACCATGACGTAATGGTTTTTCTTTGATTTCCTACTACATGGTTTTGCTTTGGACAAATTATATTGATTTTTTAATCCTTTGTTTTTTGGTTTATCATTTTTGTTCTCGGACATGGACCTTTTATTTACTTTGCCACATAGTTGTATGTTTTATTGGTTTACTTGATTTGTGTTTTTAATACATTTTTATATTATCTTACACTTGTGTTATTTTCTCTTTGGTTTCTTACATGTCATGATATGGGTTTTGACATTCACTTGCACCCATTGTGTATGTGTGTGTGACAGACATGTGTTCTTTTGCATACTTGCCTTTGGGGTTGTGTCATGTGATTGCATTCACTATGTGGGTGCATGCAATCCTTGCCTGGGTGTTTGTGCTGGGTATGCTGGCCATTACTGCCATGATTGTGTATCGTCAGGACCTGGGGCCAGGGGGACATGGGTGGGGGCCTGCTGGCAGGTTCCCCACAGTGCTGGGGGTGGTGGGAGACATGGGTGGGGGCCTGGTGGAGGGTGTCCCTGGTGGATGGGGGGTGGGGGTGGTGGGAGACATGGGTTGGACATGGGTGGGGGCCTGCTGGCAGGTTCCCCACAGTGCTGGGGGTGGTGGGAGACATGGGTGGGGGCCTGGTGGAGGGTGTCCCTGGTGGATGGGGGGTGGGGGTGGTGGGAGACATGGGTTGGACATGGGTGGGGGCCTGCTGGCAGGTTCCCCACAGTGCTGGGGGTGGTGGGAGACATGGGTGGGGGCCTGGTGGAGGGTGTCCCTGGTGGATGGGGGGTGGGGGTGGTGGGAGACATGGGTTGGACATGGGTGGGGGCCTGCTGGCAGGTTCCCCACAGTGCTGGGGGTGGGGGTGGTGGGAGACATGGGTTGGACATGGGTGGGGGCCTGCTGGCAGGTTCCCCACAGTGCTGGGGGTGGTGGGAGACATGGGTGGGGGCCTGGTGGAGGGTGTCCCTGGTGGATGGGGGGTGGGGGTGGTGGGAGACATGGGTGGGGGCCTGGTGGAGGGTGTCCCTGGTGGATGGGGGGTGGGGGTGGTGGGAGACATGAGCAGGTGTGCAGGGTAGTTCCCTGTGGTGTGTGCTGCCTGCAGGGGCCGTGGAGGGTGTACAGGTAATGCCTGGGAGCACACAGCCATATCGCGTGTGGGACTTCCCGCGCACCCCTGAAATCCACGTACCCGGCCATATCGCGTGTGGGACTTCCCGCGCACCCCTGAAATCCACGTACCCTGCCATATCGCGTGTGGTACTTCCCGCGCACCCCTGAAATCCACGTACCCTGCCATATCGCGTGTGGGACTTCCCGCGCACCCCTGAAATCCACGTACCCTGCCATATCGCGTGTGGTACTTCCCGCGCACCCCTGAAATCCACGTACCCTGCCATATCGCGTGTGGAACTTCCCGCGCACCCCTGCAATCCACGTACCCGGCCATATCGCGTGTGGAACTTCCCGCGCACCCCTGAAATCCACGTACACGGCCATATCGCGTGTGGAACTTCCCGCGCACCCCTGAAATCCACGTACCCGGCCATATCGCGTGTGGAACTTCCCGCGCACCCCTGAAATCCACGTACCCGGCCATATCGCGTGTGGAACTTCCCGCGCACCCCTGCAATCCACGTACCCTGACTAATCGCGTGTGGTACTTCCCGCGCACCCCTGTAATCCACGTACCCGGCCATATCGCGTGTGCAACTTCCCGCGCACCCCGGTATGCACGCACACGTTTATTTTTTCTCTCAGCGTGTGTCTGTGTTTGTGGGTACCCCTTTGTACGTCATTTGTCCTGGAGGGCCACAGTATTGGACATTGATCATGTCTGTATATAGGTGCTATTTGTTGGCGCACCTTTTAGCGCACATTTCTTGCAGGCGCAGAGACGCTACCGCCTGCTTTCTTGTGGCGGTCGTGTTTGTTCCTGTTTGTGCCTGTGCGCTGCTTTGAGCGTGCGCTTTTTTGCCCTATTCTATTCCATGAATACGTGTTGTATGCGAGCGTGTGGGCGTTCCGCGCACTTGCCTCCTATACTTTCCCCGTGCCGCCCACATTCTTCCCCATTCCGAGTGTTGTGCCCCATTTTATTCCCCATTCCGAGTGTCCCGCCCTGTGTTCCGCCTACTTTAGAGCTGTGCGCTGCGCTCGCAGTGATAGCGCAGTGGCCGTGGCGCACGACGTTGGTTGACCTGTGCGCCGGCCTGCGCCGCGCGCTTTTTCGGCGCACGTCCTCTGCTTTTCTTGCGCACGGACTTCCATGAATCGACGTGCGCTGGTTTCCCTGCGCTTTTCGCTAATTTTCGGCGCAGCGCACGTATTGGCCCCTCTGCGCCGGGATTTTCGGCGCACATTTATTCCATGAATCGGCCAATGTGTTCAAATTGACCATTTTACAGCACAATTGTTGAGAAAAACTAAATAAAAAGCCATATTATGTATAAAGTTTTCCCTAGAGTAAATGCCATGCCACTAACAGAACAGAGGGAGGAGTATTTGACTACATTTTCATGAAGCTGCAGCCACAATTTATCAATGCCGGTAAATAGTCTTTAAAGTGCTAGTATGAAGCTGCGGCCACAATCTATTCAATCCAGTAATGTTAACTGTAAGTCAATTGCATGAATCTTCAACCACAATCTATATCTGTTATTAATAGTTGCTGCTAATCACGTTCATACAGATGAGCCCCCTGCCTGTCCATGATAATAGTAATCTCAATACAACACTTTCATGGACCTCAGAACACAATCTATCAATGTTAGGATGTATGGTCACAGGAAATTCCTTTCAATCAGCTTACCGACAATAGATATCTGCATTGCTACTACCTCTACCATACACACATGTGCGTGTATTGCATGTATAAACACACACAGACACACACACTTAGCCTGCGTTACATACACGCACACATACACTGCAGACACTTCTTCTGTTTGGGTCATCTGCAATGGTGAATCTTCTCTTTGGGTGAGGAGAGAGGGGGTTGGAAATATTTTAGGGAGCGGTGGTATCCACCAAAATGACTTGAACACACAAGGAACTGGGTGTCTATTGATCAACTTGGATGCTTAGCATTTTGGGGCCAAAATGCTGGATTTTCTCGTTAGAATTAAGTTTGTAAAGTGTCAGCTATGTGAGAGGCAGATACGGGCACAGTGGGGAGTGAGTAGGGCCCCTGGAGGGTTACCACCACCCTTACCACCTGTTTCTGCCACTGCTTCATCGGACATTTTTTCTCAAGGACAAGAATATTGGCTGGCTCCCATACTGCTTTTTACTGTCACACGCTCCCCTAGCCGACCACTTCTGTGGTACATTGTGATGGGATGAAACAGCTGCCTTGTCTACGCTGAAAATAACAACATGCATCCTGATGAGACTGGCTATTGACACATATACCTTCATAAACTTACAATGGTGTTGAGACGTGTTTGCCATTCAAGTTAACATGCAGGTGATTGGACCAAATTCATTTTAAACAGTTGCATCGATTGATGGGTAAGAACATGCCTTTCGTTTAGCTAACTGAAAGATGAACACAGTGAGCCTCATACCCAATTTCATGGGCGGTGTGATACATTGTTGGCGATATTTCTGTTAATGCCCTTTTTTTCCAGAGTTTAAGAGGAAGAGCGTGTTGCTGGACGATAAGTTCACCACATTGCATCCGAATATTGGAGGATTTACTAGATCAGATTGACAGCTCAAGCTTCATCCTCCAAAATCCCCTTGAAATCTTAATGGCTCCAAAAATGTTCATTAGCAATGCCATCAGTGTATTCTAAATCCAGCAATGAATCTGCCAGCCCAACCAGTGCTAAATATGTAAATGAGTATGCCAGTGATTCCAGTAGAATTACCAGCCTAGGCACAATATTTGGTAATTCATAAAATGTTTCAGCGGAAAAAAAATCTCCTTGATATTGGCAAAATGGTAGGTGACAGCATGGGATTTATCTGAAAGAAAAGCCAATCACAAATGACACCGAGGGATTGGTTGATTAGGACAATGCTGATGGTAAGTGGATGAAGAATGGGTAGCTCCCAGACCGCCATTTCTGTCAAGCTCAAAATGGGTTTGACAACAGCTACAAGTCATTATTTTCAAAAAGCAGTCAAATCGAAATTTTCTGGTGGCTCTGTGGATCCGATTCAGTCCAAAAAATTGAATAGAGCACTAAACTGCAGCTTATGTGTGATGAGTGGGTTTGTGAGTAAGACTATTTGAACGGTGAACATCCTTGCATGAACCATGTATTAGTGCTATCGAACAGGACACTTTGTGCCAACTTAGAATTTCATATTTTTACAGAAGTAAAGATGGCAATTCCTTGCTCTGCTGTTGGACATCTAGAGGATTCTTGGTTGTTGTTGTTGTTGTTTGTTTATTTATTGAGCGCGCCGGACCCAGAGGTAGCAGGGCGCATGTGACAAGAGGGCTTACAGCTTGGTTACAGAAGTTACAAGTTTACACAAGTTACAAGTATACAGAGCATGGTAGAACAGTTTTCTTGGCTCCACAGTATGAGGGTTAGGCAATAGAGAACAAGTAAAGCAGTAAGCTGACAAGTCAGCAGGCTGACGTAACAAGATAGCAGATCTATATCAGGTACAATACATGCGGTAAGTGCATGGGTAGAATGAGGGTTACATAGCATTCTCAGCGAGCCATTTTATTGTGTTTTTTCTGAAATTGTTGAACATAAGGTCAGATCTAAGTGCTTGAGGTAGGGAGTTCCACAATTGAGCTGCCCTAACTGGGAAGCTGGACGCTCCAATAGTGGACAGTTTAAATCTGGGCACTAGAAGGCAGTTAGGGCTGGTTATTCTTGTTGGTCTAGTAGAGTTTTTTCTGGTAAATCGTTCTGTTAGGTAGCTAGGGGCTTTATTGTTTAAACATTTGTGGATGAGGGAGGCAGATTTGAGGTTGATTTTTTCTTGGGGAGAGAGCCATTTATGTTTCCGTCTTATTTCAGAGATATGTACTCTTCCCGGAATATGCAGGGCCGCTCTAAGTGCATTATTTTGGAGCACTTGAATTCTGTTGATGGTTTGTTTAGATGCCCCTATGTAGAGGGAATTACAATAATCTAATTTTGAGAGGATAAGGGCTCTGGATAAAATTAGGCAACTGTCATCTGATAGGAATTGTTTCCCGGGTCGAATTAATTTACATGTGTAGGCCGTGGATGAGGCCAATGCGTTTACCTGTTTGGTAAAGAATAAGGTCGGATCGAGATAGACACCTAGTATTTTTACTTCCCTTGCGACCTTGATGGTGTTCCCATCGATGATGAATGCTGAATAATTGGGGTTGAGTTTAGAGATGCGAGCAGTAGTACCCAGAATGATGAGCTCTGTTTTATCATCATTCAGGCATAGGCCATGGTTGGCCATCCATGCCTGAACGATGCTATAGACTCCGTTCACCAAAGCCAGATCTTCCACATAATCCCCGGTAAGTGGTAGGAGAATCTGGGTATTGTCTGCGTAATTGGTATAGGTGATACCCAGATTGTCAAGATTGTCAAAGAGTGGCTTGGTGAAGATATTGTAGAGTGTTGGCGAGACACAAGATCCCTGAGGCACTCCACAGGTGATAGGTATCGGGTCTGCTGCCGCTGAGGGGGAGAACACCCTCATAGTCCTGTCACTAAGGAATAACTGTATCCAGACTATGGCCTCCTCTGAAAAGTGGGCCGCAGAGTCCAAGTGATTACAAAGGACACTATGGTCCACCAGGTCAAAGGCAGCTGATAGGTCTAGTAAGAGGAGGAGTGCTAATTTACCCTCATCTCTGAGTGAGTCTATTTGGGCCTTTAAATCAATAAGGGCAGTCTCTGTGCCATGTTGAGGTCGGAAACCAGATTGGCGGGCGCCAAGGAGATGGTTTACCTTAAAGAAGTTCTGAATTTGGGTGTATGCTACCTTATCTAGTATTTTTAATAAGAAAGGCACCGTGGTGATGGGCCTGTAGTTTGTGGGAATGTTAGGGTCCAGTGTTTGTTTTTTCAGAAGGGGGAGTACCCAGGATTCCTTTAAGTTCCACGGGATTGTGCCCGTAGTGAAGGAGGCATTGATAAGTTTGGTGATGAAGGGAGCTAGATCTTTAGCAGCGTCCTTGATCAGTTGTGCTGGCTGGGCATTGGTCTCCTTTGCAATTAGATGTTTAAGTGCAAGAATAGTTTTCTCTACCTCGAGCACTGAGACCTTAGAGAAGTTAAATTGGGTGAGTTCTTTGGGTTTTGGTGCAGGTGTTTTGTTCAGGGGAAATTGGGTTTGGGCTGATAGCGTAGCTTTCTTTAGAGTCATTTTGGTTTGGAGGTTGGCTACTTTGTTGGTTAGTGCCAGCTGAATGTCTGTGCACCAGGTTTTTTCTTTAATAGAGTCATCCTGTACTGCGATAGGGGTTTCCAATTCTTTTAGAATGAAGAAGAGCTCCTTCATACTAGAATTAGCATGGGTAATCCGGTTGTTATACGTTTCTTGTTTGGCCAGGATGATATCCTTTTTGTATTGTGTTGAGATATTTATTAGATTAGTTTTATTTTCTGCAGTGGGAGAACGGTTCCAGACCGTTTTGAGTTTTCTTTTCTGTAGTCTTAAGTTTTTTAGGTGAGGTGTAAACCAGGAGTTAAGATGCTTTTTTGGTTTACTGTTCCTAAGTTTAAGCGTAGCAATGCTGTCAAGAGCATTGGTCATAGCTTTGTTGAATTCCTCCACTAGGAGACCTGGGTCGGTATGGTCTGGTAAGGAGTTGAGATTAGGTAGGATATGGGGCAAGATATTATCCGCTGTGATATTTTTCTTGTTTCTGGTTAATGTGGGTACGGTGGGGGGTGCTAGAACCGTGGGTCTTTTAGTATTGAGAGTAAAGGAAATTAAGTGATGGTCAGTCCATATTTGGGGGGCGATGGATGTAATGGAGAGGTTGCAGTTGTGACTGGCAACCCAGTCGAGAGTTCTCCCTTTGGTATCGATGGACATATTCACTTTCTGCGTGAAACCTAGTTCTGTCAGGATGTTGGCTATGGAGGTGGCCTGGTGATCATTGATATCATTGTACCTTAGGTTAAAGTCTCCTAGCACTAGGGTTTGTGAGGAGTTTTTTAGCTTCTCAGAGATAACAGTAGTGATATCTTCATTGAAGGTGCTTATTGGTCCTGGGGGTCTGTAGAGGAGATGGATATTTGGTGTTTGAGAGTTGGCGGTGGGTAGTTTAATGGAAAGAGACTCGCAGGATTTAAGGTTCGGGTGTAGAGGTGATTCTCATGGAGAGATTAGTTTTGGAGATGATCGCTATTCCACCACCTCGTGCATCTAGTCTATCAGCTCTAAGGATAGTGTAGTTGTCTGGGACTGCTTATGTTAGTGCTGGGCCTGCTGCCTCATGGAGCCAGGATTCAGTGATGGCGATGAAGTCAAGGTCATTTTCCAGGATAGTGTGTGCTATGTCTGTAGCATGAGCAACTAAGGATCTAGCATTGATTAATGCGCCTTTGTGGTCAGGTTCTAACTGTACAGGTTGGCGGTGGTAGGTTGGTTAGTCGTGGGCTTGTTTCTTTTAGGGTGGGGTTTGCGGCGAGGAGGAACGGTGGTTTCCAGAGGTGGAGGTAGTTTTGGTTGTAGGTGATCCAGGTTAATGTTATATTTATTGACCGGTTCGAATATTTTGGGTAGTCGTGCCCGGAGTCTGAGGTTTCTCTGTGCTGTATTGTACGGCGATTTGGGGATAGGTTGCATATGGGGGCTCCTATGCCCTCTGGGGGCTGTATGGAGGGCATGGAGATGTAGATAATAGTAATAAATAGAGCTATCAGATTAAAGAATGATGCTCGAGAGATTGGTGTTGGCAGATGAGAGTACATAGTGTTGTGGCTAGTTGAGCTGGGGCCTGCTATTACATGCATCGATCGAATAATAGATACCATAGGGCTAGATATTCGGCAGAGTGGGCTGGGTGTGGGCAGCTTAGGCTAAGTGCAACAATCAAGTATTGGGCAAAAATAGGCTAAATGCAACAATCAAGTATTGGGCAAAAATAGGCTAAATGCAAAAATCAAGTATTGGGCAAAAATAGGCTAAATGCAGCAATCAAGTATTGGGCAGAAATAGGCTAAATGCAACAGTCAACTATTGGGCAGCATAGGCTAAATGCAACAATCAAATATTGGGCAAAAATAGGCTACATGCAAAAATCAAGTATTGGGCAAAAATAGGACAAATGCAAAAATCAAGTATTGGGCAAAAATAGGCTAAATGCAACAGTCAATTATTGGGCATCATAGGTCAAATGCAACAATCAAGTATTGGGCAAAAATAGGCTAAATGCAACAGTCAAGTATTGGGCAGCATAGGTTAAATGCAACAATCAAGTATTGGGCAAGAATAGGCTAAATGCAACAGTCAAGTATTGGGCAAAAATAGGCTAAATGCAACAGTCAAGTATTGGGCAAAAATAGGCTAAATGCAACAATCAGTGTGCTGATCTGGAGCTGCTTAGACCTTTTAGCGCCATGGGAATATCAGCGTGGGAAGTTAGGAAAGAGGTTTATAAGAAGGCCTGTTTGTGCGGCCTGGTGCAGATTATAGTATTGAGCTGCGCACAGTGGAGGAGCTTAGGAAGGCACTAGGCTGGCGTGTAGGCTTGAGCATAGGTGGGACACTGTTAAAACAGGATGGAATATTGCTGGCTGCTCTAGAGTAGGAGCATACATTAGGTCACAATACTGGGTTAAGGTACAGATAATGTGCTACTTACATCGGATGTGCAGGTACCTATCAGTAGAAGTTAGTTCATACAGTATAGTTCGCATTGGAGTGTCAACTTGTGCTGAACTGTGGCGAACAGGGGCAAACAGGGCAAGTGGCCTTATGTTGGCCTAAGGTGGCCGCCGGCTTCCGCCTGCCGGCGGATGTTTGCCTCAAATGCAGGCTAGATGCCGTTGCTTAGCAACGGTTTGGACGCCTAGCCTCATTTACGGGCCGCATCGCGCCCGACATTTTATTTTTGGGAAATGTTGGCGCGTGTGGTCCTGGTGGCTGTAGAGGCTGCAGGGGGCTCCTTTGATGAAGTAGGGTGCTCAGGGGGGGGCAGGTGCAGGTGCAGATGGGTTCCTTGGTCAGCTGCAAAATGGTCTGCTACCCACAGTGGTATGCTCAGCAGGGAAATGCTAAAGAAGATACCAGAGGACTGTATAGTGGAAGAGCTGACAATGTTTGAAAGACATTAGAGGGTTTCTGATTAAGGGCTTTGTGAATGAGACAGATGTGTATGCACCTAGCCTGCAAGTAATTCTAATGCCCAGTATGAGCTCATATAGGCTCATTATAGAAAAGATAGTGGAAATATGAATTTCACACTTTCTTTACAGTCGAAATTGATGGCTGCCTTAGCCCTTCATATGAAGACAAGGTTTAATCAAGCCATACATTGACTGGATTATCAACAAACATTGGCAACAATGTGGAAGTAACTGTAAACTGGGAAGTCATTATGTTATGTTATGTTATGTTATGTTATTATTATTTATTAAGCGCAATATTCCCCCGAAGGCATCTTGGAACTCCTCAACAAGGGGTGGACAAATTAAACTAAAACAGTAAAGATTATAGGGCATGGCGGAAAGATAGATGGTTAACTGTGGCCCGAAGAGGGCAAGGTAGAAAATTCCATAGTCCAGCAGCTACCACTAAGAAGGAGAAGCCCCCAATCTCACTGTGCTTAATCTTGTTGATTGGACACTAAACATGCTGCGGACTGCAGAGCTTGGCCTGTGACATAAGGATGCAATTTGGTTCCTGTAGATATTCAGCTCCCTGGCTGTAAAAGGCTCGATATACCATACAGAGAGCTTTACATTTAATATGTTGGGCTACCAGGAGCCAATGGGGTTTCTGTAAGACTAGAGAAATGTAAAGGTGCTGCGGGGTGTGGAGGAAGCCAGCCGTGCTGTGGAAGTTTGAAGAACCTGTAAACATTGTATAAAGTAGTCTGGTTGAGCTAGGAATAGAGAGTTACAATAGTCAATAGAAGAAGTGACAAGAGCAGAGACCACAGGGGTAGAGATCTTTGCCAGAATGAAAGGGATAATTTGATGAGTTTCAGCTGAAAATAGCACCGCTGACACACTGTGCCAACCTGTGGCTCCATAGAAAGAGTGGAGGAAAGTTTCACCACAAGATATTTAATAATTGAGAAAGAGGAAAGGAAGGGACCAAGAGAGGATGGCCAGAAATCAGGGGGTTCAAAAAGAAGATGCAGAGAGGTTCCCACCACTAGCACCTTAAGCTTCTTGCCATTCAACGTGTGCCAGTTGTTACACATTCATTACCCCACAGCCTCCAAGCAGACATGAAACCTGGCCACCGACTCAGGAATAGAGAGGTCAAGACGGACCAGGGTCTTAGTGTCCTCAGCATATGAATAGCAAAGGAAGCAGTGGGAGAAGATATGTTAGGACGGATGTTGAACATAGGCATTAGATAGGACCGGGGAGATGTCGGACCCTTGGGCAACACCACAAATGAGGGCCAGCGCCTGAGAATGAAATGGAGTTAGAGAGAGGGTCTGGTGGTGGTCCAACAGAAAAGAAGAAAATCAGGCCAGGACGGTACCCGAGAGGCCGGCCCACCAGGTGATCCAGCAGGACATCATGATTGATGGTGTCAAAGGTTGCAGACAGACCAAGTAGCAACAAGGCGCTGATGCCAACTTTGTCATGTGCCTGTGCCAGATGGTCCATAAAGGAGATCAGCAAACTCTTGGTCCCCCGTCCTGGGCAGAAACCACAATGATATGCATGGAAGAAGGAAGATTCCTCAAGAGAAGTTCTCCAAAGATTTCAAGAATCTCATAAGGAAATGGAGAAGAGAAATAGGCTGGAAGTTAGCTGTGTTCAACGGGTCCAGAGAAGGCTCTGTCAGAAGAGGATTAACTGTCATGTGTTTAAGTGGTGCAGAAATCAGCCCAATAAAAAATGAGTCATTCATTGCATTAGTCAGTAAATGAACAATATGAGGACAAATATCCTTGATGATACAAAGGGGAATAGGATTGTGAGGTGTAAGTAAGGCATGGTATCAACAGTAAGACAGACAAAAGTGACCCCAGTTCAAGGGTTTTTATTGAACTTCAAAAAGGGTTTGAAAAATGCCTATGAACTTCTAAATCTACAGATGGGAGCAAGCTACGACCATCAAATAATAATACCGCAGTCCCAGTGGTGTCTTGTAAAAATAAAAGGGCCTATACTAATAAAGCTATTGCCAATCCTTACCTATAAAAATCAAATAATATGAGAAACAATGTTATGAAAAAGAAAGAAGTGTTCACAAAATGATATGTCAGGATGCTCAGGCCGTTGGCCTACCTTCCCTACGTTTTTTTTTTAAAACCTTTATTTATAATTAGCAATTTAGAAATTACAACAGAGAGTTCATAGCATCATCATAAATATAGTTCATACATAGCTACTGAAAACAGTGTCTCAAAGTGGATTACACATAACCTTGTATTGGTTAGTATCTTCTATATAGCATTCATCATATCTTGCTGTTTCTTCATGCCCTAGTCTGCAATGGCCTGGGTTTCATGAGGTCTACAGCCATTTCTTCGGCCAGCGCCCACATGCCGTGGGGTGGGGGAAGACATTATTTCTAATACCTTTTTATAAAGAGTAAATAGGATGTGCCTGCAATCCCCAGAGTTGGCAATGTATGCCAGTATTGGTATCTCTGGGGGTTCACAGGGATATTCAGGCCATCTGGTTGACACTGCCATACGGATCCTGTAGTACTGGAGCTGCTGCAACCATGAACCCCTATGCCCAGGTCTCCATGTGGAAGGTGTAATGAATTTCCCATCGGGGAACAGGTCTGCCAATGCTCTG
Organism: Ambystoma mexicanum; assembly: GCF_040938575.1. Lineage (NCBI taxonomy): Eukaryota > Metazoa > Chordata > Amphibia > Caudata > Ambystomatidae > Ambystoma > Ambystoma mexicanum. Next base: position 399,051,822 of record NC_090931.1, read on the forward strand.
TAACCCAATCCCTCCCACCTCGTCTGTACTGTTCTATCCCACGTTGGTCTAATTTCAGGAAATTTCCAAAGAGGAAGCCACCTGTAATATGGGCAATCAGTCCTAGTGTGGATAAATTTTGCCCTACATGCTCTCAGTGTTGAGGCAACCAGGTCGTACAGGCAGTCATCTTTATATTGTCGGTCCAGTAGCAGAGTCTTTAAGTCAGTATGTCCTGCAGCTAGCATTTCCAATTTAACATTGGGAGGGGTCTGCTTTAAGATGTACCAATGTGTGGCAAATTGTGCTTGTGCAGCTATTCAGAGTAGATCCAGATGTGATGCTGAGAATCCACCCTTCTCGTATGGAAGGGAAACCTCTACTCATTTCTTTCAGACAGCTCGGCAATGCCATAGGAATTGTGCGAGGCGTCCCTGCATCTTGGTGAAGAAGGGTTTCCCTGGCCATATTGGGACAATGACAAATATGAATAGCATCTTAGGTAGTAACGTCATTTTAATAAGCGAGAGTTTATCAGCAGTAGAAAGCGCAAGAGTTTCCCATCTATTAAGCTTGTTTTCCATGTGAGTCCTGACTGCATCATAATTGTCATGGAGTAACTAGGTAGTTTTTCTGTGAACCATCACCCCCAGATATTTAATGTGGTCAGGGGACCAATGGAAACGGAAAGCACCTCGGCTATCATGGGTGTTATCCGTAAGTGGGAATATCTCAGATTTAGAAAAGTTAATAGTGAAACCGGAGAATTTGCTGATTCGTTGGATGTCCTGCAGAATGGGGTCCAGATTAATGTGAGGGTCTCTGACATATTGCATCATGCCATCAGCATGTAGGGAAATTATCTCAGAAGGGCCAGCCAGTCGAACTCTCCGTCGGCTGTGAATCTCCCTGATAAAATCCGTCATAGGCTCAATGGTGAGAGCAACTAGGATAGGGGAATGGGGACATCCCTGTCGGGTGCTTCTTCCCATTTGGAATTGTTCACATGTACAGGAGTTAACTAGCACTTTAGCCAGTGGTTGTGTATACAATAATTTAATCTACCGTATCATATTCGGACCCACACCCAACTTTTCTAGTGTCATGTAAAGGAGGAGCCAAGTGCCCCCACCTCAACCGTTCCACCCCTATTGCCTGTATGTTGGAAGCCAGAGTATGTGATATACACAGAGCAGTTGAAATGACAAAGGCCAAAGGGAATACTAGAGGCAAGATTCCCATTGAGTAAACCATATCTGCATACGAGGAAATATGATGGTTGTTTAAATAAGATTCCTGAAGAAGCAGGGCAAAAAAATGGTAAGGTAGAATGGTGACGTCACACAGAGTTGAACTGACATACCTAGAAGAGATGCAGAGCCCAGAGAATGCAGACATTCTATAAAACATCAATAAAGTATCAAGGATAAGTGACATCTTGGGATCAAGGTGGAGAAATTTATGCCACAGAAACACATGAAGATATCAAGCTATTTTACACGTGTACAGATGCAAAAGAAATGCAAGCAGACAAAGTAATCTTGAGGCTGGCTTTATATTGAATAGATTGCTGCAAGCACCAATATATATATACATATGGACAAGTAAAGGATGTATGTTTCCACTGGTACACCCTCCTTTCATCGTGGGATGAAACAACGATGGGTTTTTCTCCGTTGATATTTCAACGCGAAAACTAATCATTGTTTGTAGGGGGGTTAAAAAAATATATAGATGGGGTGTGGGTGTTTGGGGATAGTTAAATAATTAAAGTGGATGGAGTTTGGGGGGAACCCCCCTCCAAAAAAAAAAAATGATGATTTTTCGCCTTGAAATATCAATGGAGAAAAACACATTGTTGTTTCATCCCGTGATGAAATGACATGGAACCGTTTCCACTACGCATTATAGCAGTGCGGGACTTCAGCAAAAAGGCCAGAAAAGCCTAATTTCCAGAGTGTCACAGTTAAAAAGCAAATTGAATTACAAAGTGAATCTCAGCCGACAAGGCTGTATGAGCCAAAGAAGCCAAGGTCTTATCAAACTAGAGTAAACTGACATTGGATATAAATCATGTGAAAGAAAAGAACTCCTGTTCACAAGGCATGGACAAAACAAGGAAGACGTCAGAGGTCTACTAAAAATAGTATTAAAATGCACTAGAAGCTCGTTTCCATGGTCTCTAGTCACATGGAAGGATGGAGTTGGACGAACGAGATGGTCACACCTATGCACGAGGGCAGAGCGTGCTTTCCCTCCCTGAATTTCTCAGAGCTAAGAACACTCTCAAGGCCGAGCTTCAAATCTAATTGACAGTAGACCACTGAGGTGATGATATATTGATATGCTAATTGGTGGGAAGCAACGGTTAAAGCAAGCTCACCAGCACCTGGATGGCCAGTTTGCATGCTGCTAGACGTAAATGGAAAAGTAATGACAGAGGTTAAAGTGCCAACCAATTGTAGAGGACTGCCTATTTAGGGGTCCAATAGTTGTGTCAACCAATGGAACGCTGTGTATTTAGTGACGTTCATAGTGGTCATTTTTAGGGGAGTGCTTATTTGCCCCACCTGATGTTAAGTAACCAATCACATATTCACACTTATTTAGACTAGTATGGATCGTATACTTAGATGTTCACCCAGATCCAATACCCCATACTCATAGGTTATTGTAGTTTGCCACGTAGGATGACGTCATTGATGACGTGTTTTGTGTATAAGATCTCAGTTTTTTCTAGAATGCATTGAGTAAGAGGGTCGAACATATTTTTTGATGTTCATTATGCTCCCTGTTTTAGATAATTGATATTAAAACTGTTTTCCTTTTGCCAACTACCTGAGTCATTTTGATTATTGATGTATGAATAAAAATCTGCATCCCTGTCCAACTCCAGGGTAATTGCTACTCATCTTACAGGGCTGGGTTATCCAGTTCACTTGGTAGCAGAGATGATGGTTCAGATCCATTGACATAAGTACATTTTAGAGTCCCGGCAATATCGAACGACTTTTGCCATTCGGCTTAAAGGACGTGAAGCTCCCCATAGATAATGGTCAGTGTAATTTGAAAAAGCTTGCAAGCGCAGTGTGACGGGTCCCCTGGTTTCCACAGAATCCCCTCCCAAGCCTACGAGAAGCTGATCGAACAGAAGGTTGAAGAGGCGCTAAAAGAGGCGTATGATCCTGAGAGTCGGAAAACGAAAATGAGAGTGGCGAGTAAAAACTGAGAGAGTTGGCAAAACATATGGGTGATGACTGAAGAAAAAAGTGAGTAGTGGAGGGAGGTGGGATAAACATAACATGAGAATAAGCGTGTTATATGTATATAATGAGTAGATATTGACTTGAGTGTGGCCAAGCAATAGAGGTATCGTGAGTGAGGCCACAATAAGAGAGTACGCCCTGACCTGCATTTTAAATAACGTATCAGAAATAACTTTAACCTAGAGTCTCGTAGCGGATGACGTAGAAGACGGATTTGATTAAAGATGAATCTAAAGAGGTTAATTTAAACACCGTATGGAGTATTTTAGAGGGCAAGACAGATCTTAGAGAAGACTGTAGAGAAGAATAAATGTGACCGGTCGAGTCTATATGTTTGTTGTATGTGAAAAAAAAATATCATAAACGGAAAAAACAAATTGATTGTTTTAAATTAAATTTGGTGGTTGTTCTTTAGTAAGATTAAAGTAAAAAGTGTGATTAAATGGATTGGAGCCTGCAACAAGTGGTGCATGCTCATATTGTGTTATTTTTCTGAATTGTACTTTTTAAATCTGTGATTAAAGCAAGTGAGTGTCAAACAGGTTAAGAGTAAAGAGTTGAGAATGGAGGATATTACTCCATTTAAGCACCTCTGCATGTAAATACTGAAACATGCACCCAAGTTTAGACAGTATATTGAGGAATTGGTTAAAGGAATCGCAGACAAGATGTTTATGCCATTGCCACAAAGAGGGTCACTATCAAAGGCAGTCCTGCAGCATATGAGGACATATTTGCATGGAGCAAATAAGCTTAGAGCTTTGGAAAATGTACCACAAGGAACGAGATGAGCCGCCTCATGTAGATTGGATACTTAATGTATGCAAAGAGGGGGATGAGGAGCCCTCTTATCCCCCCACCCCAGCTGAAATAGAAGACAAAAACAAGAAAGACAATGGGTTATTCCCATTGAGGGAGCTTAAGGCAGCAACAGGGTATAGCAGCCTGGCATATGAGTAGCCTACGCAAAGCAGTGACGAGGGTCCAGAGAAAAATACTCAGAGAGATGTCATCTCTAAGGTCCCGAGGGACAAGGAGAGACACCTTAAAGAGAGAAGTAATCAAGCAAGCACATCTCTAGATATAGGAAAAGAAATAAAGAGATGGATGGGAAAAAGAGATACAGCTGATGAGTTAGCACTTCTACAGAACAAATGGATGGGTGGTCAGATTTTGCTTAAATTCAATCGTAAAAGCATTGAGGTTGTAAGGCAAAGAGGAATTCTTTCCAGAATGCAAGTCATTGCCAGGCATGTCTAGAGTAAATCTAGATGATGAGTTTGACTCTAGGAGCATTGGGGAAGCGATCGATAAAGTATACCATGAAATGAAAGCCCAGAAAGAATCAAACGGCAAGGGAAAAAATGATCAACTCGAGAGTACGCAGCTATATGACACAGAGGGAGCCTCATGCAGTACGAGACAGAAGGAGTTGTCTTTAGGTAGACTGACTCTGAACAAAGACAAAGAGGAGAGAAGTTGCACGAGTTGGGCACAAGAAATGTCAGACGAAGACAGAGACACCTTCCCTGGAGAAGAGAGAGGGGATGTATGTGGTCCTGATGGATGTTTTTCAATGGATAAGGAACTAAGATGGTCATAGTTAAACACACCTATACCTCGGGCGTCAGAACCATTGACACAGTCAGACCGACCTAAAGGGCAACTCCATGGTGATAGGGGGGTGTCGCCACCAAATGTGAGCAGGTTAAGATTGCTGCCAGGAAGAAGGCGATGTGGGAATATTGTCCCTGCGGTGGACAGACAAATGATGAAAAATGAAAATGAGTTTGGGGCTTCACAGTTTCTATTGTTAGAGAAAGGGGGGCCAGACCACAGTATATACCATGACCCCAGATGCACAAGGATCATTTATGGTGTAAACGTCTGAGTTTAACTTCTGGCACTGAGAAATGGATACATGAGAAAATTACAGGAGGAAACACATTGGCTAGAGGGGACATTAAGGGTCTCCTGATCACCATACTTGGTGAGAGAGCTGATGACATGTGGTCAAGGGCAGGATATGCTGGTCATACTACAGTTAACACTGCTCAGGATGTACCACCATTCAATAACTGTAGAGCGGCAATCTGGAAAGTGCTTAGAGTACTGTATCCTGACACGTCGGATTTGGGAGCTATATTGACGAAAAAGATGCAAGACTGGGATGATCCGCTTGTTTACATTCAGAATTTTCAAGAACAGAGGAGCTTGGGGACACGCAAATCTTGGGGAAAATCTATACCTGTGTTCTATCATGTATTGTGCCAAGGGCTGCTGGACCCTGTACAGAAGCAGCTCAAGAGGTTAGGGTATAGAAGCCAAACTGTGGTCATAGATTCAGCTGACAATTGTGCATTATTGTAGACTCTTGCAGGAAAAGAATCGCAAGAAAGATGATGCTAGGAAAAGCGAAGAGGCAAAGTTAGTACAGAATAAATTGTCCAAATATGCCATTGAAGGGGAAATGTTGACTAGAGTAGACAGATCGAATTCACAGCAGACCGCAAATATGCTTCAGGTGAATAACCAAAGGCAGTTTGATCAGGGTAATAATGGATTTGCTCCGCGAGGAAGGGGAGGATTTTGAGGAAGAGGTTTTCAGAATAATCAAGGGACTTGGCAGAATAATCAGGGAAGCTTCCAGAATAATCAAGGTGGGTTTCAAAATATGCAGAATGAGAGTCGAAATATGCAGAATGGGCAGATTAGGAGACCTCCTACATGTTAGATATGTGGTATGACAGGGCACTTTGCTCATATGTGTAGAAGTCAAGGGTTCATGCAAAACAGCCAGTTTTTAAGAGGGGGGACTACATACCCACATGCGTATTCACTGCAGAGAGGAGATGGGTTGCTCAGAATCAAACGATGCAGCAGCAACAAGTGCCAGGAATGCAGCAAGGCTTGCAAACCCAGCAGGTAGCAGTCAATCCACCACATGGGCAGTTGCAGCATTTTCCCATGCAGATTCAGCAGAGTACAAGCACAGGACAGCTAATGACTCATAGAGTAGGGGATATCACTGTTGATGAAGGGAATCCTTTTACAGGTAACAGAATGAGGCTGTACCAGCAATAGACAGCTCACTGGGAGACCTGATGTGTTCAATACTATCTGTGATGCTGAAGCCTCACGAGGAACCGAGGGTAGACGTCAGTATAAGAGGAAAATCTTTTTCGTTTTTTGTAGACACAGGTGCAACGCGCTCATGTATACAAGAGGGAAACTTTTCGATGTCTGGAAATGCCATGAATACCCAAGGTTTTACAGGAGCTACAGAGTTCCTTTCACTGAAGAATGACCACTCTCAATGGGAGAGTGTGACATATCGTGCCATTGCTATATTCAAGGCAGACACCTGTCAACATATTGGGTCAAGATATAATGACAAAATTGAACATGACAATTTTGTTTAATGATGAAGGTATAGTGTGTTCAACACCAGGAATTCATTGTTTAAACATGAGCACATTTTTTATGGCATTTGCAGGAGAAATGGCCATGCAGGCAATGCCTTTAGAACCAGAGGTGTTTCATTATGTAGTACACATTCTGTTGACATGGCTACCAGGCATACTAGGCAGAACTGGGAGAATACCTGATGAATTTTTGATTAGACCAAAAATACCTATGCTTGAAGAAGAGGGACACGTTTTCCCTTAGAGCTTCAAGCAGCCATAGTGTGAGGTGAAATGGCTTTGCTTGATGGGAATGATCATGAGGGCAGATGATGGTGTGCAATAATTGCCATCTGGGAAGGTTACAGATTGACTGACATCACTGATGAGGATCTATTTGGAGATCATCCATCTGATGACAAAGTGATATTTGACATGAGTATTACTTATTGGGTGAGAGCAATCAAATGAGAAGTTCCTCAGAAAATGATGTTAGCACAAAAACATCCTGAGAATTTTGATGAAGATATGGCGAAAGTGGCAACTTCATTATGGACCACAGGCCCTTATGACATAGGCCTGTTGAAGTGGGTTGGAGAAGTAAAGATTAAATTAAAACCAGGAGCAATTTTACCACAAGCACGACAATATCCTATGTCTTCAGAGGCAGATGAAGGTATTTTTAAGATAATTTCCACCACGATGGATCAGGGTATCTTAGTTACGTCAGAGTTACACTGTAATACGGCAATGTATACTGTGAAAAGGGGGAAAAAGGGGTTGTAGAGACTAATTCAAGTTTTAAGACTGATAAAGCAGATTGTAAAGGATGAGTTCCCTCTAGTTCCTAATCCTGCTACTATCTTATGTAATATACCTGTTGAAGCACGATATCTCACTGTGATTGGTTTGAAAAATGTTTTTTTTCAATCCCATCGCACAAAGACTCGCAGATTTTGACGTAATATACGTTCAGATAGACTAAGTTAAAAAGCACAAGATTACCTCAAGGGTATTGTGAGTCTCCATCGATTTTCAATAGAGTTCTCCAGATAGACTTAACCAACATTGATTTAGAAAGTGTTGTGGTGAAATACGTAGATGACATTTTAGCTTGCAGCACTTCAGAGGAAGAGTGCAGACATGATTCTGTTCAGCTGATGATTACACTTGCTGACAAAGGATATAAGGTTGACAAAGAGAAGTTACAGTATTGTCAACATGAGGTGTTGTACATATGCCAATTGATTTCACATGCAGGAAAAAAGGTTACTCCTGAGAGAGCTGAGGCCATTTTGAAAACTACAAAGCCGCACTCGATAAAAACACATGCAGAGATTTCTGGGATTATGTAATTATGTCAGAGCATGGGTCTTTAGCTACAGTTTATATATCAGGCCTTTATTGCAGGCTTTAAAGAAAGCACAGGTAATGCAGGAAAAAAATTGTGTGGACTGAGGAAATGAAAGAAGGGTTTGATGAGTTGAAAAAGCAATTTGCACAGCTCCAGTTTGATTATCTTATGTGTATGACTTCAAGTATCTCTGTCATTTCACTTCAGCTATGGCAAGAAGGGTGTGGGGCAGTACAGAACACAGAAGGAGATGCTTCAACAAGTGGCGTTCAAGAATTACATCTTCCCAAACTATTCTCCAGAGATGCAGTCCTTATCCGCAATTTCACAAGGAAGTGGCATGAGCCCAGATTTAACGGCCCTTTCATTGTGGAAGATGTCACTCCGTCTGCAGTCAGATTGCAAGGCAGACGCGCTTGGACTTTTCTAGGTGACGTAAAAATCTATCCTGGAGAAACCCCTCTGCCCCCAGCCCCTTCAGAAGCAGGCATCAGGAAAGAACCTCAGCAAATGCAGACAAGGTCTATGATGAGGAAGAAGGATGCAGAGGCTGTCGAGTAAAAGAAAAGAGTTTGTTGGACTGTGGCTTAGTGCTGGACACTCTTTTAGCCACTTATAAAAGAGTTAAGGGAAAGCTGATTCGAACACTCTGTGTAGTCATTTCAGGGTTAAGGGAAGATCGTTTTTTCTTAAAGCCACAGGAGTTTGTTGACTTTGGACTGAGGCATGCTTAAGCCTTAATAAGAAGAAGAAAATGGCAAGTCATGGGCTAATTTTCGAAAATTAGAAGATGCTGCAGTACCCTTATTCATGTCTCATTGACTTCCTGTTTGGATTTGCTTATGGTGGTTCCCAATGACAACGTTTCATGGGTTATATTCAAAGTCTTTCTCTTTATATTGCGCACATACCCTGCAATTGTGGGGAGAACTACTAGTGTTTATGATTTTATTCAAGATCCTAAGACTGGTCCAAACATAAGGCGGTTGCTCACAGAAATCATCGAGCAAGTACTGCAGCTACTAGAGTGAGTGGGGAAAGGACATATGCCCCTATCAGCTGAGGACACACACAGACTGGTCAGTTTGGTCTTCTATTGTCTGATTGAAGAATACCTTCATCTTGTTGGGAGACACACTGATGTGCAGACATTCCTAAGAGATCTGAGAAACAATGCAGCACTAAATGAAATCTTGAGAGGTATCATATCACAAGTGAATACCTATTCCAAGAGAACTCCGAGGTTAGAGTGAAACTTTCCTTCCAGGGACAGATTGAGAGGTTGCTGTTCAGACAGAACTTTTGTTTCATGCTGAAAGAAATTAATTATATCATCTGGTCTAAGACAGATTTGAGGAATCTACTGGGAACCGATGAATGTCGTTGAAGTTATCTGGACTTACTGAAGTCGGGTTTCTTATTGCTGGAGAGGCATCCGTATTTCATCTGGTTAAAGACTGGTTCCAGGAATACATCGAGAGTTTGTTCTTGTTATCCAGTAAGCAGACAGCTGATCAAGGACAAGTTGTCAAGTCAAGTCAGCAGCTTCCAGAAGTAGTACATAATCCTGCTGAATTAAAGTTACTTTTTCCTTCCTTAGGCAATAAAGATGGGAAGTGTTAGTAGTAACATCATAATGCCAGATGCACAGAGACGTCTCTGCTTGCATTTTGTTCATAATTATATTGTTTTCACTCACAGTACACAGATCGTACTACGTTGATGTACATGGAGCTAAGACTTCTGTGAATCTTCCTGATCAGAAGGAAGGTACAATCGTGGCAACTATTAGGCAGCCAAGACCCTATGTAGTTATTGCTGTTCCAAAGAAAGATGAAAAATTGCCTGAATTTGAGATAAATGTCACTAACAATGCTTCACCTGCAAGAAGTGTCTTAGAGACTCTTTTTCGGCGCAAGAGATAGGCATGGCAAGACAGGCAAGAAAAATGGCTGTTAGAAGTTGAACCTACAAAGGTAATGTATGCAATTACACCTGGTGCTGTGTCAAATAACCAACGGGTGATTCCGCAAAGAATGTCACACATGGAGATTCTGCAAGACATTTTGTATGCCTTAGTGGTATGTTGAGAGCATGAAACTTTCTGAACTTTCTCCTACTCAGGGAGCACTGATAAGTGTTCCTATAATTGATCCAGCTAGAAGGAAATATGCTAACATACTTCATGAAATGATTATGGAAGGTCACATGAGAAGATGAGGCCCAAAAAAAGCATCAAAGAGGATGATTTCAAACTTAATGATTACCTGGACAGTACAGCTCACCTGGGAAATAACATATGGAATCAACATATGAAGGAAGTGGGAAGAAAAACTTTGAAGGAGGAATGCTTTGTGTGTGCACTCCTGCCGTATAGTATGGGAAAATCCAAGATCTGCATAGCTATCAAAATAGATGTCCAGACTGCTCATTGTCTGTCGCACATAGCACTTTGCAAAACGAGAGACCAGTTCATGGGCTGAGATGCCTACCTCAAATGGGCAAGTGAATGGACAGATCCAGATGAAGATGACTACATCCAAGATAAAAATACAAGAAACAGAGCCCATAGTAAGAATCATGTGATCAGATACGAGAAGCCTGGAGTGAAAAGAGCTGGAATCAAATGAGAGGTAAACAAAAGACTGGAGAATCCAGGAAAATCTGCAGAATCAGTGTTATCGCCAGAAGGATGGTGAGGAGTGGTAATCTGCAGAGCCTGGTTGGTCATTGGTTGTTACACACCTGCCATTGACATCATACAGAATGGCTGTAAGCCATTATGGCCAAGACTTGCTAAGCTACTGACTTGGGTCGAAGACAGAGGAGGACCCTTGCAGATAGTGCCTCTGGAAAGTTCAAAGCTGTGCTTCAGAAATGATGGTACAAGAAAAGTTGGATAGAATCACAACTGTGGTTGAAACTTTGATATACCAGGAATGATACATGCAACAGTTGTAATCATGGATCATTATTGGGCTTGTGGATCCAGGGCGTACATGAAGCTACCCAAGGATTGGGGAGTACGATGTTCATTAGTGAATGTTCGTGTTTCAGCACTGGCGATTCCAAAAAGTGACCTACACCTTGACAGTTTTCCAAAAGCAGATGCTCACCTAAGGAAGAAGAGATCTGTGCAGCTGATGAAGAGGATGAAGAGAGAGAACTTTTTTTAGCAAAATCCATAGAAGCTTTTGATGCTATTCCATATGAGCACAGGCTGTTCAGCCAGACCTCATCAATATTCACCTTAATTTTCATGCCGAGAATCCAGGTTGGAGCAAATAACAAATGGCTGCAGATTACCAGATGGGAATTACTACAGATGATCAACACAACTATAAAGGCTTTCAATGTAATCAGAGAAAAGATGAGAGCCACGCGACTGATGACTCTTCAGAACAGATATGTCTTGGATATGATTACAGCTATGGAGGTGTTTGTGCAAAAATTGGAGAATCATGTTGCACATTTATACCTTCTCATGATGATGAGAATGGAACCTTGACAGAGGCCACAGGCATGCTGATGAAGCTCCATGGCCAGATGATAGACAAAGTTGAAGACATTGCTGATGACAGTTGGTTTAGATCACTCTTTTCATGGGTTCCACAATGGATGGCAGACATTTCCAAGTTGCTTGGACCCCTCATAGTGATATTACTTGGATTTTGTGTGATCAGGTTGATAATCTCACAATGCAAGAAGATAGCAAAGAAAGCCATAGGTATAAAGATCGTGATTGATGTCGAACCAAGATGGAAAGCCAAAGACCTGACAGATGAAAAAATCAGAGAATTTTTGAATGCCAGTATTCATGCACCTGAGGGGATGAAGTTCCTGTATCCAAAGAATCATAAGAAGTATGTAGGAAGATGAATCTATTGCAGTCCAAATGGACAATGCATGCATATGAAGTGGAACAGGGATGTGCATGTGAAAACAGCAGGATGCCTGAAGAGTGTCATAAAGCTATGGATCCCAAAGAAGCTTTTGTTCAGACCTGAATGCCTAGATGTGAAGGATGATGTGAGAGTGGTCGATGAATCCCCCAGAGGGGGGAGTGTAGAGGAGGAGCCAGGTATGCCCACCTCAACCTTTCCACTCCTATTGCCTGTATGTTGGAAGCCAGAGTATGTGACATACACGGAGCAGTTGAAACAACAAAGAACAAAGGGAATCCTAGAGGGAAGATTCCCATTGAGGAAACCACATCTGCATACGAGGAAATATGATGGTTGTTTAAATAAGATCCTGAAGAAGTAAAGCAAATAAATGGTAAGGAAGAATGGCGACGTCACACAGAGTTGAAGTGACGTACCTAGAAGAGATGCAGAGCTCCGAGAATGCAAATATTCTATAAGGCATCAAGAAAGTATCAAGGATAAGTGACATCTTGCGATCAAGGTGAAGTAACTTATGTCACAGAAACAGATGAAGATATCAAGCTATTTTACACATATACAGATGCAAGAGAAATGCAAGCAGACAAAGTAATCTTGAGGCTAGCTTTATAGTGAATAGATTGTGGCAAGCGCCAATATATATATACATATGGACAAGTAAAGGATGTATGTTTCCACTGGTACACCAGACGAAGCCCGAGTAGGGTGAAACGCGTTGTTCCTTTCTTGCATCCAAGACCGCTGCTGCCTCCTTTGTCCATGTATTTTAAATAATAAAGGACACTTTGACTGCACGGTACACAAGCCTGTGTGTGGATTTATTGGAGACATCCAGCCTTTCGCTTTTATCATAGCCGGAGTGCCGATGTAACTCGGATTTGTTTCCAGTCCTTTTTTTACGTTATGGTTCAAAGTAAAACCGAAAAACTCCTGAAATTCGGCAGTTATGGTAAGATAAGCAACCATAACTCGCACCACCGTGCACTGCTAACACTAACACCCAGCACATCAAAGATGACATCACAAATGTCATTGATGACATCACTGATGACATCACATGGCTGGCTCTCCCTTTTTTTTCCTTGACTGACATATCTAAGCCACATAGTTTTCTTCAGAACAGTCAGGAAGTAAACATTGAAAAGGTACTATATTTGTAGATTTAGGGTCAAGTCATATCATATGAAACATATATATAGCGGAAGACACAGGCTTGAAAGAGAGCAATCCTTTCTGTGCATGAAGATAATCATTAGAGTTATCAGAACTTTCTCATAGTTTTATTTTTATTACTATACCTTCCCTGTATATGCTCATATTTGTATACATTGTACTCACACTCTTTTCCTTAGGGTTCACTGACATCATTTGATACACATACATACAGTAAGTAGCAGCTTTCAAACAGAGAAATCATTTCTCTGCATAAAGATAATCAGTTAGGTTATGAACTCTTTCTGCTACTACTTCTGCTTTTTTGCTTACTTCTCTGTCCCTGTATATACTCATATTTGTATGTGTTGTTGTCTCATTGTATTTTGTCTGTATTAAGTATAATTATGTATTAAGTGGGTTTTATTAGCTACTTATTACATGTTAGATTATGAATATTGCACCTTCATCATGTATACTGCACACACTGCCTAAGTTTCTGCATGAGTTGCTTAGTATACTGGATAGAACTTCATAATAGAATGCTATTTATATCAATGCATTGCTTAATGCACTAATTAGCTCATGATATTTATTCAAATGATCCTTCACACTTTTTGGTCAACAAATTACTTTGGCAATTGGAAGGATGTTCATTACTGCTTGAACCAAGTATTCCAAATCTGCCAACAATGTAGGGGCACTGACATAGCCCAAATGGAAAGCACCATAGTGCAAAACTACCACATGGGGACTGTTGATCCTGCCCATATCTTCACACACTTGTACAATTCCCTGTACAATTCCCTGTACATTGCAATCAGGAACAGTGCTCCACACCACCTCCACTCCTTTAACATCAAAATTCTTTGCAACATGCCTGCATTGAGCATACTGCTGTAATCCATGCACAAACATATCTCTGAGCACCAACACCCTGACTTTGTCCACTTCTGCCATCTTCACTACACACAGGGCCTCATTACACGGTAGGCGGAAAAAAACGCAATTTTACGGCATGGCGGCATTAGCGCGTCCGCCCTCGCAAGAGGCCGCTAATAGCGTCCCATCACGAGTACGCGGACACGAGCATAGCGCCATGCCGTAAATGACCGTTCTGCCCTGCCGCTAAATACCCCAAAAAGCCCCTTACCGGCGCACGCAAAACCGCCGATAGCGCCTCCGCCCTCCCGCTACCCGTAAATAGCGGACACCGCCATTACCGCACACCGTTAAAAAGCGGAACCGGAAATTACGTCGTCGCACAGGAACGGGAAAGAGCACAGCGGCCATCTTCAAAAACACAATCCATTGCCATCCTCTGCATCCAGGACATATATCCAGCCAACTCCGACCAGGAACCATACCGGGTAGCTCGAGGATGCCGAAGGCGCTTAAAAAAACTGCTGATCGCCAGCGCAAAGAAAAGTTCACTAATGAGGAACTAATGATGCTGACCACCACACTTGCTGCAAATGCAGGAGTAGTATTCGTTAACGATATGCGGCGGGAGGCCCTCCTTAAGAAGAAGGCCATCTGGGCCGAAGTCGCGCAAAAAGTCAGTGCGGTGGGCACCACCACCCGGAGTGTCAGGGAATGCCGCAAAAGGTGGGACGACCTCCGGGTGCGTGTGCGCAACATTTTAACTGTGAACCGCAACATGGCAATGGCCACAGGAGGTGGCGCAGAGTCCCCCTTGAAGATGAAGGAGTGGGAGGAGATATGTGCCTCCACAATAGGAGTCGAGTCGATAGAGGGGGTCGGCGATATGGAGCATGGCGTGGCCGTTTCATCGGATGGAGGTGAGTGTATGCACCCAAAAATGCGCAGTGAAGGGTGAGGGGTCCCACAATCATGTGTCCATATGAATGCCGTGGATCCAGCCACAAACAGACATGCATGCATCATCACATGCCCACCAACACAGGGCCAATCACGCATGAGCCAGCCAACATCCCCATTCCATGCCTCCACAATGATAACCCCAAAATGCATCAAACTGCATGACGTATACATCTGCCATAATGCAGGTAGACCCATAGATGATGATTTACCCTTCTTATCACCCCTGCAGGATCACACACGGAAAATGAGGAGCCACGCACGTCAGCACCCACTCCCACACCCATGAAAAAAGCCAGGAGGGATGCCACCGGGGACCACGAAACATCCTCTAGGGGACCCAAGAGTAGTGACCGGGACAAAGGCAGCAGGAGCAGCAGTGCCACGCAGCCAGAGGCCATGCCTGCCGCTGTTGTGGTAACCACGGAAGTGTGTCTCCCATCAATTGAAGGCAGCATGGAGGGAGTGCACTCTGCTGCCACCAGCTCTACGGGTGAGGCAGCAGCCACTGGGCCACTTTCCGATGCGGAGGAAGCACCGGTGAATGAGGATCTGAGTCAGAGCCCCATCCCCACACGCCACTTACTCGCATCCCCAATGTTTTCACCAGGTCCGTTCAGCCAAGGCGGATCGCCCGCCCACACACATGATGTGTCATGGAGCCCCCTGGAACCTACGCCTGATGCCAGTGCCATTGATCCAGGCGCATCAGCCATTCCACCGGCAGACAACGAGGAACTTGACCTATCAGCCATCTACCAGAGGCAGACCGAAATGGCTGGTCTGGTAGGTCAACATGTGGCAGAGACAGGGCACCTGAGGGAGGACATTGGTGCATTCGCACGCCAGACGAGGGAGGCCATGGAGGCATGCACCAACCGCATATGCAATGAGATGGGGCAACTCAGGCAGGCCATGATCCGCATTGCGGAGGCGATTGAGGGCAGATGTCCACTCCCTACCCAGGAGGAAACAGGCCCAGCCTCCTCTGGGAGTTTGCGGCAGACAAGCCCCCTACGCCGCTCTATGCGCAACCTCAGGCGCACACCATCGCAAACGCCTGAAGAAGGAGCGAACAAATAGGGCCAACAAGGAATATCGGCCACATTTGGGGAAGGACATGTTCACGCCTTGGAACTCACGTGGGAGTGTTGTGGGGGGAGGGGGGGAGGGTGTATTCGGGGGTGTTGTGGGGGGAGGGGGGGAGGGTGTTTGCACAGTTGGGGTTATGCACTTTCTGTACACGTAATGTTCACAATACACTCTTCTGCAGTTGAAAAACAGGCATGGTCTCCATCATTGTGTATGTGTGATTTTCTTTGGGAGAGGGCCCTTTGTGGGCCTCAAGACGGCCACAAGGGCAACAATGCACGTCTCTCCATGCATGATATTCCACCTTTGTTCCTGATGCTTTTCCTGATTCCGATGCTGACGCGGATCCTGTCCCGCCATGCCATCGCCTCTTGCATGTCCGGGCTGGGCATTTCGACAATACTCATCCACATCCACATCATGCTCATCTGGTGTTTGCATGGTGCCATGGGCACATTCTATCAGATGCACATTTAGTTGTGCCTTACACATTCCATGGTCATCTTCGCCTTGATTCTGGGGGTTTGCTGGCTGCCCTTGTGGTGTTTCTGGGTGCCCCGGTGGTGCTTGCTGCGCAGGTCTCGGCCTCCTACTCCTACTCCTACGTCTCTTCGGTGCTGCCTGTTGTTGTCGGTGCTGCACTGCAGTCATGTACGCAGGCCTATGTCATGCTGCTGGTGTTGGGACCATCTTGCTGTGGGAAGGGGTGTGGGAAGGGGTGTGGTGTGCTCTTTAGTACTGGCTGTCTCCATTGACTCCACCTGTGCTGGTTGTGTCCACCTGGGGCAGATGGGCAGATGGGAACACTGCTCAGGTCTCTTAACGTGTGGTTTTCGATGCTGTTATTAGCGCCATGCCGGTACATGCTTTTTGGGTCTTTGGGATGCCGGTATTGCCGTGTACGCATGGGTTGTGATTGCGTGCTATTTGCGCCATGGCGCTGTTTACGGTGTGGGGGTCGCGCGCAAGCGGCCACGCCGCTATTGGTGGCGCCGTACTTTACGGGTCCACTAATAGCGGTGGGTCCGGGTCGTGATCGGCTTGGGAAAATACCGTTACCGGTATTTCGTTACCGGTAACGGTATTCCCTTACCGCCTACCGTGTAATGAGGCCCACAGTCTCTTTGAACACAAATCCACAACCTCAACATCTGATTGGCTGATCCCTAGAGTATTCTATCCATGCTGGATTTGCTGGAAAACCCCGGATGTAGCACGCCCTGTCCGCAGACCGCATAACTCTTAGACAGCACTTCTACCATTTCCACTTCATTCTCTGTGCCATTCCCTCATTGGATACAGCTAAGCAGGCACACAATACGGAGAACGTCCTCAGAACACCCCCATTTTGTTTATTTTCGAACGTTTCAGGACACCGCGAGTTTTCTTAGAACACATTCAACTTGCCAGCGAACAATACGGACAGCGTCCTCAGGACACCCTCATTTTCTTTATGTACGAACATTTCAGGACACCGCGAGTGTTCTTAGAACACTTTCAGCTTGACAACGAACAATACAGACAACGTCTTCAGGACACCCCCTGTGAACATTCCAGGACCCCACGAGTCTTCTTAGAACACTTTCAACTTGACACCGAATCCATTCTGCTTATTTACGAACATTTCAGAACAGCCGTGTTGTCCGCAGACAAATCGAACACAACAAAAGCGTCTAGCACATAAAAAAAATACAACATTGCACCTATCTCATACTTCCCCACCCTCCCCAAACACTCTTACACACCAACACACTCTACTAAATACACTTTTTAATCCAAGTTTCACCGCGCTGTCCGCGGTCGTCGCGAATGCAAGACAGCGGACGCCACATAAAATCTGATGCGCTTCACGCACCACGAACAGTCGCATGTCCGCGGACAACACGCAAGCCGCTCGGCCAATCAGGACACTGTCCGCGGAGCGAACCGGGAAGTCTGTCCGCGGAGCGAACGGAGATATCACAAATTTTTTTGCCTTACATTTTGGTCATTTAAAAAAAAACTACTGGACGGATTTACACCAAATGTGCAAAAGCACGCTTTCGGGACCAAGCCCCCGCTCCTGCCACAAATTTGGTGTAAATCCGTCCAGCGGTTTGGGCTGCAGGCATCTGCAAAGTTTTTTCCCATTATGTCTATGGGAAAAAATAAAAGTTTTGGGACCCCCCCTATAACTTTGCCCCCCCTGGACCAAACCTCTCCAGAGTGGGCCGTATACTTTTTTTGCAAAGTTTGGTGAGGATTCGTCCAGAGGGAGCAAAGTTATAAGCCACCCAAAAAATGCTCTTTCTATGGAAACACCAAACTTAACCATAACTACATGGAGGCTACCGCGTCCATGTAATATATACATATGGCCAAGTAAAGGATGGATATTTCCACTACGCATTATAGCAGTGCTGGACTTTAGCTGGACTTTAGCAAAAAGGCAGAGAAAGCCTCATTTCCAGAGTGTCAAAGTTAAAACGCAAATTGAATTACAAAGTGAATCTCAGCAGCCAAGGCTGGATGAGCCAAAGAAGTCAAGGGGCCTCATTACGACCCCGGCGCTAAACCATGGTGCTATTAGCACCATGGTCCATGCCGGGGTCCGCCATGGTGAATGGCGGAATTACCGCCCCATTCCAAGGTTGGTGTGGGCCTCAAGACGGCCACAAGGGCAACAATGCACGTCTCTCCATGCATGATATTCCACCTTTGTTCCTGATGCTTTTCCTGATTCCGATGCTGACGCGGATCCTGTCCCGCCATGCCATCGCCTCTTGCATGTCCGGGCTGGGCATTTCGACAATACTCATCCACATCCACATCATGCTCATCTGGTGTTTGCATGGTGCCATGGGCACATTCTATCAGATGCACATTTAGTTGTGCCTTACACATTCCATGGTCATCTTCGCCTTGATTCTGGGGGTTTGCTGGCTGCCCTTGTGGTGTTTCTGGGTGCCCCGGTGGTGCTTGCTGCGCAGGTCTCGGCCTCCTACTCCTACTCCTACGTCTCTTCGGTGCTGCCTGTTGTTGTCGGTGCTGCACTGCAGTCATGTACGCAGGCCTATGTCATGCTGCTGGTGTTGGGACCATCTTGCTGTGGGAAGGGGTGTGGGAAGGGGTGTGGTGTGCTCTTTAGTACTGGCTGTCTCCATTGACTCCACCTGTGCTGGTTGTGTCCACCTGGGGCAGATGGGCAGATGGGAACACTGCTCAGGTCTCTTAACGTGTGGTTTTCGATGCTGTTATTAGCGCCATGCCGGTACATGCTTTTTGGGTCTTTGGGATGCCGGTATTGCCGTGTACGCATGGGTTGTGATTGCGTGCTATTTGCGCCATGGCGCTGTTTACGGTGTGGGGGTCGCGCGCAAGCGGCCACGCCGCTATTGGTGGCGCCGTACTTTACGGGTCCACTAATAGCGGTGGGTCCGGGTCGTGATCGGCTTGGGAAAATACCGTTACCGGTATTTCGTTACCGGTAACGGTATTCCCTTACCGCCTACCGTGTAATGAGGCCCACAGTCTCTTTGAACACAAATCCACAACCTCAACATCTGATTGGCTGATCCCTAGAGTATTCTATCCATGCTGGATTTGCTGGAAAACCCCGGATGTAGCACGCCCTGTCCGCAGACCGCATAACTCTTAGACAGCACTTCTACCATTTCCACTTCATTCTCTGTGCCATTCCCTCATTGGATACAGCTAAGCAGGCACACAATACGGAGAACGTCCTCAGAACACCCCCATTTTGTTTATTTTCGAACGTTTCAGGACACCGCGAGTTTTCTTAGAACACATTCAACTTGCCAGCGAACAATACGGACAGCGTCCTCAGGACACCCTCATTTTCTTTATGTACGAACATTTCAGGACACCGCGAGTGTTCTTAGAACACTTTCAGCTTGACAACGAACAATACAGACAACGTCTTCAGGACACCCCCTGTGAACATTCCAGGACCCCACGAGTCTTCTTAGAACACTTTCAACTTGACACCGAATCCATTCTGCTTATTTACGAACATTTCAGAACAGCCGTGTTGTCCGCAGACAAATCGAACACAACAAAAGCGTCTAGCACATAAAAAAAATACAACATTGCACCTATCTCATACTTCCCCACCCTCCCCAAACACTCTTACACACCAACACACTCTACTAAATACACTTTTTAATCCAAGTTTCACCGCGCTGTCCGCGGTCGTCGCGAATGCAAGACAGCGGACGCCACATAAAATCTGATGCGCTTCACGCACCACGAACAGTCGCATGTCCGCGGACAACACGCAAGCCGCTCGGCCAATCAGGACACTGTCCGCGGAGCGAACCGGGAAGTCTGTCCGCGGAGCGAACGGAGATATCACAAATTTTTTTGCCTTACATTTTGGTCATTTAAAAAAAAACTACTGGACGGATTTACACCAAATGTGCAAAAGCACGCTTTCGGGACCAAGCCCCCGCTCCTGCCACAAATTTGGTGTAAATCCGTCCAGCGGTTTGGGCTGCAGGCATCTGCAAAGTTTTTTCCCATTATGTCTATGGGAAAAAATAAAAGTTTTGGGACCCCCCCTATAACTTTGCCCCCCCTGGACCAAACCTCTCCAGAGTGGGCCGTATACTTTTTTTGCAAAGTTTGGTGAGGATTCGTCCAGAGGGAGCAAAGTTATAAGCCACCCAAAAAATGCTCTTTCTATGGAAACACCAAACTTAACCATAACTACATGGAGGCTACCGCGTCCATGTAATATATACATATGGCCAAGTAAAGGATGGATATTTCCACTACGCATTATAGCAGTGCTGGACTTTAGCTGGACTTTAGCAAAAAGGCAGAGAAAGCCTCATTTCCAGAGTGTCAAAGTTAAAACGCAAATTGAATTACAAAGTGAATCTCAGCAGCCAAGGCTGGATGAGCCAAAGAAGTCAAGGGGCCTCATTACGACCCCGGCGCTAAACCATGGTGCTATTAGCACCATGGTCCATGCCGGGGTCCGCCATGGTGAATGGCGGAATTACCGCCCCATTCCAAGGTTGGTGTGGGCCTCAAGACGGCCACAAGGGCAACAATGCACGTCTCTCCATGCATGATATTCCACCTTTGTTCCTGATGCTTTTCCTGATTCCGATGCTGACGCGGATCCTGTCCCGCCATGCCATCGCCTCTTGCATGTCCGGGCTGGGCATTTCGACAATACTCATCCACATCCACATCATGCTCATCTGGTGTTTGCATGGTGCCATGGGCACATTCTATCAGATGCACATTTAGTTGTGCCTTACACATTCCATGGTCATCTTCGCCTTGATTCTGGGGGTTTGCTGGCTGCCCTTGTGGTGTTTCTGGGTGCCCCGGTGGTGCTTGCTGCGCAGGTCTCGGCCTCCTACTCCTACTCCTACGTCTCTTCGGTGCTGCCTGTTGTTGTCGGTGCTGCACTGCAGTCATGTACGCAGGCCTATGTCATGCTGCTGGTGTTGGGACCATCTTGCTGTGGGAAGGGGTGTGGGAAGGGGTGTGGTGTGCTCTTTAGTACTGGCTGTCTCCATTGACTCCACCTGTGCTGGTTGTGTCCACCTGGGGCAGATGGGCAGATGGGAACACTGCTCAGGTCTCTTAACGTGTGGTTTTCGATGCTGTTATTAGCGCCATGCCGGTACATGCTTTTTGGGTCTTTGGGATGCCGGTATTGCCGTGTACGCATGGGTTGTGATTGCGTGCTATTTGCGCCATGGCGCTGTTTACGGTGTGGGGGTCGCGCGCAAGCGGCCACGCCGCTATTGGTGGCGCCGTACTTTACGGGTCCACTAATAGCGGTGGGTCCGGGTCGTGATCGGCTTGGGAAAATACCGTTACCGGTATTTCGTTACCGGTAACGGTATTCCCTTACCGCCTACCGTGTAATGAGGCCCACAGTCTCTTTGAACACAAATCCACAACCTCAACATCTGATTGGCTGATCCCTAGAGTATTCTATCCATGCTGGATTTGCTGGAAAACCCCGGATGTAGCACGCCCTGTCCGCAGACCGCATAACTCTTAGACAGCACTTCTACCATTTCCACTTCATTCTCTGTGCCATTCCCTCATTGGATACAGCTAAGCAGGCACACAATACGGAGAACGTCCTCAGAACACCCCCATTTTGTTTATTTTCGAACGTTTCAGGACACCGCGAGTTTTCTTAGAACACATTCAACTTGCCAGCGAACAATACGGACAGCGTCCTCAGGACACCCTCATTTTCTTTATGTACGAACATTTCAGGACACCGCGAGTGTTCTTAGAACACTTTCAGCTTGACAACGAACAATACAGACAACGTCTTCAGGACACCCCCTGTGAACATTCCAGGACCCCACGAGTCTTCTTAGAACACTTTCAACTTGACACCGAATCCATTCTGCTTATTTACGAACATTTCAGAACAGCCGTGTTGTCCGCAGACAAATCGAACACAACAAAAGCGTCTAGCACATAAAAAAAATACAACATTGCACCTATCTCATACTTCCCCACCCTCCCCAAACACTCTTACACACCAACACACTCTACTAAATACACTTTTTAATCCAAGTTTCACCGCGCTGTCCGCGGTCGTCGCGAATGCAAGACAGCGGACGCCACATAAAATCTGATGCGCTTCACGCACCACGAACAGTCGCATGTCCGCGGACAACACGCAAGCCGCTCGGCCAATCAGGACACTGTCCGCGGAGCGAACCGGGAAGTCTGTCCGCGGAGCGAACGGAGATATCACAAATTTTTTTGCCTTACATTTTGGTCATTTAAAAAAAAACTACTGGACGGATTTACACCAAATGTGCAAAAGCACGCTTTCGGGACCAAGCCCCCGCTCCTGCCACAAATTTGGTGTAAATCCGTCCAGCGGTTTGGGCTGCAGGCATCTGCAAAGTTTTTTCCCATTATGTCTATGGGAAAAAATAAAAGTTTTGGGACCCCCCCTATAACTTTGCCCCCCCTGGACCAAACCTCTCCAGAGTGGGCCGTATACTTTTTTTGCAAAGTTTGGTGAGGATTCGTCCAGAGGGAGCAAAGTTATAAGCCACCCAAAAAATGCTCTTTCTATGGAAACACCAAACTTAACCATAACTACATGGAGGCTACCGCGTCCATGTAATATATACATATGGCCAAGTAAAGGATGGATATTTCCACTACGCATTATAGCAGTGCTGGACTTTAGCTGGACTTTAGCAAAAAGGCAGAGAAAGCCTCATTTCCAGAGTGTCAAAGTTAAAACGCAAATTGAATTACAAAGTGAATCTCAGCAGCCAAGGCTGGATGAGCCAAAGAAGTCAAGGGGCCTCATTACGACCCCGGCGCTAAACCATGGTGCTATTAGCACCATGGTCCATGCCGGGGTCCGCCATGGTGAATGGCGGAATTACCGCCCCATTCCAAGGTTGGTGTGGGCCTCAAGACGGCCACAAGGGCAACAATGCACGTCTCTCCATGCATGATATTCCACCTTTGTTCCTGATGCTTTTCCTGATTCCGATGCTGACGCGGATCCTGTCCCGCCATGCCATCGCCTCTTGCATGTCCGGGCTGGGCATTTCGACAATACTCATCCACATCCACATCATGCTCATCTGGTGTTTGCATGGTGCCATGGGCACATTCTATCAGATGCACATTTAGTTGTGCCTTACACATTCCATGGTCATCTTCGCCTTGATTCTGGGGGTTTGCTGGCTGCCCTTGTGGTGTTTCTGGGTGCCCCGGTGGTGCTTGCTGCGCAGGTCTCGGCCTCCTACTCCTACTCCTACGTCTCTTCGGTGCTGCCTGTTGTTGTCGGTGCTGCACTGCAGTCATGTACGCAGGCCTATGTCATGCTGCTGGTGTTGGGACCATCTTGCTGTGGGAAGGGGTGTGGGAAGGGGTGTGGTGTGCTCTTTAGTACTGGCTGTCTCCATTGACTCCACCTGTGCTGGTTGTGTCCACCTGGGGCAGATGGGCAGATGGGAACACTGCTCAGGTCTCTTAACGTGTGGTTTTCGATGCTGTTATTAGCGCCATGCCGGTACATGCTTTTTGGGTCTTTGGGATGCCGGTATTGCCGTGTACGCATGGGTTGTGATTGCGTGCTATTTGCGCCATGGCGCTGTTTACGGTGTGGGGGTCGCGCGCAAGCGGCCACGCCGCTATTGGTGGCGCCGTACTTTACGGGTCCACTAATAGCGGTGGGTCCGGGTCGTGATCGGCTTGGGAAAATACCGTTACCGGTATTTCGTTACCGGTAACGGTATTCCCTTACCGCCTACCGTGTAATGAGGCCCACAGTCTCTTTGAACACAAATCCACAACCTCAACATCTGATTGGCTGATCCCTAGAGTATTCTATCCATGCTGGATTTGCTGGAAAACCCCGGATGTAGCACGCCCTGTCCGCAGACCGCATAACTCTTAGACAGCACTTCTACCATTTCCACTTCATTCTCTGTGCCATTCCCTCATTGGATACAGCTAAGCAGGCACACAATACGGAGAACGTCCTCAGAACACCCCCATTTTGTTTATTTTCGAACGTTTCAGGACACCGCGAGTTTTCTTAGAACACATTCAACTTGCCAGCGAACAATACGGACAGCGTCCTCAGGACACCCTCATTTTCTTTATGTACGAACATTTCAGGACACCGCGAGTGTTCTTAGAACACTTTCAGCTTGACAACGAACAATACAGACAACGTCTTCAGGACACCCCCTGTGAACATTCCAGGACCCCACGAGTCTTCTTAGAACACTTTCAACTTGACACCGAATCCATTCTGCTTATTTACGAACATTTCAGAACAGCCGTGTTGTCCGCAGACAAATCGAACACAACAAAAGCGTCTAGCACATAAAAAAAATACAACATTGCACCTATCTCATACTTCCCCACCCTCCCCAAACACTCTTACACACCAACACACTCTACTAAATACACTTTTTAATCCAAGTTTCACCGCGCTGTCCGCGGTCGTCGCGAATGCAAGAC
The DNA here is from genome assembly GCF_040938575.1 of Ambystoma mexicanum. Lineage (NCBI taxonomy): Eukaryota > Metazoa > Chordata > Amphibia > Caudata > Ambystomatidae > Ambystoma > Ambystoma mexicanum. Next base: position 399,076,807 of record NC_090931.1, read on the forward strand.
AGCGGACGCCACATAAAATCTGATGCGCTTCACGCACCACGAACAGTCGCATGTCCGCGGACAACACGCAAGCCGCTCGGCCAATCAGGACACTGTCCGCGGAGCGAACCGGGAAGTCTGTCCGCGGAGCGAACGGAGATATCACAAATTTTTTTGCCTTACATTTTGGTCATTTAAAAAAAAACTACTGGACGGATTTACACCAAATGTGCAAAAGCACGCTTTCGGGACCAAGCCCCCGCTCCTGCCACAAATTTGGTGTAAATCCGTCCAGCGGTTTGGGCTGCAGGCATCTGCAAAGTTTTTTCCCATTATGTCTATGGGAAAAAATAAAAGTTTTGGGACCCCCCCTATAACTTTGCCCCCCCTGGACCAAACCTCTCCAGAGTGGGCCGTATACTTTTTTTGCAAAGTTTGGTGAGGATTCGTCCAGAGGGAGCAAAGTTATAAGCCACCCAAAAAATGCTCTTTCTATGGAAACACCAAACTTAACCATAACTACATGGAGGCTACCGCGTCCATGTAATATATACATATGGCCAAGTAAAGGATGGATATTTCCACTACGCATTATAGCAGTGCTGGACTTTAGCTGGACTTTAGCAAAAAGGCAGAGAAAGCCTCATTTCCAGAGTGTCAAAGTTAAAACGCAAATTGAATTACAAAGTGAATCTCAGCAGCCAAGGCTGGATGAGCCAAAGAAGTCAAGGGGCCTCATTACGACCCCGGCGCTAAACCATGGTGCTATTAGCACCATGGTCCATGCCGGGGTCCGCCATGGTGAATGGCGGAATTACCGCCCCATTCCAAGGTTGGTGTGGGCCTCAAGACGGCCACAAGGGCAACAATGCACGTCTCTCCATGCATGATATTCCACCTTTGTTCCTGATGCTTTTCCTGATTCCGATGCTGACGCGGATCCTGTCCCGCCATGCCATCGCCTCTTGCATGTCCGGGCTGGGCATTTCGACAATACTCATCCACATCCACATCATGCTCATCTGGTGTTTGCATGGTGCCATGGGCACATTCTATCAGATGCACATTTAGTTGTGCCTTACACATTCCATGGTCATCTTCGCCTTGATTCTGGGGGTTTGCTGGCTGCCCTTGTGGTGTTTCTGGGTGCCCCGGTGGTGCTTGCTGCGCAGGTCTCGGCCTCCTACTCCTACTCCTACGTCTCTTCGGTGCTGCCTGTTGTTGTCGGTGCTGCACTGCAGTCATGTACGCAGGCCTATGTCATGCTGCTGGTGTTGGGACCATCTTGCTGTGGGAAGGGGTGTGGGAAGGGGTGTGGTGTGCTCTTTAGTACTGGCTGTCTCCATTGACTCCACCTGTGCTGGTTGTGTCCACCTGGGGCAGATGGGCAGATGGGAACACTGCTCAGGTCTCTTAACGTGTGGTTTTCGATGCTGTTATTAGCGCCATGCCGGTACATGCTTTTTGGGTCTTTGGGATGCCGGTATTGCCGTGTACGCATGGGTTGTGATTGCGTGCTATTTGCGCCATGGCGCTGTTTACGGTGTGGGGGTCGCGCGCAAGCGGCCACGCCGCTATTGGTGGTGCCGTACTTTACGGGTCCACTAATAGCGGTGGGTCCGGGTCGTGATCGGCTTGGGAAAATACCGTTACCGGTATTTCGTTACCGGTAACGGTATTCCCTTACCGCCTACCGTGTAATGAGGCCCACAGTCTCTTTGAACACAAATCCACAACCTCAACATCTGATTGGCTGATCCCTAGAGTATTCTATCCATGCTGGATTTGCTGGAAAACCCCGGATGTAGCACGCCCTGTCCGCAGACCGCATAACTCTTAGACAGCACTTCTACCATTTCCACTTCATTCTCTGTGCCATTCCCTCATTGGATACAGCTAAGCAGGCACACAATACGGAGAACGTCCTCAGAACACCCCCATTTTGTTTATTTTCGAACGTTTCAGGACACCGCGAGTTTTCTTAGAACACATTCAACTTGCCAGCGAACAATACGGACAGCGTCCTCAGGACACCCTCATTTTCTTTATGTACGAACATTTCAGGACACCGCGAGTGTTCTTAGAACACTTTCAGCTTGACAACGAACAATACAGACAACGTCTTCAGGACACCCCCTGTGAACATTCCAGGACCCCACGAGTCTTCTTAGAACACTTTCAACTTGACACCGAATCCATTCTGCTTATTTACGAACATTTCAGAACAGCCGTGTTGTCCGCAGACAAATCGAACACAACAAAAGCGTCTAGCACATAAAAAAAATACAACATTGCACCTATCTCATACTTCCCCACCCTCCCCAAACACTCTTACACACCAACACACTCTACTAAATACACTTTTTAATCCAAGTTTCACCGCGCTGTCCGCGGTCGTCGCGAATGCAAGACAGCGGACGCCACATAAAATCTGATGCGCTTCACGCACCACGAACAGTCGCATGTCCGCGGACAACACGCAAGCCGCTCGGCCAATCAGGACACTGTCCGCGGAGCGAACCGGGAAGTCTGTCCGCGGAGCGAACGGAGATATCACAAATTTTTTTGCCTTACATTTTGGTCATTTAAAAAAAAACTACTGGACGGATTTACACCAAATGTGCAAAAGCACGCTTTCGGGACCAAGCCCCCGCTCCTGCCACAAATTTGGTGTAAATCCGTCCAGCGGTTTGGGCTGCAGGCATCTGCAAAGTTTTTTCCCATTATGTCTATGGGAAAAAATAAAAGTTTTGGGACCCCCCCTATAACTTTGCCCCCCCTGGACCAAACCTCTCCAGAGTGGGCCGTATACTTTTTTTGCAAAGTTTGGTGAGGATTCGTCCAGAGGGAGCAAAGTTATAAGCCACCCAAAAAATGCTCTTTCTATGGAAACACCAAACTTAACCATAACTACATGGAGGCTACCGCGTCCATGTAATATATACATATGGCCAAGTAAAGGATGGATATTTCCACTACGCATTATAGCAGTGCTGGACTTTAGCTGGACTTTAGCAAAAAGGCAGAGAAAGCCTCATTTCCAGAGTGTCAAAGTTAAAACGCAAATTGAATTACAAAGTGAATCTCAGCAGCCAAGGCTGGATGAGCCAAAGAAGTCAAGGGGCCTCATTACGACCCCGGCGCTAAACCATGGTGCTATTAGCACCATGGTCCATGCCGGGGTCCGCCATGGTGAATGGCGGAATTACCGCCCCATTCCAAGGTTGGTGGGGCGGTAATTCCCCATTCACCATAGCCCCTTCCCCATTCCCATTTTTGGCCCATAGGGCTCAATGGGAATGGGGAAGGCGCTAATTACGGCACCGTAATAAGCTCCTAGGTCCCTTTGCGGGTTGTTTTTTTAACGCCTGCTAAAAGCAGGCGTTAAAGTGCAACCCGCAAAGGGACCTCGTAATCAGGCGTTAAGGGTTTAACGGCGCCGTTAACCGCTTAACGCCTTGGTTGTAATGAGGCCCAAGGTCTTATCAAACTGGAGTAAACTGGCATTGGATACAAATCATGTGAAAGAACAGAACTCCTGTTCAGATGGCATGAACAAAACAAAATGTCAGAGGTCTATTAAAAAATAGTATTAAAATGCACTAGAAGCTCGATTCCATGGTCTTTAGTTACATGGAAGGATGAAGTTGGACGAACACCATGGTCACACCTACGCACAAGGCCAGAGCGTGCTTTCTCTTCCTGAATTTCTCAGAGCTAAGAACACTCTCAAGGCAGGCCTTCAAAGCCTAATTGACAGTAGACCACTGAGGTGATGATGGATTGATATGCTAATTTGTGAGAAGCAATGGTTAAAGCGAGCTCACCAGCACCTGGATGGCCGCCCTGCATGCTACTAGACGTAGATGGAAAATTACTGAGAGATGTTAAAGTGCCAACCAATTGTAGAGGACTCCATAATTATGGGTCCTATAGTTGTGTATACCAATGGACATTGTGTATTTAGTGACATTCTTAGTCGTAATTTTTAGGGGAGGGCTTAGTTGCCCCACCTGATGTTAAGTAACCAATCACATATTCACACTTTTTTAGACTAGTATATATCGTATACTTTAGATGTTCACTCAGAGCATATCACCCATACTCATAGGTTATTGTAGTTTGCCACTTAGGATGACGTTAGTAAACGCATAGGTTAAAGTCATTGATCTCAGTTTTTTCTAGAATGCATTGAGTAAGAGGATCGAGCGAATTCGTTGATGTTTGTTATGCTCCATGTTTTAGATAATTGATATTAAAACAGTTTTCCTTTAGCCAACTACCTGAGTCATTTTGATTATTGATGTATGAATAAAAATCTGCATCCCCGTCCATCTCCAGGGTAATTGCTACTCATCTTAAAGGGCTGGGTTATCCAGTTCAGTCACCAGCAAGAATTCCCACGATACCATATCAAAGGCCTTTTGAGCATCGATAGTTACCACCACCGCCTTGCCCCCGATGTCTATCCTGGCCATAATGTCAAACTGCTGTCTAATAATTAGCGCAGTGGATCTTCCAGGGATAAACCCGATTTTATCGGGATGGACCAGGTGTGGCATCAAAGGAAGGAGGTGGTTAGCTAGGACTTTGGCATAGATTTTGGTGTTGCAATTCATGAGGGATAGGGGCCTATAAGAGATGCATTCATTGCTAGGCTTGTCTGGTTTAATTTGCTCTGTGATCAAAGCCTCCCAAAGCGACTCAGGTACCAGCAAATCCCTGAGTGACTCCTCCCATACCAATAGAAGAATGGGGGCTACTTCTGTCACATATTCCTAGTAAAACCCTAAAGTGAAGCTATCCGGGCCAGGAGCTTTCCCCTTAAGTAAGATGGCCACAATTTCCCCTAGTGTGACGGGGGTCTCACATTTTTCCCTGGCCTCGGCATTAAGGCGTGAGAGCTGGATATTCTGTAACAGTGAGTGTATAGCCAGCTCTCTGCATGTCTGTTCCGTGGTGTATAATGTCTGGTAAAAGTTGCAGAATATCTCAACCAACTCTGTGTCCGACCAATTAGTGTTCCCCTGCACATCCAGGACAGAGTTGACCTTGGAATGCCTCCTCTCCAAACGAACAAGTCTGGCCAGTGTTTTCCCTGGTCTGTCACCTGCTCCATATCTACTGGTGGCATGTGGGTGGGAGAAGTTACACACCTCCCTAAGGACATGTGCTTCAAATATTTCCAGTTCTGCACGTATCAGTGCTAGCACCTGGGGTTCAGAGGAACAGGAATATTCTGTTTTTAAGCCTTTTAAGGGCAGTTTCAGATTTCTCTAGATCTATCCTTATGGCTTTAAGAACCCCAGCCTCCCTCAAATATAGACCTTAAAGGCCTGTCATCTGATACCCTGGGAGGTGGAGCCAGCCAAATTGCAGGCGAGGAAAGTCTCAATGTTGGCCTTAATGACCACACGTAACACTATGTCCTCCAAGGTGGCTCACTTGAACCTTCAGGTGCACCCTGTGTGCCTGCTACCTCTCTTCATTGAAAGAATCACAGGAGAGTCGTCCGACAACGTGTGGGGTCTAATGTCCACATTAAGTCCTTTCCCCATCAATAAGCTGGATATCAGGAACAAATCAATCTGGGAGGACATGGTGTGCACCGAGGAGTAAAAAGGTGCATTCCCTCACTTGTGAGTGTGTGATGCACCATGCGTCACATAGTTCAAGTGCTAGTATAAGGGACTGCAGTCTATGGGCAGCCTTGGGTTGGGGTCTAGGTCCTGTATTTGTTCTGTCAAGCGCTCAATCTAGGATCAAATGCATGTCTCCCCCGCATAATAAGGGAATTCACAGTACCACGACATGATCCCACATATAAGGTCGAAGAATTCAGGTGAGTCAACCTTTGGGCAGTATGTATTTACAAGTACAAGTTCAGTACCTTCCAGGATGCAATGTACCACCACGTACCTCCCCTACGGGTCAATGTGCACTTTTTTCCCCACGAACTTCAGGGACTTATGTATGAGTATCATGACTTCCCTGGACTGTGAGGAGTAGGAGGTAAAGTACCTACTTTTCCCCCATGACTGGGCTATGTTACGACATATACCTTCTTTAGTATGAGTTTCTTGCAGAAATAGGACATTTGCTCTGTGTTTTTGTACATAAGACATTACCTTGCGTGTTTTAGTAAAATTCCCCAGGCACAGATATCAGTATTCTCAGCTGCTGAACCATAATTTATATGTTAACATATAATGTAAACTGTGTTGACTTATAGTACCTTTTGCTCTGTAGTGTAGAACCAACACCTCTGAGTACTCAATTGACCATTTTGTTTGCAGTTTTCTCCCCCAATTCCTGTGTACTGCACAATAGGTGCTCAAATATTTTACTGCCCCCAGCATGAGTCCCAGGGCCTGTACCCTTCCACCCTCCCCTACTGGCTCCCCCAACCCTGCAGTTTAACTACCCCTCACTCCCCTCCCCTAACTGTCCCCTTGTTCCATTGTGGCCCTAGGGGGTATATTTCCATCAATTCACACAAAACAACTGCAATGGGGTGCTCTGTTTCCGTATCAGAATTTGGGCTTGTACTTGGGACAGCACATCCATTATATAAAGAGTAACGAGGTGGCCAGTACATAGTAACCGTTGCCCACAACATTACAAATTGTACCTGGGATGGCATTTCCTTTATAACAGAGTAAAGAGGCCGCACATACATGACATATATTGCTATCTACACGTACTAGATCTGAGATTCTTGATCATGAGGCTGTGCCGTACAACCCATCAGTTGGTTATATTCTCTTCAGCTGGCTCAACAGTAGCATGATTTAAGGGGATCTGCACTTCAATGACCCTCACAGCCTCACTCGGGACTGTAAAAAAGTAGAGTTTGCCACTAAACTGGAGCTTTAGTCGCGCCGGGACTAGCATAACGTATTGGATGTTATGCTCACGGAGCAACTTCTTCAGCCCGATGAATTGTCGGCATTCCTGTTGAACCGGGATGGAATAGTCAGGAAATATACGGATGGTTTGGGAACCTAATCTCAGTTCATTCCTCCCTCTGGCCAGGCGAAGCAGATGGTCTCTGTCCCAATAATTCAGTACTTTCGCAATGATGGGCCTTAGGAAGTCAACTGGTTTAGGCCTGGGGGTCAGAGTGCGATGGGCACGCTCCACAGCAAAGAAGGGGGAAAGTTCAGGGTGCCCCAGCAGATCTTTGAGCCGGTTTTCGACAGCCAGTTTCATATTTCTGTGCATCCTCTGGAGCGTGATTCTAGATCATTACACTTAATCTTGACTTATTGCATGTCTCTGGTGAGAGTAGTCACTGTGGCCTGAAGTGTACACAGATTTTGCTTTGTGGCCCTATGCTGGTCTCCGCCTCAGTGATCCGAGCACCCTCATTAGTGAGTTGGGAACGAATGGATGCCACATTCGTGGTTACATCATCCAGATTGATTGATTGATTGATAGTTTATTTGTATAGCGCCTATACACACGTATTTCAAAGTGCTTCAAGGGAAGGGAGGGAGCAAGGGAAAATACAATGACATTCTTACAAGGCCTTGAGACATTTAGAATATGATATTAACTATCATACTAGACCTGGCAACATTTCAGACAGTGCAAGAGCTATGACACAGATAAGAAGAGGGGGGGTAGGAGATGAGAACAGACAAGCGACTGTCGTACTATGCCTGATGACATTTCTGGTAGAGCCAGTGATTGACAAGAGTTGAGGGGTGGGGGGATGAGGGAGGAGGAGAGGAACAAAACAAGTGACTATCGTACTAGGCCTGACAAAATGTCAGGCAGTGCTGGAGGGGGAGGGGTCAGGAGAAGGGGGGAACAAACAACGAGGGAGGGGGAGGAAACAAACAAGTTACTATCGTACTAGGTCTGACAACATTTCTGATAAAGTAAGTGCAAAGAATATAGTAATGGGAGGGAGAGAGGTGTAACGCTCACCTGATTCTCGCAGAGGCGCCGGTCTTGACTGGGCGACTACCGTATCTTCAAAGGTGATGTGTAGCACCCGGTTGGCTCTTTGGGCTGGACCTCTGTGCACTGTATGCCTGACGTGTAGAGTAAGATGTCTGCAGATAGAAAATATGGGGTTAATGAACTGGGGTTATTGGGGTGTCCCTATCTCTTTCCTCTTCTCCTCTCCTGTAGACCCCCAAAGGTTAACGCTCTCACCTTAGGTAAGTGAATGCCGAGCTCTCCATCTGCCTCGGGGCAGGGTGCTGTAACCACTTTCTTCACTGGATAGGTAGCGCAGGCCTCTTGACTTCAGAGGACTGCTGTCCGTCGTTTACTGCACGAACGGTAAGTTTCGAGTCATTCAAATGTCTTTAAAGTCTTTAGTAATGATGTCTCTTGTTTTGCAGGGTTCCGGCGATGGCGGATGACGGGCTGAAGTAAGTTGAAGATGGAGCCCGTGTGATGAATAGAAGCGCCTGGAAGCACTTAAGTAAGCGCTTGTTGCCTGCTTCACTATGCGCTCTAACTGTCTTTTTATTTTGCAGGTACGAGTTCGGAGCGGCTGCAGGGTGCCGGAATACCCACTGGATTAGATGTGGAAAGGAGTAATGGCACGTGAGTATTAAAGTTCCCCAATGTCTTTAAACGCACCTTGTTTTGTCTTTCAGATGCGGGATGCAGCGCCGAAGGCCTCCGGAGCGTGCGAAGAGTTGGTAAACTTTTGTCTTTCAGATGCCGGAATGCAGTGTGAAGACCTCCGGAGCGCACGAAGAGTAGGTAAGCCTTTGCCTTTCAGATGCCGGAATGCTAACCTGTTCTTTCTTGTCTTTATAGGTGTTGCTGAAGACTGGATTCAGGATGGTAAGCCTTTGCCTTTCAGATGCCGGAATGCTAACCTGTTCTTTCTTGTCTTTATAGGTGTTGCTGAAGACTGGATTCAGGATGGTAAGCCTTTTTCCTTAGGCCCAGGACCGGATGCAGAAGACACGATGAGCGTTCTGCTGCAGAGGTTGCAGAATAACGCAAAGCAAGATTCATCCACCGGGTGTGGTTTAAATGGCCTCCTGTAGTGCTTAGGTGTCTCCTTCCACAGCCACGCCTAAGTAAGAAAAGAGTTCCTGGTAAGAAAAGAGTTCCTGCCTTCCAGAAGAGTTCCAGTGTTCTGAATCTAGGGAGTGGCTCCAGCCCCACCCAACAGGAAAAGTAGTTCCAAACAGAAGAGGATCAGAGGCTCAACTGGCAGGCAAGTAAGCAGCATGGTCTGCTGAAGGTAAGTCCACCCAAGCATTATGAGCCCGGCGCTTCCAGCGCTGGGACTGGGCATATTTATGAGCCTGGTGCCACTGGCGCCAGGACTGGGTCCAAAAGGTCCCAATTGGGACTGGTTGGCACTCGGAACCTGGGTTATGGATCTGCTTCCAAGGGAGTTGGGAAAACCCTGACCTTTTGGAAGCAGAGATCATGACAAGAGGGGAGAGGGAAAAAGATAGGGAGAGGAAGAGAAGACTGAGAAGTGGTGAGTGTGGTGAAAGAGAAGAAAAGGCAAGCCGGCAAAATGCATTGTTTTAGTGAGTAAAAAGCAAGTGAAGAGCACATCAAGTTGCAGAGATAAATATTGAACACATAGGGCCTCATTACGAGTTTGGATGTAGCCATGGTGCTATTAGCACCATGGGTTCCTCCAAACCGGGCTCCATTACCGGGTTCCTGCAATGGGGATTTACCGGGTCATTCCGACATAGGAGGACCCGGTAATTCCTCCTTGCAGGAACCATTCCCCATTCCCATTTGAGCCCTCATAGGGCTCAATGGGAATGGGGAGGGAGGTAACAACGGGCACATTACAAGTGTCCCATTGTTTCCTCCGTCTTCCCCTCACGGGACCAGGAAAAGACGTCTGGTTTTACCAGACGTCTGATATGGGTCCTGCAAAGCGAACCTCGTAATTGGCACTGACGGAATGAAGGGGGCCGATCCCGTACCGCCCCCTTTATTCCGTGAGCGCCAGGGTCGTAATGAGGCCTATAATGTTGTAAGAGCATGATGTTAAAGGAAGTCCAGCATGAGAACGAGCAGATTCGAGATTGATGGACCAACATGAGTCAAATGAATCCAAAAAGTAAAATCAAGCATCAGCATTAAAGGCGGTGAGGTGTCACCAAAATGTGTCAGTACAGCAGAAAATCATTTTGCCATAGCTTCCATCATGCTTGAAAAGTCTGGTGCAGATGACAGGCCAGGGCCTGGACTGGAATAGCCGGTTCCAGCTAGCCTTTAGATGATTGCCCCTGTTCACCCCTGGGTGCAGATCTTGCAAATGTATCCATGGCTCCAGACTTTTCTCCCCGCCTGTTCCTTTAGTCATGGTGAGCTGCGAGGGTCTTGTTCTGAGGGTCCAGTAGCCTGTATATACTTTATCAGGGTCAAACTGCTTGCTAAGGGGGAGTAGTTCTACACCCTCAAAGGGGAGGAGCTATCCGGCTCTGCCAGGTGTTTAATGGGGCATCTTTGGGGGTCCAAAGGTAGATAGGACCAGTTAGGTGGATGAGTAAGGTTATGTCTTTTGAATACTCTCCTTACGGCGTAGGCATGCTCCTCTAGGGGGCTATGGCACCCAGTTTTTTATTGGTTGGCTGTGCTATCCCGCAATCATGCTGCTGGGATTTGGTGATCTTGTGTTATTATGTCACACCATGAGGTCTCATGCCAGGGTAGGGTGGGGGGGTCGTTGTTTCCAATTATGTAGGCAAGAGGGGCCCAGAGGCAGTTTAGAAGTCATCAAGGCTTGGACAGTTCCTTCCAATTGGGGAGCCCCCCTATCCCATGGTCAATTCTGTGGTTCAATGGGCCTCTGATATGCAGGGGGGGGGAGGCAGAGCAGGGGCCTCTAGCAGTAGGAGACTCCATAGTGTTCTGGTTGCTGCTGATGAATACACCATCTCCCAGGGTTTGGCGAGTGTCGCTGGATATACCCATGGAGCAGCATAGTAAGGCAAGGAGATCCCGGCGAGGAGCAAGCTGCATCCGAGCGGCAGCCGGCCCTCCCCGCCCGCAGACACCAGCTGATGCTGCATCTTGCCCTGCCTGGGCACCCCATCGCCTCCCTGGCACCCTTGGCCCCCCATCTTCGCTTTAAAGCCGCACGCGCCGACATCCACCTTTTCAAAATGTCGGGCGCGATGCGGCACGGAAACGAGGCTGAGATGCCTCTACGTTGCTAGGCAACGTGTATTTGTATTTCTACTTAAATACAAACATCCGCCGGCAGGCGGAAGAGCCGGCGGCCGTCCGAAGGCCTCTTAAGGCCATTCGACCCTGTTTGCCCCTCATCTTCATCTCCACTTGTGGAGAGGGCAGGAGCCCCCACACCCACCAGGAACGAGGACCCAGCAAGGAGATCCCGGCGAGGAGCACGCTGCATCCGAGCGGCAGCCGGCCCTCCCCGCCCGCAGACACCAGCTGATGCTGCATCTTGCCCTGCCTGGGCACCCCATCGCCTCCCTGGCACCCTTGGCCCCCCATCTTCGCTTTAAAGCCGCACGCGCCGACATCCACCTTTTCAAAATGTCAGGCGCGATGCGGCACGGAAACGAGGCTGAGACGCCTCTACGTTGCTAGGCAACGTGTATTTGTATTTCTACTTAAATACAAACATCCGCCGGCAGGCGGAAGAGCCGGCGGCCATCCGAAGGCCTCTTAAGGGCATTCGACCCTGTTTGCCCCTGTTCGCCGCTTTGCAGAGCGAAGTCCCCTGCAAAGGCGGAGGAATAGTGTTCTTCCCGCTATCGGCGGTCAACACCGGTGAGTACATCACTGCTGTAGAATCTCTACTCGCACAGCTAACAATCTCTATGGCAGCATCTCCTACCAGCATTCTACCTTTGACCTACCTCTAACTTGGCATGTGCTTGATTCCGTACTATCTCCTCTGCCTATTACGATATGCGCACCACGTCATCTGCTTAACTACCGCCTTGCCTTGCTGCATACAGCTGCCTCACTGGATCATGCTATCCTGGCCTATTCATATCTCGTGTGCACTGTATCCTATGATGTGTATTCTGCCCCAGGGTCAATAACTATCCACCTATGACTATTGCTGTACCCTATGATCGCTATCAGTATACACTGATTTGTGTCGCGCCATCTGGTCACTACAGACCTCACCAGTCTTACTATAGCTGACTTTACTACCACAGCACTATAGGGGTCTCTCCGTGTTCTGCCTTCACCAAGCTTATGTCTTGACTAACCTGCAAGGCTATTGTACCATGCCGTATGGTGGCTAATGGACCACTGTGTTGTGCCTTATGGTCGCTAATGGACCACTGTGTTGTGCCTTATGGTCACTAACGGACCACTGTGTTGTGCCATATGGTCGCTATTGGACCACTGCAATTGTGTTGTGCCTTATGGTCGCTATTGGACCACTGCAATTGTGTTGTGCCTTATGGTCGCTAACGGACCACTGCAATTGTGTTGTGCCTTATGGTCGCTAACGGACCACTGTAATTGTGTTGTGCCTTACGGTCGCTAACAGACCACTGCAATTGTGTTGTGCCTTATGGTCGCCAACGGACCACTGTGTTGTGCCTTATGGTCGCTAACGGACCACTGCAATTGTGTTGTGCCTTATAGTCGCTATTGGACCACTGCAATTGTGTTGTGCCTTATGGTCGCTATTGGAAAACTGCAATTGTGTTGTGCCTTATGGTCACCCTCTTGGTCACTATCAGACCACTTGCTCCTAGACTATACTAGGTCAACATGCCGCTCACCAATAGTCTAATTGCTATAAACTCACCCATGTACACTTTCAGTGTCCTACTCACTAGATTACTGCCCACCTTTCTCCTCCTTATACTGCACTCTGGTTGGACCGTACTTAACCACACCACCGCCCCCGTCCTCAACTTTCACCTGCATCACACCACAACTATGCCATCCTACGCTCACCACACTAACCCCTACCTCAACAACCCAGCCCTTTGGATCCAACACTTTGCTACTAGACCCTTACCAAACATACCTTGCTCCATCACCCTGAGAAATGCCAGACTTGGCTTGCGACTCACCCACGCTTCCCATCACTCAGCGCATCGTAACAAACTGCCTCAGACCCCTACACCATCCACACTTACGCCAAATCTTTCACCATCCCTTTCCAATCCCCCCAACTTAAGCAACTTCAAAGGTGCGTTAATCAATGCCAGATCTCTCTCGGCTCACGCCCTAGAAGTAGCTGACCTCATCCTCAACCTCGACCTTGACTTTATCGCTATTACCGAAACCTGGCTCCATCCTGCCTCAGGTCCTCTTCCCTCCCTCGCCATCCCTCCAGACTATAACATTATCAGACATGATCGTAATTATAATCAGTCCAAAGGCGGTGGCATTGCCATCATCCACAAAAATGCCCTAAACCTCCACCTCTCTGCCACGCACCACTTTTCCACTCTGGAAGCACTGACAGCTAAATTAGCTGTTACCCCGAACCACTCTATCACCTTCCATCTACTCTACCGGCCACCTGGCCCGCTATCCACTTTCGCGGAGGACATCTCTAACATCATCACTCACAACACCAAAACCAATTCCCAGGTCACGATATTGGGGGATTTCAACCTAGGTCTTTCTGACCCCAAGGACACTGCTGCCACGACTATTGACAATATCCTTACGAATGCTGGATTCACACAGTTCATAAACCAACCTACCCACGACAAGGGTAGAACCCTTGATTGGCTAGCCGCCCATAATTGTCCCATCAACATCACCTCCAACCAACAATGCTCATGGACCGTCCACAACTTAATTACATTCAATATTGAGTACAAATCTGTCAGCCTCTCTCCTAGCATTGCACCTGCTACGGCCACTCGCAATAAACGTGACATCACCTGCGACAGACTCCTCCCTCTCCTCCTTCCGGCTCTCAATGACCAGGCTCTCTCATGCTCTGACCCCACGGCCTTGGTTGACGCCTTTAATCGGGCTATGCTTAAAGCCTTAGACACCATCGCACCCTCTAAACTGAGAAAATCCAAACCTTGAGCCCACCTGAACTCCTGGTTCACACCCCAGCTTAGAACTTTACGCAAAGATAAACGAATTGCGGAATCTCACTGGAAAAGTAACCACTCTCCAGCCAACAAATCATGTCTACTCTTGGCCACCCTCAATTACAAGGAAGCCATACTCCAGGCAAAAAAAGACACATACAATAAAGACATCAAACAAGCCAAATCCAACACCAAAGAACTGTTTAAAATCCTAAAAGAACTTGAAACTCCTGTTACTGCACCTGACACCTGTACCAAAGATAGCACCTGGTGCTCCAAAATCCAAGAGGCTCTCCTAGGCAAGATTGCCACTCTTCAAATTAAAATCAACAACAAACAAACTAGCCTTCAATCTAACCCTCCACCGATCCATACACCTACTATAAACCACTCCTTCCCAGATTCTCTGACTCCTTTTAGCTTCTCTCCACTCTCCATTCCTGAAGTGGAAAAGATCATCGCCAGCCTTAAACCTTCCAACTGCCATGGTGACCTCTGTCCTGCGCCTATTATTAAGGAAGCAGCTCATGACCTAGCACCATTCATCACTACACTCATTAACTCTTCCTTTAGCTCTGGGATTGTACCGGACAACCTAAAGGATGCCTGGGTCATCCCGCTCCTGAAAAAACCTACCTTGGATCCCAGCATACCCACAAACTACAGGCCAATCACCACTGTCCCATTTTTACTAAAAATCCTTGACCGTGCGGCATACCTACAAATTCAAGAATACCTTGAACCACACAAACTTCTGGGACTCAGGCAATCGGGGTTTCGGCCACGCCACGGTACTGAAACTGCCCTTATCGATTTAAAAACGCAGATCGAAGATCTCAAAGACAAAGGCAAACTTGCGCTACTACTTCTCCTGGACCTCTCGGCGGCTTTTGATCTTGTTAATCATAAAATTCTTTATCACCACCTCAAATCACCTGCACACTTCTCAGACAAAGCCTCAACCTGGATCAGTTCCTTCCTCGATAACAGATCAATGCGCGTGTTCTCTCCATTAGCAGCCGCCCCACCGGCCCCGGTCGCCTGTGGCGTGCCTCAATGGTCATGTGTCTCGCCCACGTTATATAACGTGTTCACCAAACCCGTTTTTGATATTCTGGACCATCTGGGTGTCACGTACACCAATTACGCTGACGACACCCAGATACTAATCCCTATCACAGGTGACTACGCTACTGACTCCCTCGCCATCAACGCCATCTACCAGGTCATCCAAGCTTGGATGGCTCAACACGGACTTTGTCTAAATCATGAAAAGACAGAGCTCCTCATTCTTGGTTCACCACAAAAACTCACGAAACTTGACCCTGCTTTTAAGTCCTTCACCATTGACGGGAATACTATCTCTACTGCTAAGGACACAAAAACCTTAGGGATTTACATTGACTTGACATTATCCCTGACTAGACAAACCAATTCAGTCTCATCAGCAGCAGCTTATACTTTTAAGCTCATTACGGCCTGTCGCCCGTTCCTTTCCACAGCTAACTGCGTGACCTTGGCTAGGACCCTCGTACTGTCCAAGGTCGACTACTGCAATGCCCTTTACCTAGGTACTAATCGCTGTAACTTAAATAAGTTACAAATTGTCCAAAACAATGCGATCAGAGCGGCCCTCAACATTCCCAGGCGCCAGCACATATCCGTTACTAGGCGTAACCTTCACTGGCTCTCTATCCCTCACCGCATTTCCGTGAAGTCTTTGGCTCTCACCCATAAATTCCTTCACAACCAAGCTCCCTGTTACTTGGCGAACAGATTTGCCCTCCATAGCTCCACTAGACCTCGCAGATCGGCCCAAGCCAATTGCCTTGTCATCCCACGATTCAATCTCCAAAGATCAGGTGGAACCAGCTTCCCCATCTTGGCAGCCAAACTTTGGAACTCACTCCCTAATGAGCTGAGAGCAGAACCCTCCTTCCTGAAATTCAAACACCTTACCAAAGCCTGGCTGTCCTCCCAAGACATCTAACACTGGCTCACTGCCCTACTTGCACCTTGACAGACTCTTGTATATGCATTCTGCTTATCTTCTTACTGCTATTCTCCTGATTGTAAATTTTGAAATTCTGCTGTAAAAACATTTATACTGCCATGTTATGCTTTCATCATGTTGTATCCAAGTTATGCGCCCGGTTGCCCCTGGGCCTGGTGCGCTATAGAAATAAATAAAATACAAATACAAATAGGGGTATAGAGTGCCTTACCTCTGACCACAGTTACTCTGGGCCTGTCCTGATCCTATCACTGCAAGTCTGTTCACCGTCCGGGGCCAATGCACATTGCTGCAGTTTGGTGCTCCTAAATGTGAGGGAAAAGGTGAAGACCTGCTCCTGTCCACGTGCCCACAGCTCAGGGCCACTGCAGCAGGTTCATCGAGGGGGACAGGCTGGCCAGCTCCGCCTCCACCGATCAGGGGCTCAGAGCCAGGGAAAGGATGCATCCCGGCAGACTCTGGTAGCTAGACAGCGGCCATGGGAGGACTGCAGGGGCCTCTCCCACCACGTTCCCAGCACAGCCTCTCACGCAGCTCAGGCCGGGCAGGTCTCTCCATGCAGATAGTGAAAGCTGAGTCTCTCAGGCAAACAGGGCCTCCCGGAGCCGACCATATAAGCCCCAAAGCCTTATTTGGCTAATTGCCCAATCATCGTGTAGTACACCCACGGATAACGTATTCTCTTTAAAAAATTATCCATGCTGTATTGCTGAGCTCTCAAGTTAAGCAGTCATTCCCCTTGGCAGCTCAACAGCACCCCCTTCTCTAAATTTTCAGCATGGGATAAGAAGGTACACTCAAGCGTAGCACAGTCTCTGGCTTCTCTAGCTCAAGGGGCAGTTCAAACAGCATCAAGGCCTTTTGTGCCAAGTCTCTTTGCCTTCCATAGTCTCTTCTTTCAGAGGGCTTGATGTGATGAACAAATAATACAAATATTTTCCTATCAGAAGTTCACACGTACTCATTTTCTCAGGTGATTCACTATTCCCCTTGGATGCCCCTAAGCTGGGCTCAGATCCCCTTTAATAAAAACTATGGGCCTCATTACACGGTAGGCGGTAACCATGGCGCTACTAGCGCCATGGTTGCCGCCGGTATTTTACTGTGTCTGCCTTGGTGGATGGCGCAATTACCGCCCTACTCCAAGGTGAGCGGGGGCGGTAATTCCCCATTCACCAAGGCACTTCCCCATTCCCATTTTTCCCCCCATAGGGCTCAATGGGAATGGGGAATGAGGTAATTACGGTACTGCAAATTGCGGTACCGTAATTAGCACCAAGGTCCCTTTGCGGGCCCGTTCCTTAAAGGCTGGTAAAACCAGCTGTTAAGGTCGGGTCCCGCAAAGGGACCTCGTAGTAAGGCAGTAAGGGTTTACCGGTACCGGGAAACCCTTATCGCCTACCGTGTAATGAGGCCCTATGTAAGATGTCCATGTGTCCAATTTTTCAGGTGATTCTCTACCCAACCCCTGCCCCCGCAGCTGGGTTCAGATCCATTTTAACACAAGGTTCAATCAGTCTCCCTCTGCAGGGCTCAGACCAATTTAATTCACTTTAACACAAACTTGCTTTATCCCAAAAGCTTTCAATTGATCTCTCTCGTTCGGGCTCGGACCAACTTTCTTCAATTGATCTCCATTGTTCAGGTTCGGACCATCTTTCTCTATTTTGTCATCAACTTGTTTGGCAATGTTAACATAGAAGACTTTTGATTGTGCACAGGATTTTGCTCGACCCATTGTAGGACCACTTAGATGTACAGTTCTTTGCTACTCTTTCACCTTTCTCCACTCTCAGTTGGAAACATTACAGAGACCTTGGATAAGCACACAAGCGGTGCCGGACCACTCTGTCAAGGGTATCGTATATTACAGATGAGAGTCCCAGTAACTCTGCGCCATGCTTTGACAGAAATAAATTGATTGCCATTTTGCATTTATTCTAAAGAGGTTAACAGCCTGACATGTGTTTCGAGCTATCCAGCTCTTCTTCCGAGGCTGATTAAACATAATTTTACATCAATTGATCAGATAAGCCATGCATAGTAGGATCAACATTTACATCATTGATACCCAACCAAGGGGTGACAAAAGAGCGGTTGCACAGTGTACCAATAAAGATTTATTTTAAAGAAAATTGTAAGAGTACAGCAATTCATGTCACAAAAAATTGTTTTGATTTAAATGTATAATAGCGACATAATATTACAATGAAAGTCGAAACAGAAAATTATACAGTACAAAATCAACACAAAATATAAGAAGAAAAGGGAGACAAAAAATTGGAACAATGAGTCATTAGTAACTTGTACTGCTTGGCTAACGTGACCAGATAGCTATTCTGCCATATTTCGGTAAGTACCAAGTACCAATTGCAAAAGCCTTACGTTGTACATTGTGTATAGAAAGACGTGATTCCAAATCAAATTGTAGGTGATCTGCCTATTCAGCATACCAATTACTGCAACACAAAGTGACTATTTTAGAATGTACCTCGTCTCATCAGCCTTCTATGGTACAGTACCACAAAAGAAAGAAATAACTGTATAAGTCAGCAATATTTTTGTGTCCATATATAATTGTGGGTCCTACCTCTTAGGCTTCGCAGTTGCAGGAATATCTACATGGTGAAAATCCAAATAAAGCAAAGTTTAGTTCCGTCATATTTCCCCATGGTACAAAAGCTGATATCAGATTTGTGGAAAGTGGAGAGGACGCATTTAGATCCCCGTAGCTCCGCTCCGTACAAATTAAATAACACTAATCCTCCACAGGGTTCACCCAATTGTGTGTCAATACCTTCCTGAATTTTAAGAGTGAAAACGATAGCTAATATGCTTAGAGAAGGAAAGCCTTCAATAATGCTTAATAGGATACGACATCCCGTAATGGCCAACTGAATAGAGACTTAATTTACATATCATGGTCCCT
This sequence comes from Ambystoma mexicanum, assembly GCF_040938575.1. Classification (NCBI taxonomy): domain Eukaryota; kingdom Metazoa; phylum Chordata; class Amphibia; order Caudata; family Ambystomatidae; genus Ambystoma; species Ambystoma mexicanum. Next base: position 399,095,741 of record NC_090931.1, read on the forward strand.
GGGACCGTAAGTAAAGAGTCTTACCTGGACAAGTTCAATGTCCAAAGTGTGTTTACCAAAGCGCTAGCCCCCATGAACACGCAGGATTAGCTATATAGAAAGATGGAAAAGGCTGGTCCATGCTTGTATTATATTCAACTTGGCTCAAGCGGATCACCATGTTGAGTGAGTATAAGTGGCCGCCTTGTATTAAAAACGTATATCTCTTAGTCTATGCATTGGATGCAAGATCACTATGTTCATGGAGTCAATATAGTATATAATGGGTGGTAAACACATTACTGCACCGCCAAATGGTGTCTGATAAAAAGCATATTAATTGGTCTAAATTGTATGAACAGTTGAAAGAACTATCCACTAAATATTGAATTAAAGCCCTCATAGGCACAGACTAATGGTCCCAGAATATGCGAATGCAGCAATTATCTAAACTGCACTTTGGTGCTATTCAATAATAAGGTAATTGAAATTGATTCGTGTAAAATTCTAAAACGGCAGCTTAAGTACTCTTGTCGCGTTAGCAAATCACAAAAATAATGCTGGGCAACCAAGCAACAATTTACAATGCTTGTTATATAGTACTTGGATAGACCTAATTGTAAGGTTACCATTGGCATACTGTTCCAATCTAATTACACATCAAATAAATATAGCATTCTTAAATAAGAACCTTAGTGCAGTGACCCAGACAATTTGTTCAAATCCAAATATACATAAAATGTACAATTAAACATATAATATGTACAGCACACATAACCCAAAATTCACAAAAAGACTGCATATTCATGGTCTGAATTCAGGCCCCTGTATACAGTTCTATATTTACAAATAAGTCTGGACTCCAATTGTCGGAGTTTAAACGTCAGATTACCACCTCTTTGTGGTAATTAAACTTTAGCTAGTCCCACAAATTTAATATCGTCCTTGCAGTCCATTTGGTGACAAGCTTGCCAATGACTGGCTAATATTTCACCTCCTGGTTGCCAATAGTGAACAAGTGCTCTCTTATTCTAATCTTGAGCGGTCTAATTGGGCTGCCTATATTTGTAGGCCACACACACAAATAACACAATACACCACGACATAGTATTTCAAAAACACCAACATTTAAAAAATGACCAACATTTCAACATTTATAACACATGCATGTTTCATTTGAATTAGCAATGGCCATTTGAATTTCATGTAGATGCCCCAATTGATATGCACATATCACCGAAGTTACACTCTTTGGTGACTTGGAAATCATGCCTAATCACGGTTTTTGTTTTCTATTATGTATGCAACTTATGTTTGGTATACTTAAGACCAGCCCTGATTTGAAAAAGGAGTTCATACGCTGAAACACCTGTTATCACAAAGGGCATTTGCACTGAGATATATAAAATAAACACCACCTAATTTTGTTACAGCGGTCTTCACCTGTATAAAAACATGTGGACCTTTATACTCTTTGGCGCATGTACTAAGAATAAGCAAAAACTCTTCTTGTTTGTATCTGTTGTAAAGCGGAGTAGAGGAACCAAGAATCTCTGTTTGCTTATTATATTCATGTGACAAAACTTGGATCAAGTGTGTAAAAGCTACCATTAGGGTGCTGAGGTTGAACAAGTAGTATCCACATAATAAGGTTCCTCACAAGTTTCTATTATATGTGAAGTAGGAGGATCGCTCATTGATTCCCTGACCGTGGTTCCCCTGATGGTAGGATGCAAGCGTTTCCCTGCCTCCTGGTAGGGGTGATGGGACAACTCTAGACAGCATGTTCCTTCAAACCACAATACATACATAAGCCCAGGACATGACACTGATTACGTTCTTCTGGAGTCAGTGGTCTTCGCGCCGTTCCTATTTGTATAGGCTTATCTAAGGGTTGGTTTTTGGCTCTCGATGACATTCTTGCAAGCGGTAATCCATCTGCATGACCAGTGAAAATAAGTTCCGCTAGATTGGGAGTTCGAAGTACTCTGGAAACCTCATCTTTTAATTCTTTGTTTAACCCACATCTAAAAAGCGTAATCAGCGCATTGTCTGCCCAAGCATTTCCGACTGCTAGCAGTTTAAATTTTGTAATGTAGGTTAACAAGTTCTGGGATCCCTGTCGGAAGTGCAGTAGTTGCTCCTGGGCTGAGACTGTGATCTCTTGTCTGACTATTCACAAAGGCGGGGTAAGAATCTAACAGAGGATTGTTAGTGGTGACCAAAGGGGTAGCCTAGGCCAAGGCTGGGCCTTTCAGATGGGATATCATATGTCCATCTTTGTCTCGATCGCTATGAAAAAAGGCAGCTTTAAATGCGAACTGGACAGTGCAGGCTTCTATGAATGGCTTTAACTTGTGGGGATTCCCATCGTACTGACCCCCTGATATCGGTCCGGGAGGAAGTTCAGAGCAGGTGGGAGCCTGCCCTATATGCTGCGGTAATACGACATTCTCATGCTTTAAGGACTGAACCTCAGCCACCAGAGAGTGGGCGGCCGCGATTAGTTGCTGCTGTTGCGCTGGGTCCATGTCATGGTGAACCCACCATTTGTACTGTAATAATTGATTGAAGTTAAGACTATACTGTTGATATTGGACTCACCAATTGGCAGGATACCTCCGACACGTATGGGTATTAGGGTGGTGATAACTATAGTAGCCCCACTGAAACACCTCTCTCACTCCCACAGCAGTAGTGGTCAGAAGGATAGAGGAGCTCCAGTGAATACCTCTGGGGAATAAAACCCTGTCGGCTCCAGATAGATGTCTACTCCTGATGTGGTGACGAGTGGAGCTTGATCCTGAAGGGGTTCCAGGAAGTTGTCACTAGTAGAAGAGTGAGAGAGGAGAGGAGAGAGTTACTTCAAGGAAGACAAGGAACAGTAAGGGAAAAAGGATAAAAGAACGAGTTATACCCTCAAGGAGATCCGTATGTACCGCAGTGTCTATTTTCTGGGAAGCTGTGGCATGGGAAGTGCTGCTAAAACTAAAATACTAATAGACAATGAGATAGAGGTGGAAGATCAACTAGAACAATGTAAGTGTTCCAAGAGCACGAGAGAGGTCTGATGTACCTGGATGTGAGAGCAGCACAGCGTATTGCCGAGAGGCGGGTGTGTATGTTAGTTGAAGGAAGCCGGCGATAACCGGGAACTGAAGAGACCTGGGTGATGCAAATGTAAATAAGAGCTAACAGAATTAGACTTCTGGACGGGCTCTATTGGGATCACAATTGTAGCCCTATTGTACGCACCAATAGTTTGGGTATCGGGAATGTTGATAGAAAGAGAACGGGACTCGGGGAGGAGTCTGCTCTCGAACACGAAAGGGGAGCTGCTCCGATGCGATACAAAGGGATTCTGGGCTGATGGAAGAAAGGGTCTGGAAGATAAAGGTAGATTTGTATGGATTGAGAGAGGTATTTCACAAGAAAGACAGGATAGGAAGCGAAAGCATAATATCGTACTCGCGCAGCGTTTTTCCAAAAGAGTAGCAACACGCCCGCGCGTTGTGTAGAATGGATGATATGCAGTTCACAGCAGAGGGGGCAGAGTTTCCCAGTCCTCAGAGTCCCGAAAGACTGGACTGCAGCAGCAAGCATGTTTCACCATCTTGGGAGTAAATATGGATAAAACGTGAAACCGAGACCAACTGTGCCACAGAGACCAGCACTTTCTGAGGGATGTGACACCCACTGTATGTGGTCTCTCCATTTTCCTCTTCATCCCCATATGTTTCTGAATCCAGAGGATTTTAATTTCACCCCGCCATCTATTCTCTTCGCTGAGTACAATGGTTGGTCACAACCAATTTGGGCTTCATTACTAACGCTTATGGTGATTATAAATGAGAATGTAGTAACACTAGAACGCCTTCCCTTTTCTAGAGATTGAATGAAGATTACCTGCACTAGTATTTACAAATGATTATAACCAGCTCACCATTAGTGCTTTTGTTAATCTCCAACTTGGTGTATTTTCTAGTAAACATGTTCTCATTTTTGCAAAGTACTACCATCTCTCCCCCTTCCACTATTTTCCCCAATCTCTTGCCACAGAGTAGATGTATGTATTCTGAGATTTGATGAATGATGTGGGGCTTGGGCTTATTGTTGGATCCAACCGATGGAAGGGAATGGATTGAACCTGACAAGAATGACAATGAAAACCTATCAGGACACTTTCCAGACCTGTACATAAAATAGAATTGGTAAGAACAGCCCCACAAACTCCCAGGAGCCCAGCCTATATGTAGTTCATAGTGGCAGGATCTCTCCTATCTCCACTAACAAAGTGACAGGGATTCATTGGAGCTCTGATTCTTCTGTGTCTCAGTCACCTGACATTTTAGACATATCTGACATGTAGGGATTCTTGCTGAAGCCACTGCCTGTTGCCTTGGGGTTTGCCTCTTGCATCTTCATGGGTTTAGGAATCCAAAGGGTGTCCCTGTGAGGTCCAGTCAGTCCTCGATGGTGGGGGCTCCTCTGGTTTCCAAATGCTGCCCCACTACTTCCATAATGTACCCCATATGAAGTGTAGCAGATTGCCAATTAGCATCTCCATGCTTGTTTCGGGTATTGGGTGGAAAATGTGCTACAGGTATGCTGAATCTAGCATTAATTTAGGGCTTGGGAAATAAGGTTGTCACAAAAAAACTGCTACTCTTCCACTGCCACCTAAACAAATTGGCTGCCTGTAGGGTAAGGCAGCCATCCCAATTCCTCTGTTTGCATTTGAGGAATAGTTGTTGTCTTTTTCTATCAGTGTAGCCTTGCTTCCACTATGATAGGTCACCCAGCCATCTAGCTGCCATTTAGAGTTAAATACAACACACCAATGACAACGTGGTGAGGCATAACCCCTCTTCCTGTGTCCTACTTGCACAGAGTTGGGGAGAACTATGGTGTGTAGCCGGCCCAGTTGGCCCCATAATTACAATGGCCCACCATGCCACCCTGCCTTTAACCCCAATCCCTAATTTGCCCCATATGTTGCAGGTCCCATTCAACAGCAACCCATGAAACCTCAGGCATTACATTTTACCCTGCCACCTGCCCAACCGTGGGATAAGAACTCCCTGCCACAGGATGCAGTCAGTCAATACACAATAGTGAGCGTGTTAGGGGGTAATCCTTTCCCACTCCCAGGATCAAACATTTGCCCTCAATAGGACAGCCCACTGGGAGCATTGGTGTACTCGGTACTACCAACCACTAAAAGGAGCCCCACATGGGAATGACGATAGATGATCGAACATTCTTATTTTTGTTGAATACAGTAGATACCTAGTTCTGTATTAATGAGGGGATTTTCCCTTTTTTGTACATAATAATGGATATGCAAGGGTTTTCTGGGGCTGTCAAATTGGCTCTTTTTGCCGAATACTTACCTGTCACCATAGGTACGCACACATTATCAGTCCCTTTTTTGCATTCATGGGACACCCCAGATAATCTCCTTCTTAGGGACATCATAAGCAAGTTCAATATGACCATTTCATTTGGAGAGGAGGGAGTAGTGTTTTCTGCACCTGGCATGTATCCTGCTAGTGCTGTCACAGTAAATCAAGCGTTCTGTGGCCACAGTGCCCTAAGAAGTGTACCACTTCATCCATATATTTTCCTTCATGGGGTTACCATCCTGTTATGTCTGGTGCCTTGGATTAGAGACACATTTTTGCACATTCTTGCAAAATTCCTGTTCAGGCCAGTGGTCTAGCAGAACAACGCACCAGGAACCACTATCACATTACATTTGGAATCAGTAGTCACCAAGGCATACATTGTAATCCCATCCGGTTTGAAGAGCATGATCTTGAATGCCACACAATTTTATGCATTGACCCCACACAGTGATTGAAAGATGTGTCCAATGAGCAGCTATTCGAGGACACAGAAGATAAGGGGGAGATAGTATTTCAGATCTCCATACCCTGCCAGGTAATAGTGGAAATCAGAGAGTTACTGCACATTGTGCTCCTTGCGAACACAGTATCATCACACTTACAGGAAGATCTAGACTGGGTGACCAGTCCTTTATGGACTTGTGGCCCATACGATGTAGGGCTGTTGAAAGGCACTGGGGCAGATCTCATGAAACTGAAACCAGGTGCAGTTGTGCCCCGATTGATAGAGTATCCCATGTCGAAGCAGGCAAAGGAGGGAATTTATTCCACCATCGTGGCCTTATGGCAGCAGGGCATAATAGAGCGATCAAAATAACCATGTAACACTGGTATTTATCCTGTCAAAAAAAGAGAAAGGGTCAGTGTGGAGGATGGTGCAGGACTTGTACCCGTTGAACAATATTATAGAAGTAGAGTTCCCAGTAGACCCAACCCTGCCACTATCTTCTGTAATATATACATGGAAGCCACCCATGTTACTGTAATACACCTCAAAAAGGAATTTTTCTCTATCCCATTACACCCTGAGTCACAACCTCTTACAGCGTTCAATTACAGAGGACAACGTTCCAACACACTAATTTGTCCCAAGGCCACTGCAAGTCCCCGAGCCTTTTTAACAGGGAGATGTGAATAGATGTAGGAAACTTACAAGTGCAGAGCAATGTCATCCAATATGTGGATGACCTTGTTTGCAGTACAACAGAAGAGCAATGCTGCAATGATTCAGTACAACTCTTAACCCTACTGGCAAAAAAGGCTTACAAGGTGGATAAGGCTAAACTCCAGTATTGTCAGCAAGAAGTTGCATACCTGGGCCAGATAATATCACCAGCAGGGATGAGAATAACACTAGACAGGGCAACAGCAGTGAAAAACACATCACAGCCAACCACAGTCAAGCAGATACAGCAGTTTCTGGGGTTATGCAACTATTGTCGAACATGGATATTTGACTATGCCTCATACAACAAATCCCTACTAACGGAAGCACACAAAGCTAAAATGCCAAAAGCTTGGACAGCTCAGATTATTGAATTGTTTCAGGCACTTAAACACACTATCAGTAATGCCCCTGTTCTAGCGACACCAGCATATAAAAACAATTCTCAGCAAATCAGAGGAATAGCCATTAATCCGTAGCGCATGTAAGATATGGCTTTCAGCACCCCAGTGAGAGGGAGTTTCAGAATTACTTAGTGGGAGTTTTAATAGAAAGAAAGGACATTGGGGGTTGGTGGAGGCAAAAGCAAAAGGCCTGATCAGGAAGAAGGAAACTAGAGAAGGTTGTCAAATAAAAGGGCATGATGTTGGTGTGGTGAATAATACAGAGTATATAAGGGGGAGAACCGAAAAGGAGAGGAGAGTGGTTAAAAGAGTAGTGAAAAGGAGCAAAAGAACAGAATATTTGGCATAGTGAAGATGAGGTTGTGGAGATACATAGAGGGGAGAGGCGGAGGAGAGAGGTAAGGAGGACATTACAGGAGGAGAAAACAAGATGGTGAAAGAGGAGATAGGAAGTGAAATCCAGGGAAGGAAGACATTTCAGTGAAGAAGGTTGAAGTAGAGGGTATGCCTGGTACAAAGAATGATAAGGTGGTAGAGATGTTTGAGGCAAACGCTATGCCTAGAAATTGTGACTCTGCAAAGGGTGAAGGGATGGGTGCATAACCAGGCATTGAAGATGTGCAGGGGAAGCACCAAAGTAGTGTGGAGAGGAGACAGGAAAAATGGATGAGCAGGGACCACAGGCATAAAGTGGAGGGGATGAAAGCAGACAGAAGAAGGTTGAATGATAAGAACTTGAAAGCAGAGAGAAGAACTCACACCCTGAGTAATGTAGCTGTGGCAGGTGGGTGGGTGAAAGTCAGTGCTCATTCAGTAGCCAGGGTGATGGAAAGGAGAAAAACACAGAAGGAGAAGATAGGCGGTGTAGGCAAGGTCCCCTAAGACATGAAAAAGTTGCAACCAATTGAGGAGTTAAACATAGACAGTATTTTCTAACCTAGAATCAGGACCTTGTGACAAGGTTGTGAAGGTAATCCCATGGCTGTGTCTGCAGAGACGCCCAAGTGATAATATACCTATCCAAAGCAGATTCCACAGAAAGAGTGTACATATATATTTTGTTATGTTAAAGGTATTTATATTGCGCACCGTCACCAACGGAATTGGTCCCCAGGTGCTCTGGTGGATCTGTAAACAGGAAGGAGGATGGGTGGGGTTAATCGGGAGAAGGGGAGTAGGAGAGTGGGAGAAGTGGTGTGCTGTTGGCAGCTTCAGCTCGGTATACACCGAGTGCTGGGCTTTGATGCAAGTATTGGATATGGTGAAACCTTGTGTGCTGTGGGTGCTGTTTATGTGTTTTTGCTGTGGTGTGATAAAATGTGTGCGGATTGCTGGGAGAGAATTGGTTGTGTGACTTTTGTGTGGGTTAAGTATGCAGAAAGTCGAGGGTTGGGTTAGTGGGGTCTGCATCCTGATGCCAGGTTTCATGTCAGGTACTTCTGGTCCCGTTCGGGCTGTATCCCTGTTGGTGGGGTTGTTGCTGGTTCCTTATGGGCAGTTTGGCTGTGCTGGTGCTGCGCTGATCCAGCTTTATCCTAGTGGGTATTGTATGGAGTGCTTACCATCTCCTACCGCTTACCATCCGCTACCGTGGAGCGAAAGGTGTGTCTGAAACTTTTTTCGGGTGTGAACTGGTTTGGTACTATTGATTCTCTTGTTGTATAATTTGGCCCTGGTTGGTTGAGGCTTTGAATGGTTCAGGGTCGGAGTGCTGTTGATGGGGCATCCTAGTGTATCTGTCTAGGTCAGCCTGTGTATTCAGTCGTTAGTTTCCTCCTGTCATGACTCCCTTTAGTTGGTTCTTTGGTTTCTTTGGGGTGACTCCCTTGGGCTATTGTTTATTTGTAGTTACTGTGTGATGGCGCATTGTGCTTCCCGCTGTATCTTGGTGGACATTGTATAGTGTGGGTGCTCATTCTGTTTCTCACCCTCTGGATTGGTGCAAATGGTACGGGGTTTCATGTTCCCTTGCTATCTGCTGTGATTAAGTCTGTTGTGGGTGGTTATAATATGGGGTCATGGTCCTATTGATGAGTTGTCTGGATGTTTCTGTCCTTTGTCTTGCTATGTAGTCAGTCTTTGGTCCCATTATGGCTGTCTCCCGGTAAGTCATTTGGTATGTCGTGGAATATTCTGCTAAAGGGTTTTCCATTGATTGCTTGGTGTGGATCAGGGTCTGTCTCTTTGTTCATCGATGTTTTAGTTGTGTGTGTTCCCCTGTGGCCGGGCTTCTAGTTATGATGTGAAGAGCCAAGTTCTGAGTTGTTTCCTGAATAGTAGGTGGTTTCTTGTGTTATGGATGTACTTTGGGAGGTCGTTCCAGGTTTTCGGTGCTTGGTGGGAGAAGTAGAATCCTACAAGTTTTCTTTTGTTGTAGGGTTTCGGTTCCAGGCCGATGTCAATGCTTGATCTATGCGTTCTTGTTGGTTGATGTAGACGCAGTTTGTCTCTCAGAAACTTAGCACCTTAGTTGTGTATTGCTCTATGCGTGATGCACATTGTTTCGAATTTTATTCATGGTTTTATTGGTAGCCAATGTAGTGTTTTCAGCGCTGGTGTGGTGTGTTCTCTTCGAGGTAGTTTCAGAAGCAGTCTGGCTGCCGAATTTTGTATCCGTTGTAGTTTTTTAAGATTTGTTGAGGCATGCTTAAGTATAGGCTGTTGGCGTAGTCTACTCTGGACATGACGAGGGTGATGATGGTGGTTGTTTTGTTGGTGAACGATAGGAACGGTAAGATCCTCTTTGCCTCTCGCAGGAGGAAGAAGCATTTCTTAAGGAGAGCGTTTACTTGTGGGTATAGCGTGAGATTATTGTCCATCAGAACCCCCAGGTTTTTTACAATCAGCAATGGTGTTGGGGTTGTCCTGAGTTCCCTTGGCCAAGGGATTCAGTGATTTTCTAGTCAATTTTCTGTGACAATCATTATTTCTGTTTTGCCTGGTTTGATTTTGAAGCAGTTGGGGTTCATCCAGTTGAATACATCGCAGAGGCAGTTTTCTAGTGTTGAGTTTATTTCCAGGTTGACTTGTATTTTGAAGATTATTTGTGTTTCGTCAGCATAGTTGTAGCAGCTGAGGCCTTGACTTTTGATGATTCTGATAAGTAGATATAGGTATATGTTGAATAGTAGGGGGGGAGAAGGATGATCCTTGTGGTATTCTGCAGGTGGAATCTCTCGGGGTGGATTTGAAAGTTTTCATCCATACGGTTTTCGTTCTGTTTGTTAGGAAAGATTTGATCCATAGTAGGGCAGTGTCTGTTATTCCAAGTCCTTCCAGTCTTGTTATGAGGGTGTCGTAGTTGACTGTGTCGAATGCTGCTGATAGGTCTAGGAGTATCAAGGCAGTGCTGTTGTCGGAGTCTGCATTTTTAGTAGCGCAACTTATCCATAACGTCCCTTTAACAAAGTTTTTTACTGAATTTCATAGGTTTTTATTAGTGCAACTTAACCATAAAGTCACTTTAACACATTTGGTTTTACTGAATTTCATAATTTTTTATTAGTGCAACGTAACCATAACGTCTTTTTAAATGGAGGAAGACCACTAGCATCCTAGGTTCTCAAAGTGGGAACTCGGGGTGGTAAAAAAAAGATTTTTCTTCCCAAACCGGGATGCCGCAGGCAGGCGTCCCTGTGTAGGAAGGAAAATCTTTTACCAAGATGGACACCAGGGAAAGGGAAGGCAGGGTGTATAAAGAGAACACAACAGGGCATCGGCGGGGGGTCGGGAAGACCAGGAGAGAGACAAGGGGCATGAGCAGGGGATGGAAAGAAGGGAGACACAGGGCATGAGCGGGAAAGAAGGGAGACACGGGGCATGAGCGGGGGAAAGGGGGAGAAGGGAGACACGGTGCATGAGCGGGAAAGAAGGGAGACACGGGGCATGAGTGGGAGTTGAGGGGGAGAAAGGTGACACAGGGCATGAGTGGGGGGTGGGGGTGAACAGGGGAGACACGGGCCATGAGCGGGGGGAAAAGGAGGGAGACAGACACGGAGCATGAGCGGGGGTGGGGGTGAACAGGAGAGACACGGGGCATGAGCGGGGGTAGGGCAAGGTGGGGCCCCCACCCCCGCTCATGCAAAGTGTCTGCCCTGCTCCAACAGAGCAGACACGGGGCATGAGCAGGGGGTGGGGGGGAGAAGGGAGACATGGGGCATGAGCGGGGAGTGGGGGGTAAAGGAAGACACAGGGCATGAGCGGGGGGTGGGGGGAAGAAGGGAGACACGGGGCATGAGCGGGGGGTGGGTGGAACAAGAGGTCAACAAGGGGCATCATAGGAGGGGGGACAAGAGGAAGACACGGGGCATGAGCAGGGGGTGGGAGGGAACAGGAGGAAGACACAGGGCATCAGCGAGGAGTGGGGGGGCAGGAGGAAGACATGGGGCATGAGCGGGGGGTGGGGGGAACAAGAGGTCAACAAGGGGCTTCATAGGAGGGGGGGACAAGAGGAAGACACGGGGCATGAGAGGTGGTGGGGGGCAGCAGGAGAGAGACACGGGGCATGAGCGGGGGTGGGGGGTACAGGAGATAGACACGGGGCATGAGCAGGGGGTGGGGGGCAACAGAAGAGAGACACGGGGCATGAGTGAGGGGTGGGGGCAACAGGAGACAGACACGGGGCATGAGCGGGTGGGTGGGGGGCAACAGGAGACAGACATGGGCCATGAGCGGGGGGTGGGGAGAACAGGCGACAGACACGGGGCATGAGCGGGGGGTAGGGGGCAACAGGAGACAGACATGGGGCATGAGTGGGGGGTGGGGGGCAACAGGAGACAGACACGGGCATGAGTGGGGGTGGGGAGAACAGGAGACAGACATGGGGCATGAGTGGGGGGTGAGGGAACAGGAGACAGACACGAGGCATGAGCGGGGCGTGGGGGAACAACAGACACAGGGCATGAGCAGGGGGTGAGGAGAACAGGAGACAGAGACGGGGCATGAGCGGGGGGTGGGGGGCAACAGGACACAGACACGGGGCATGAGCAGGGGGTGGGAGGAACAGGAGACAGACACGGGGCATGAGCGGGGGGTGGGGAGAACAGGAGACAGACACGGGGCATGAGCGGGGATGTGGGGGGCAACAAGAGAGAGACACGGGGCATGAGCGGGTGGGGGAACAGGAGACAGACACGGGGCATGAGCGGGTGGGGGGAACAGGAGACAGACACGGGGCATGAGCAGGGGGTGGGGGTGAACAGGGGAGACGCGGGCCATGAGCGGGGGAAAAGGAGGGAGACAGACACGGAGCATGAGCGGGGGTTAACAGGAGAGACACAGGGCATGCGCGGGGGTAGCGCAAGGTGTGGCCCCCACCCCCGCTCATGCCCCGTGTCTGCCCTGTTCCAACAGTGCAGACACGGGGCATGAGCGGGGGGTGGGGGGGAAGAAGGGAGACACGGGGCACGAGCGGGGAGTGGGGGGGAGGAAGACACGGGGCATGAGCGGGGGGCAAGACGGGAGACACGGGGCATGAGCGGGGGGTGGGTAGAAGAAGAGGTCAACAAGGGGAATCATAGGAGGGGGGACAAGAGGAAGACACGGGGCATGAGCAGGGGGTGGGAGGGAACAGGAGGAAGACACTGGGCATCAGCGAGGAGTGGGGGGACAGGAGGAAGACACGGGGCATGAGCGGGGGGTGGGGGGAAAAAGAGGTCAACAAGGGGCATCATAGGAGGGGGGACAAGAGGAAGACACAGGGCATGAGCGGTGGTGGGGGGCAATAGGAGAGAGACACGGGGCATGAGCGGGGAGTGGGGGGTACAGGAGACAGACATGGGGCATGAGCGGGGGGTGGGGGGCAACAGGAGAGCGACACGGGACATGAGCAGGGGGTGGGGGGCAACAGGAGACAGACACAGGGCATTAGCGGGGGGTGGGGCCAGCAGGAGAGAGACACTGGGCATGAACGGGGGGTGGGGAGAACAGGAGACAGACACAGGGCATGAGCAGGGGTGGTGAGAACAGGAGACAGACACGGGGCATGAGCGGGGGGTGGGGGGCAATAGGAGACAGACACGGGGCATGAGTGGGGGGTGGGGGGCAACAGGAGAGAGACACGGGGCATGAGCGGGGGGTGGGGGCAACAGGAGAGAGACACAGGGCATGAGCGGGGGTGGGGGGCAACAGGAGAGAGACACGGGGCATGAGCGGGGGAACAGAAGACAGACACGGGGCATGAGCGGGGGGAACAGAAGACAGACACGGGGCATGAGCGGGGATGTGGGGGGCAACAAGAGAGAGACACGGGGCATGAGCGGGTGGGGGAACAGGAGACAGACACGGGGCATGAGCGGGTGGGGGGAACAGGAGACAGACACGGGGCATGAGCGGGGGGTGGGGGTGAACAGGGGAGACGCGGGCCATGAGCGGGGGAAAAGGAGGGAGACAGACACGGAGCATGAGCGGGGGTTAACAGGAGAGACACAGGGCATGCGCGGGGGTAGCGCAAGGTGTGGCCCCCACCCCCGCTCATGCCCCGTGTCTGCCCTGTTCCAACAGTGCAGACACGGGGCATGAGCGGGGGGTGGGGGGGAAGAAGGGAGACACGGGGCACGAGCGGGGAGTGGGGGGGAGGAAGACACGGGGCATGAGCGGGGGGTGGGGGGCAAGACGGGAGACACGGGGCATGAGCGGGGGTGGGTAGAAGAAGAGGTCAACAAGGGGAATCATAGGAGGGGGGACAAGAGGAAGACACGGGGCATGAGCAGGGGGTGGGAGGGAACAGGAGGAAGACACTGGGCATCAGCGAGGAGTGGGGGGACAGGAGGAAGACACGGGGCATGAGCGGGGGGTGGGGGGAAAAAGAGGTCAACAAGGGGCATCATAGGAGGGGGGACAAGAGGAAGACACAGGGCATGAGCGGTGGTGGGGGGCAATAGGAGAGAGACACGGGGCATGAGCGGGGAGTGGGGGGTACAGGAGACAGACATGGGGCATGAGCGGGGGTATGGGGGGCAACAGGAGAGCGACACGGGACATGAGCAGGGGGTGGGGGGCAACAGGAGACAGACACAGGGCATGAGCGGGGGGTGGGGCCAACAGGAGAGAGACACTGGGCATGAACGGGGGGTGGGGAGAACAGGAGACAGACACAGGGCATGAGCAGGGGGTGGGGGAACAGGAGACAGATACGGGGCATGAGCGGGGGTGGTGAGAACAGGAGACAGACACGGGGCATGAGCGGGGGGTGGGGGGCAATAGGAGACAGACACGGGGCATGAGTGGGGGGCAACAGGAGAGAGACACGGGGCATGAGCGGGGATGGGGGCAACAGGAGAGAGACACAGGGCATGAGCGGGGGTGGGGGGCAACAGGAGAGAGACACGGGCATGAGCGGGGGAACAGAAGACAGACACGGGGCATGAGCGGGGGAACAGAAGACAGACACGGGGCATGAGCGGGGGGTGGGGGGAGACAGACACGGGGCATGAGCGGGGGCTGGGGGGCAACAGGAGACAGACACAGGGCATGAGCGGGGGGTGGGGAGAACAGGAGACAGACACGGGGCATGAGCGGAGGGTGGGGGGCAACCGGAGACAGACACGGGGCATGAGCGGGGGCAACAGGAGAGACACGGGGCATGAGCGGGGGGTGGGAGGAACAGGAGACAGACACGGGGCATGAGCGGGGGGTGGGGGAACAGGAGACAGAAACGGGACATGAGCGGGGTTGGGGGGAACAACAGAGACAGACACGGGGCATGAGCGGGGGGTGGGGGGCAACAGGAGACAGACACGGGGCATGAGCGGAGGGTGGGGGGGCAACAGGAGACAGACACGGGGCATGAGCGGGGGGTGGGGGGAAGGGGAGAGACACACGGGGCATGAGCGGGGGGTGGGGAGGCGGGGAGAGACACACGGGGCCTGAGGGGGGGGTGAGGGGAGAGACACACGGGGCATGAGCGGGGGTGGGGGGGAGGGGAGAGACACACGGGCATGAGTGGGGGTGGGGGGAGGGGAGAGACACACGGGGCATGAGCAGGGGTAGGGGGAGGGGAGAGACACACGGGGCATGAGCAGGGGGTGGGGGGAGACACACGGGGCTTAAGCGGGGGGTGGGGGGAGGGAGAGAGAGACACACGGGGTATGAGCGGGGAAGAAAGACACACGGGGCATGAGCGGGGGCGGGGGAGAGGGAGAGAGATACACGGGGCATGAGCGGGGGGTGGGGGGAGGGAGAGAGACACACAGGGCATGAGCGGGGGGTGGGGGGAGGGAGAGAGACACATGCGGCATGAGATGGGAACTGGGGGGGAGGGAAGAGACACATGGGGCATGAGCGGGGGGTGGGAGAGAGACACACGGGGCATGAGCGGGGGTTGGGGAGGGGGGAGAGACACACAGGGAATGAGCGGGGGGGAGAGACACCTGGGGCATGAGCGGGGAGTGGGGGGGAGGGAGAGAGACACACAGGGCATGAGCGGGGTGTGGGGTGAGGGGAGAGACACACGAGGCATGAGCAGGGGGTAGGGGGGAGGAGAGACACACACGGGGCATGAGCGGGGGGTGGGGGGGAGGGAAGAGACACACAGGGCTTGAGCGGGGGGTGGGGGGAGGGAAGAGACACACGGGGCATGAGCGGGGGTGGGGGAGGGGAGAGGCACACGGGGCAGGAGCAGGCATGGGGGGAGACACACGGGGCATGAGCGTGGGATGGGGGAGGGAGAGAAACACACGGGGCATGAGCAGGGGGTGGGGGAGGGAGAGAGACACACGGGGCATGAGCAGGGGGTGGGGGGAGGGAAGAGAAACATGGGGCATGAGCGGGGGAGGGAGAGAGACACACGGGGCATGAGCGAGGGGCGGGGAGGATGGAGAGAGACACATGGGGCATGAGCGGGGGGTGGGGGGTGGGGGAGAGACACACGGGGCATGAGCAGGAGGTGGGGGGGAGAGAGACACCCGGGGCATGTGCGTGGGGTGGGGGGAGGGAGAGAGACACCTGGGGCATGAGCAGGGGGTGGGGGGGAGGGGAGAGATACACAGGGCATGAGCGGGGGTGGGAGGGAGGGAGAGAGACACACGGGGCATGAGCGGGGGTGGGGGGGTTTGTATGTCAGGAGATGAACAAAGACACGGACATGAGTTTGTGCGGCAGATCCCGCTCCTCGGCCCTCCACTGGCCACCATGTGCGATGGCGTGAGCGGGGAGCTGGAGGAACAGGGGAGACACAGAGCATGAGCGGGGGTGGGGGGACAGGAAGGACACATGGGGCATGAGCGGGGATGAGGGAGACACAGGGCATGAGCGGGGGTGGGAGGAACAGGAGACAGACACGCTCCTGCTGACCCGACAAAGCCTCTCATGCGGGAAAGAAAGATGGCGGGCGTCTCTGAAGCCAGACGCACTGCACGCTTTCACCGCATCCAATGAGAGAGCACGTCAGATGTCCGCGGACATCACGCAAGCTGCTTGCCCAATCACTGTCCTGTCCGCAGAGCGAACAGGGAATTGTGTCCGCGAAGCGAACACAGATATCACTAATTTTTTTTACCTACTTTTTGGTCATTTTATAAAAAACTACTGGATGGATTTTCACCAAATTTGCAAAAGCACGCTTTCGGGACCAAGCCGCTGCTCCCGGTCCAAATTTGGTGAAAATCCGTCCAGTGGTTTGGGCTGTAGGCTCTGGACGAATCCTCACCAAACTTTGCAGGGAAATTCAGAGTGGGCCATATACTTTTTTTGCAAAGTTTGGTGACGATTCGTCCAGAGGGGGCGAAGTTATAAGCCGCCCAAAAAGTGCTCTTCCTATGGAAACACCAACTTAACCATAACTACATATATTCAGTGAAAAAACTTTAATAAGTGACGTTATGGTTCCAAGTAAAACCGAAAAACCCTTGAAATTCGTCAGTTATGGTAAGCTAAGCAACCATAACTCACGCCACCACCGTGCACTTCTAAGATTAAAACCCACGACATCAAAGATGACATCACAAATGCACTGAATTTCATAGGTTTTTAGTAGCGCAACTTAACCATTACGTCCCTTTAACAAAGTTTTTTCACTGAATTTCATAGGTTTTTAGTAGCACAACTTAACCATAACGTCCCTATACCAAATTGTGAATCCATTCCATTTCAGCGACTTGTACAAAATGCAAACCATGGTAGATTATGCTATACCTGCAATGCAGATAATCGCTCCACTTTAGTAATACAAACACATAGTAAATACATAATACTAATGCTTCTACGTTACAATGCAGATGGTACCAAAAACAACTGCAAGCTGACTGGATTCACACATGGTCAAATATCACTTGGTAAGAAAACCTTCACAACAATAGGTATAATCTACCACACAGGAGCCACAACCAATTCAGGGCACTACACTGCATATATAAAAAAGAAGTGTGGATGGTTTGAATGTAATGATAGAACCATTACTCTAAAGCAGAGATTACCAGGAAATCTTACAAACGCTTATTTGATGTTCTTAAAACCAAAATTTGATAACTAAACTGTATTTAAACCCTAAGTAAACTTGTGTTAAGAAAATATAAACTGTAAGAATACTCCAAAAGCTATCTAACTGCTCAAAGATTCTACAACAACTAATCAGATAAATGAATACCACTAAATTAGACCAAAAAATACACAGTTAGAATACGCCAATTGGTATCTAACTGTCCCAAAATTTAACAATATCCAAATAGATAAATCAATACCCCTAAAATATATCAAATAAATAGACAGTTAGAATACGCCAATTGGTATCTAACTGCTCCAAAATTTTATAATATCAAAACAAATAAATAATATGTTACTGCTCCAAAAAAATACAACAAGCCAAAGTATAAAGCATTAGCAAGAAACAACAAGTGAACACCGAAAACAAACAAACAAATAAACTGTAGCATAACAGAAAAAGGGTTTTTTTTAATCCAACATGGATTTTTTTTTCTCCCACAGACCCAATGATTTTAGCAAAAAATACAGAAATTGAGCAAATTGCACAGTACTCTGATTTGTAATCTACTAAATATGAGGGTGCAAAAAAAAATATTATATTGATTATACAATGTAATAAGTCATTACAAAATACTATTACTAACATGCTATTTTCTTTTATCAGAGAAATTAACAAGAAATACATGTACTCTGGTTACTAGACCAACCAGTAAGTATACAATAATAAGGAGAACCATAGCAGCATATCACATCCATAGTATCTAATACCTTTGTTCCTTATACATTTGTTTTTCACCCAAAGTTATAAGCAAATATGAATGTGATATGCTGCGGTGGTTGTTGCCAGGGCATAGAGTCTTGGGTGCATGGCCAAATGGCCATGCATCCAAGACTCTATGCCCTGGCAACAACCACCGCAGCATATCACATCCATAGAGTCAAACATTTCAACTATGGCCTATGGAAACTTTTAATGTCCGCGGACATTATGAGTGTTCTTAGAACACTTTCAACTTGCCAGCGAACAATACGGACAGCGTTTTCAGGATACCCCCTACGAACATTTCAGAACAACGCGATAGTTCTTAGAATACTTTCAACTTGACAACGATCAATACGGGCAGTGTCCTCAGGACACCTCCATTTTGTTTATTTGCGAACATTTCAGGACACTGCAAGTGTTCTTAGAACACATTCAACTTGCCAGCGAACAATACGGACTACGCCTTCAGGACACCCCCTACGAACATTCTAGGACACCACGAGTGTTCTTAGAAACGTCTTCAGAACACCCCCATTTTGTTTATTTGCGAACATTTCAGGACACGGCGAGTTTCTTAGAACACATTCAACTTGACAGAGAACAATACGGACAGCGTCCTCAGGACACCCCCTACGAACATTCCCCGAACACCGCAAGTGTTCTTAGAAGCGTCTTCAGAACACCACCATCTTGTTTATTTGCGAACATTTCAGGACACGGCGAGTATTCTTAGAACACATTCAACTTGACAACGAACAATACGGACAGTGTCCTCAGAACACCCCCATTTCGTTTATTTGTGAACATTTCAGGACACCATGAGTGTTCTAAGAACACATTCAAGTTGACAGAGAACAATACGAACAGCATCTTCAGGACACCCCCTATGAACATTTCAGAACAACGCGAGAGTTCTTAGAACTCATTCAACTTGACAGAGAACAATACGGACAGCGTCCTCAGGACACCCCCAATTTGTTTATTTGCGAACATTTCAGGACACTGCGAGTGTTCTTAGAACACATTCAACTTGCCAGTGAACAATAGGGACTACGCCTTCAGGGCACCCCCTATGAACATTCCAGGACACCGCGAGTGTTCTTAGAAACGTTTTCAGAACACCCCCTTTTTGTTTATTTGCGAACATTTCAGGACACCGCGAGTGTTCTTAGAACACATTCAACTTGACAGAGAACAATACGGACAGCGTCCTCAGGACACCCCATTTTGTTTATTTGCGAACATTTCAGGACACCGCGAGTGTTCTTAGAACATATTCAACTTGTCAGCCACAACCCAGGACACCCCCTACGAACATTTCAGAACAACACAAGAGTTCTTAGAACACATTCAACTTGACAGAGAACAATACGGACAGCGTCCTCAGGACACCCCCATTTTGTTTATTTGCGAACATTTCAGGATACTGCGAGTGTTCTTAGAACACATTCAACTTGCCAGTGAACAATACGGACTACGCCTTCAGGACACCCCCTACGAACATTCCAGGACACCGTGAGTGTTCTTAGAAACGTCTTCAGAACACCCCCATTTTGTTTATTTGCGAACATTTCAGGACACCGCGAGTGTTCTTAGAACACATTCAACTTGACAGAGAACAATACGGACAGCGTCTTCAGGACACCCCCTACAAACATTCCCCGGACACCGCGAGTGTTCTTAGAAGTGTCTTCAGAACACCACCATCTTGTTTATTTGCGAACATTTCAGGACACCGCGAGTGTTCTTAGAACACATTCAACTTGGCACCGAACAATACGGACAGTGTCCTCAGAACACCCCCATTTCGTTTATAAGCGAACATTTCAGGACACCATGAGTGTTCTAAGAACACATTCAACTTGACAGAGAACAATACGAACAGCATCTTCAGGACACCCCCTACGAACATTTCAGAACAACGCGAGAGTTCTTAGAACACATTCAACTTGACAGAGAACAATACGGACAGCGTCCTCAGGGCACCCCCATCTTGTTTATTTGCGAACATTTCAGGACACTGCGAGTGTTCTTAGAACACATTGAACTTGCCAGCGAACAATACAGTCTATGCCTTCAGGACACCCCCTACAAACATTCCAGGACACCGCAAGTGTTCTTAGAAACATCTTCAGAACACCCCCATTTTGTTTATTTGCGAACATTTCACGACACCGCGAGTGTTCTTAGAACACATTCAACTTGACAGAGAACAATACGGACAGCGTCCTCAGGAAACCCCCTACGAACATTCCCCGGACACCGCGAGTGTTCTTAGAAGCGTCTTCAGAACACCACCATCTTGTTTATTTGCGAACATTTCAGGACACCGCAAGTGTTCTTAGAACACATTCAACTTGACAGAGAACAATACGGACAGCGTCCTGAGGACACCCCCATTTTGTTTATTTGCGAACATTTCATGACACCGCAAGTGTTCTTAGAACACATTCAACTTGTCAGCCACAACCCCCATTCATATTTGTGAACATTTCAGGACACAGCGAGTGTTCGACAACGTCTTCAGAACACCCCCATTTTGTGTATTTGCGAACATTTCAGGACATCGCGAGTGTTCTTAGAACATATTCAACTTGACAACGAACAATACGGACAGCGTCCTCAGGACACCCCCATTTTGTTTATTTGCGAACATTTCAGGACACTGCGAGTGTTCTTAGAACAGTTTCATTTTGCTTGCAAACAAAACGGACACATATTGAGTTCTCAGAACACTCCCCATTCAGTTCATTTAGAACATTTCAGAACACCCGTGATGTTCGCAGACAAATCGAACACAAAAGACTGTCTAACACATAAAAAAACACAACTTTCATCCTATCTCATACACTCCCACCCTCCCCAAACACTCCTACACACCAACACACTCTACTAAATACAAATTTTGAACAAAGTTTCACCGCGCTGTCCGCGGATGACCGTGAGACACACGGGGCATGAGCATATATATTACACGGCCCACGGTACTGGCCGTGTAGTTATGGTTAAGTTGCTAATCCCATAGGAAGAACACTTTTTGGGTGGCTTATAACTTTGCTCTCCCTCGACAAATCCTCACCCAACTTTGCAAAAAAAAAGTATATGGCCCACTCTGAATTGTTTAGCAAAGTTGAGTGAGGTTTAGTGCAGGGGGGGCAAAGTTACAAGGGGGGTCCCTAAATTATTTTTTTTTCAATAGAGTGAATGGGAAAAAACTTTGCTCACACCTACAGCTCAAACCGGTGGATGGATGTTCACCAAATTTGCGGCAGGAGCAGCGGCTTGGTCCCGAAAGTGTGCTTTTGAACATTTTGTGTAAATCCGTCTGGTAGTTTTTTTTTAAAATGACCAAAAAGTAGATCTAAAAAAATGAGTGATAGCTATATCCGCTCCGCAGACACATTTCCCTGTTCGCTCCGCGGACAGGACATCGATTGGCTATTCGGCCTGCATCATATCCCTGGACATATGACGTGTTCGCTGATTGGCTGGGTTGAAGCGTGAGGTGAATCGTATTATTTTGATGTGTCCGCCATCTTGATCCGTGGACATCCGCGGACAGCGCGGTGTAGAACAGGGAAAAAAAACAACTTTGGGGAGTGTGTTGGTGTGTAAGAGTGCTTGGGGAGGGTGGGGGAGTAAGAGATGGGTCAAATGCTGTATTTGTTTAGGTGGCAGGTGCCCCTGATGTGTTTGTCTTGTCCGCGGTCACCGCGGCTGTCCTCAGACATAAAAAATGCACTTCTAGCCATTTTACTTTAGTATGATATTGGTTTTCGGTTGTTAGTACAGCATTGATTGTAATTAATATCCTGTATAAGTAGCCCATATAGCACAGTTAAAATGTTTGATTCTATGGGTGTGTAATGCTGCGTTGGTTGTAGCCGGCCTAGAGTCTTGGGTGCATGGCTATGCACCCAAGACTCTAGGCCCTGGCCACAACCACCGCAGCATAACACACCCATAGAATCAAACATTCATCAAACATCCACAAATCTAAAGTTTGTGTACTGTTTGATTTGTATAGTTTGTACGTGAAGTTTTGGCTAAGTCATGCAATTAAGATTGTAGAGTTTGGTAGCAAGCACTGCAGTATAACATATCCATGGAAGTAAACATTTTGGATTGTGGTGTATGGTTAGATGTTTGCTTCAATGGTTGTGTCATGGAGCAGTATTTGTGAGTTGAATTATTATATACTTACTTGATTTTTTGTGATTGGGTATATTTTTTTCATGACTTGGGGAAACTGGAGAAGATATTCATTTTCAATTTCTGTGATAAAAGAAAAGATCATGTTAGTGTAGGTAGTTCATAATGAGTTATTGCATTGCATAATAGACATGTCTGCATTATTTCAACCCTCATATTTAGTAGTTTACAAAACAGTGTACTGTGCAATTTACTCAGTTTCTGTGTTTGTTTATTAAAACATTGGGTCTGTGGGAGGAAAAAATTCATGCTGGATTAAAAAAAAAAAACTTTTTTTGTTATGGTACAATATATTTCCTTCTTTGTTTTCAGTGTTTATTTGTTGTTTCTGGACAATATTCGATCTTTTGGCTTGTTGCAGATTTTTTGGGGCAGTTAGATTCCTGTTGGTGTATACTAACTCTTTATAGTGTTTTATTTATATTTTCAAGTTATTCGTCTATCTGTTGGGTTGTTGCAGATTTTTGGGGGAGTTAGATACCTGTTGGCATATTCTAACTGTTTATTTCTTCTTATATTTTAGTGGTATTGATTTATCTTTTTGGTTGTTGAAGAATCCTGGGGCAGTTAGATACCTGTTAGCATATTCTAACTGTTTATAGTTGTCTAATTTAAGTTTTGTTAATGTTTATGGACAGATTAGCTATTACATTTTGGTTTTAAGAACTTTAAATAAGTGTTTATAAGATTTGCTGGTAATCTCTGCTTTAGAGTAATAGTAATAGCATTACATTCTAACCATCCACCATTCTTTTTTATATATGCAGTGTACTGATTTGCATTGGTTGTGGCTCCTGCGTGGTAGATTATACCTATTGTTGTGAAGGATTTCTTACCAAGTGATACTTGACCATGTGTGAATCCAGTTATCTTGCAGTTGTTTTTGGTACCATCTGCATTGTAACGTAAAAGCATTAGTATTACGTATTTACTATGTGTTTGTATTTGTAAGGTGGAGCGATTTTCTGAATTGCAGGTAGTACATAATCTGCCATGGTTTGCATTTTGTACAAGTTGCTGAAATGTAATGGATTCACAGTTAGGTATTGATATATAGACAAAGCATTCATTAGGGATGTGTTCCTGTGCCACATGGTTGCAGAGAGTGCATGTATGTTTCCACATGTATGAAATCTGAAAGATTTGATTTATAGGTATGTTTTTGTTTTCCAGTACTTGTAGTAAGTACATTAGAAATTCTTGTGGATATTCTTGTGAGTTTATAGTGAATTTGACCATTCCAGCACAGTAGTCCAATTCTTGACTTATTCCATGAACACTGTAGGTGTTGTCAGGATTGTTGGTTGCATTTCTATGAAGGACTAACATTTGCAAACGCAATGGGTCTGTATTGTGTAAGTAAATGTTGTCAATAATTGGTGGAAATTCGAATAGAATATTTATGGCTAAATTTGCGTAGAAATTTACACCAGTTATATTTGAACATTTGAATGGACCTGATAGTTCTGTGTCCAAGTCATTTTTCAGAGTGTGTGCTGCTTCTTTGGAGAAGTACCTGAGTTAGTTTGAGCAGTTGATTCTTCTTTGATTGTAGTAATTGATGAAGTATTAGCTTCTTTTTCTCTCTCCTGGAGTTCTTCTTCGTGTTGCTCTTCATTGTGCAACATTGTTTTGTACTGTGCAAAGTTTACATCTGTTATAGTGCTTCCATTTGCTTTGAAAGCGTCTTCATAGGATTCATAGATATCTAGTAAGTCTTCTTCTTTTCTCCAAGGTTTAAAAAGTTGTAGCAGGGACATGTTTATGTTGAGGAGTTTTTAATGACAATTTGTTATGATTAATTAAGCTTGTTTGGTAAGTTTCACTAAGCTGCCTTCACAATTTGTAACTCTGTATCTACCTTTGTTTTCATCTGGTTTTATATTATTTTTGTATGTGAAGTTTTGGGCTATGTGGTATAGACACATGGTTTCCAAAGTGCTACTCCTGTTTGGGTAGTATGTGCCTAGTAAATTGTTTTTCAAAATGTCTTGACCATTGGGATCATTTTTGGCTATTGTTTCTATGTCCTCGTATGATCTGAGAACTCTTTTTCTAGATTTATCAGGACCAAGACTTAGCCATACTATATTTTCAGATTTTCCATACAAAGCAGTACCGGTTAAACGGTCTGCAGATTCATAGCAGCCACATTCTCTATGAGAGCGCATTTTTATGCCTAAACTGTACAATTTCTGAGACAGTGTTTTGTCCGATGATAGGTCATCCCAGAGTTCTTGAAGCTATGTTTTTTCTGCTTTGGTTAAGTAGGCTGTAACATATCATGCAACTGAAGTGGAATTGTCTGCAATGTACTTACTGCACATCTATGTTTGCATTCCATAAGAGGGCAATGGTTGCATTGTAATCATTGATATATTTTGCTTCTTCTGTCCTTTTTATGTAATATGTGTTCTTAGGTGATTTACCTTTGACACTATGTCTAACTGAAGACATGAGTTGTTAACTTGACCTGTTGTTGTAACTGGTCTAGGGAAACCAAAGCGGCATTTGGTGTAGTATTTTCCTTTGTTTTTATATTTGCAACGACAATATTTCCCACATGTATGTCTTTGAAATTGTAAAATGTGTGCATGAAGGCACTATTTGTTGTTTGTGAAGGAATTTCACAAGTGACATATTTTTCTTTAAACTGTAAAACAATGGCATCACTGGCTTGACCAAATTTAGGAGCATCTTTAATCCATAAAAACATGTGGATATGTGGTGCTACTCTGGCTTGGTATTCTTTTCTCCAAAAGAAGTGTTGCACTTCTCCTAGGGGAGGAACAGTTTTATTTCAAATAAAGTGCAGCATAGCAATGAAGTGATAATGGAAATATCTTGAAACATTAACAGGATCTAGAGAGCAGAGTTCTCCAGGTGTTAGTATATCTATTTTTGTTATGATTTTGTTTGATTTGCGTGCTAAATCTTGTAACAAACCAAGTGGGTGGGCCAAGGTTTCTTATCATACAACGTTCATCTCCGTGACGTTGGATCCAGTATTCTTTTGTACCACGCCTGTTTGCTTACAGATTTGTAATGCTTGATTGTAGAACCTCATATTTTTCTTGCACTTTTTGTAGTAATTGTGTAGCTGACATATTTTGAAAAAGAGTACCTGATTTCAATGTGTGTGCAACTCCATAGCATAGAGTTGCTATTTCACTTTCAAAGAGTAGGTGGAATATGTATTCCACATTTTCTCTAAATCTGGGATCTTCAGAATACATTTGTAACGAGCGGTATTCTGATGATGTTATCCGAGTGGGTCTATCATCGTACCTTCTTCCTTTCCCAGTAGGAAAGAGTAGAGGAAAGGCATGTGCTTCTATACTTTTTTCCCATATGCCGATTGGTGATCCTTTGGTTTGTCACATTTGGCACTTTTCTAGTGCATCATCTATGGTGTCTTTAGGGTGTAATGGATGAATTGTACAATGGTCTATAATATTGGATACTGTAGCAGGATCTAGAAGTTGAAATTGACCAGTTTCTGGTGACTCTTGAATTATTTCAATGGTTTCACTGAGGTTTTCTTCAATAATAATGTCTTTGTAGTATTCATTATTGTCTTTTAGATATTGCAAGGCTTGTCTAACTTTATGTAAATCCACGAGTTGTTGCCAATTTTATTTTGTCTTTTGTAGGTACACCATTTACTAAGACAATTAAAGATTGATCTATTGGACGTTGCACTCCCAGAGTGTGTACATTTTCTTTCAGATCTAATGGTAAATAAACTACTTTGCCACAAATGCCTTTCAGTAATTCAGAGGGAGGTAATTTTGCTGTTTTTGGTTGAAGGCATATTATTGCTTGTAATGGGTGCATTGTTTGAATTATGATGCTCTCATATAAATTGAGTTGTTGCAGGGGTTTTGGTTGTGGGAATAATTCCAAGTTATTTGTGATAGCACTTGAAGGAGTTTGGTTGTTGTCAAGTTTTGCAGTGCAGTAACTGCAAAGTATTAAGGGGTCATTTATTTCATATTTGTTTTTTGCTATAAGGTTGAGAGCTAATTCAAACCATTTAGAATGTTCATTGTCTTCTATTTTATATGTTTTGTGCCACCTTTATAAAAAGTTCTGCGGTAACACACACACACATGGTTTGGTACTTCAGCAAATGTACTTTTAAATGTTAGTATTACTTTTTTGTATGTGTGTTGTAGAAGGTTGCCATTTGTACAATTGTTCCTAGTCTGTTGTAAAGCTATTGCATTTTGTAAGTGGCTTTCTCTTCCAAAATATTTACTCTGGATATACTCTATTTCTTCAAGTAGTTCTTTGGCTGTACCATGTAGAAGATTGATATTTAAATTGCCTAATGCTAAAGCAGGACTTTTAACATAGTACAGTTTATGGAGTAGATTTCCTATGGTTGAATGATGTGTTGATATAATTTTGATATGATGGAAGGTGCTTTGCAAATAGGTCTTGAAATTCAGGCTAATGAATGTCCTTGTAGTCCTGTGTATTTGCGCACTGGACAGGTATCCATATTTTTTAGTAGTTTCATTTTGAATTTTTCTTTGCCTTTCACATATTGATTGAGGAACTAGCGTAAAGCTTTGAAAGATTTTTTGTCAATGTTACACATTGACATGCACAGCCATTTGTACACTGGACGTTTTGGTTCAGTCGGATGGAGAGATGATATTGAGTTTTCTGGGTATCTTTTTGTAAGCAGCATTTCTTGTTCCATTATGGTATTATTACGTTTTTCATACCCTCGTCCACTGCTATGTATGGCAATTGTGTTTGTTTGCATTTGTTTGTATGCTTCTTTATTGAAATATGCTTCTGTGCTCGTGGTGTGACTCCATTCACCTCCACAGATATGTAAGACGTTATTTTTGTTGACATCCCGTTTATTGAGAAGTCTTTTTTGTAGTTTAGTAGTTACTTTTGTCAGTGGTTTCATTCTGTTTAACACTAAAATAAATAATTCCTTTTGAGAAGGATTGCGCTGTCTATGAAAGCTTCTAAGATTAATTTTCTACGGTAGGTTTTAAGGGTTGTGCATGATTTCTCTGCTGTTTTTATAAGATTCTGAAGGACTCTGTGGCAGAACATTTTTTGTAAAATACTTTTTTGGTATGGTTACTTGCCACTACATCAAGATTCATAGGAGCAGTGTTAGCAGTAGTGGTAGCTGAATTTTTGTTAATCACTTTCTGTTTCGTTTTACATTTTAATAGAGGAGGCAAAGTTTCTGTACTGAAAGCTTGTTTTGTTTCGCTTAATGACTGTATTAGATGTTTTTTGAACATTTTTTACAACTTCTGCTAGAGATGGATGCTCTTTTTGGACACTTTTATTTTGATTTGCTCTACTTCTGCATTGCTTTCTACGGACTTGCTTTTCGGTAGGCATTCTTTGGGGTCTGTTTGAAAAAAAAGAAAGTATAGGTTGGGCCGTTCTGCAGTGTATGTGTGCTGTGTGCATGGGTGTCTGAGTATGATGTTAAGGATGTATGTGGAGGTGTGTGATTGTTCAATGGGCAGCTACAACTAGTTGGGAAGGCTATTCTTGTATTTGTGTGCTACTATACTGGGGTTCAGATGACAATACAAAGTAAGCTAGTGGTGAGGAGAAGCACTAATACTAAATCTAATGGTATAGAATTAAAACCGTTCTTTGTTCTGCAATTCTAACATTCTAGGGCTGATTCATGGATTTGTGCACCAAAAACCTGGGATTTGTGTGCCATTCTGCCCGCAAATCCCTGTTTAACAAATGGGGATTTGTGGGCTGAATGGCGCACAAATCCACGTTTTTCGGCGCACAAATTTCATGAATCAACCCATCAGCGTGATTGAGTAACAGTTCGAACATTATGGTAGTATTGTACTTACTTTTTTTGTTTGGAATGAGCAGGTTTTCTCTGAGTTGTTTTTTGTACTTCAGATGCTGCTGCTTTTCAGGAGAGTGGTCTTCACTGCAATTGTGAAAGAAAGAAGTTAGTAATTTTGTATGTTTATAGCACTGTTGTTAATTTAGACGTTGATTTTTATGTTTTTGTAGCTTTATTGTTGTTTGATAACTGAACATAGTGTGTGCATGCAGTTTCCTTTGACTATGTGCAGGCTTTATATTTTACTTACAATCTGTTAGTTGAACATGCTTTGCAAATGAGTATAATACTAAGCGTATGAAACTCACTTGGTTTCTTAAGGCTGTGTTATTGGATATTAGGAGATGGAAGAAATAATCATATATTAATTTTGCTATTTTTATAGGGCAAATGGCAGAACTGTATAGAAAAGCATGGAATGTATGCATTTGTGAAGGTGTGGGTAATAAAGCAGAAGGATGTGATGTAGAGGCAGTGGTGTTATTTCAGCTGGGCGCTTTTCTAATGATACTGTCTGTCTGTGTGAGTGTATAAAGATGCATGGACTCATCCTGGCTGTGTGTAATTTTATAATACACTAAGTATTTTTCTACAATTATAATGTTATTTCTCCCATCTTTTAATATTAAATTACACTTTTTTAGATAGCTGTGTGTGTAAAAAAAGAATTTAGATAGAAGACAGGTTTGGAAGTGACAGTTGATTATAGCAGATGGGAAAAATGACAGTAAGTTCATTTTATAGGTTATACAGGTTAAGTGGCAATTACCCTGTTTATATGCATTTATAAGAGTTGTACATGTACTATGCAGAAAATATGCATACCTGTAGTTTGTATTCATGCATGTGGATATGCATGCAGATGCAAGTAGACATTTTGGAGACTTGTACAATAGTTTTTGAAGTAGGTGCTTTCCAATGACATGAGACTTGTACTCAGAGTGATCAACAGTACATTATGGACTGTGATTATGGAGTTAGATGTAGAGGCCTTGGGTGTGATTGGTGGATGGTTGTGTGACTGCTTAGCTGTATCCAATGAGGGAATGGCACAGAGAGTGAAGTGGAAAGGGTAGAAGGGCTGTCTAAGAGTTACACGCTCCACTGACACCGCAGCTATCCGTGTACAGGGCGTGCTACATCTGGGGTTTTCCAGCAAATCCATCATGGAAAGGGGACTATCAGGATTAGCCAATCAGGTGTTGAGGTTGTGGATTTGTGTTGAAAGAGGCTGCGTGTAGTGAAGATGGCAGAGGTTGGAGATATGTTTGTGCATGGTTTAGAGCAGTATGCTAAATGCAGGAATGTGGCAAATTATTTTGATGTTAAAAGAGTGGAGGTGGTGTGGAGCACTGTGCCTGATTGCAATGTACAGGGAATTGTACAAGTTTGTGAAGATATGGGTAGGATGAACAGTCCCCATGTGGTAGTTTTGCACTGTGGTGCTTTGCATTTGGGCTATGCCAGTGCCCCTACTTTGTTGGAAGATTTGGAACACTTGCTTCAAGCAGTAATGACTGTCCTTCCAAATACCAAAGTTATTTCTTCTGGTTTAGTACCTACGGCAATATGGGACAATAGTTCTGTTTTCCGTCCTCAGCAAAGCATTGCTAGGTGTGCAATCAACCGAGGCATGTTTGCTTTCATGCTTAGAGCTGGTATGTTCTTTTGTAATAATGAGAACATTGATTCTAGTAATGCTGTTTATTTTAAAGACAATGGCATTTCTTTATCATTTATGGGAAATGCCATGCTATTTTGTAACATAGGGGTTCATTTGGAGAAGCTTATGTGAAGATTTTAGGAATAAAGTAAGAAAAATTAAAATAAAAAAAAATACAAAATAACAGGTGTCTCTCAAGCATCTGCAAAAATAAAAAATCCTCAAAGGGGAAATGGGGTACATTATTTAAATTTAAATTCATCACGCTCAGATTTTTCGTTATGTCCGCGGACATGGCGGTTGTCCGTGGAAACCGCGTATTACATACAGGGATTTTGGGGTTGAGAGGCATGCAAATGAGAATGAGCAGAGCAAGGGATTGGTCAATAAGATTTACTGGGTGTGTTGTGTAAGGAGAGAGTTTGTCAGAAAGTCTTTTCCATGAGAGAAGAACAGATAGCTATGGCTGTGTTTTTCTGAAAACCGATTATCTGGCTTTTGGGAGACTTATGGGTACATTAGTTGGAGGCGCATGCAGAATGCTGTGGAGTGGCTGCACATCTTGGATTCCCTCACGTGGAAGTGCACTGACATGGAGTCCTTGGAATGAAGTGGCTGGATTTGGTACCTCTCTTTGCTACTTTGGAGACACAGCGTCATCAAGACATAATTATTATTCATGGTGGAGGGAACAGTTTAGCATATGTGTCTGGAATCTCTTTGCAATTTGCAATGAAAGAAGGACTTGGGAAGGTCATGGACATGTTTCCAAATTCCCAAGTAATTCTTTCTCATATTGCGCAGAGACAAATGTGGCTGCATTCTTCTTCATTTGGTCCACAAATGGAGAAAGCGAGGCACAATGTCAATAAGGCTGTTTGTGCCTTTTTAAGAGATGTTGGTATGTCCTCTTTTCACAATGATAATAATATGTTTTGTAGCACATACATTTTTTGCAGAGATGGAGTACATCTTACTTATGCTGGCAATCAGATTTTTCTGCGAAATACACAAAATGCATTTCAACCTTTTTTTGTAATTACATTAATACATTTTGCAGTAGGGGTTAATCATTTGAAGTTTTTGAAACACAAAAAAACACCACCAAAAGGCTCTTTTCAGAGCCACCACTTCTTCCCATAGAAAAGTGCAATGGTTCTCATAGGGCAGCACCCCCAAAAAATAAATGTCTGCGAACTGTCTGTGGACTTCTAAAAAATACACAGGGCACTGCACTATTTATTTGTCACTTCTATTTTGAAACTGTGAAAGGAGGCTCTGAAAAGAGCCTTTTTTGGGGTTTTTGTTGTTTTATATTTTTTTTGGTTTTGTAAACACGACACACAAGGAAAGGAGGGGAAAGGAGGGTAAGGAAGGGACACCAACCACATGAATAAGAAAGGGCAGGTGGAGAGAGGAAGATGTAGGGTGGGCCTTATTTAGGTAGGTAGCGACCTTCTCATGCTCCTTGACCGCCGTCTCGAAAATACTCCGAAGATTTTCCCCCTGCAGAGTACTGCGTTGCAGTACATACACAATATTGTGAGCCTCAAAAGGTAAGGGTCAACAGCATCATGTATGGCCTGTGAGACAGCTGGAGGTATGCGCTGTCCCACAGGAGTGTTTCTTGTGGTGACAGGAGCGGAAACGGAGGATGTTGTAGAGGAACTCAACCTACTACTTTTATCACAAGGTACAACCTTGCAAATAGCCCCACCGTGGAACGACTTTAGGTGTCACTTCATTGATGTCGTACCAAAGCTGTACGAACCAGGCCTTCCACAATTTAGCACCATTTTGCACTGGTTGCAGGTGACCTTATTCGCACAAGCTTTTGGCACTCCATCAAGAATGGTAAACAACCACCACATCCAAGACTCACGGCGAATGCTGGTAGTAGGGATTTCCACTACCTCATCCTCTTCATCCTCTTCATCCGTCTCCTCTACATCCTCATGCCTGATCCCTTCTGCCGGCCTTTGGGGACATGGTGGTGGTGGAGGGGTTGGGAGTGCTGATGCAGCTGAAGCAGCCATGGTCGCCATCTGGAAGACAGCAGGCAGAAGTCACCAGCAATGCAAGCAGTCAATGCAGGTCTGAAGCAATGCTCTGTCAGGTAGCCAGAAGCACAATGAGGAGCAATTCTAGGTTGTGTCCTTTTATAGGGGTGCAGTTGCACGCTCCACGAACATCTACGCTTTACGCGAACACTTCGAACACCCAAAAAAGCCTCATAAAGTGCCAAAAAGTATGTAGATCGCCAGGGACATTGTCTGGGACATGTGCAATGGTGAGGTTTTTCTGTAAAATACTTTGGATTGTCCAAAAAATTACTTTTAAAATGTTCGGGGACCCGGATAGTGTCCGCAAATCAGGACACATGCTCAGCATGGGTGAGGTTGCATGATGACGTCGCGAACACGTTCGCGAATGGGACGGCTGTCTGGAGGACACCAAATGTGCAGGGACAGATGTGCGCATGCGCATGGGTGTTCTACAGACAATGTTTGGGTCCTCAAACTAATTAAAAATGCGACACACGTGCGATGGACAGGTACGGACAGGCGCGATATTCGTAGGACCTATGGGTTGGTGCGCATGTGCGTAGATGTTCTGCGGACAGTACGGACAGGTATAGTGTCCTTAGGACACCTCCGTTTTGGTTCATTGCGGACATCCCGGACATCACGTGTGTTCTAAGAACAGTTCAATTTTGATTATGGACAGTACGGACAGGTATAGTGTCCCAGGACATCTCTATTTTGGTTAATTGCGGACATCACGGACACATCACGGACACCGAGTGTGTTCTAAGAACAGTTCCATCTTGATTGCGGACAGTACAGACATGTATAGCGTCCATAGGACACCTCCATTTTGGTTAATTCCGGACATTCCGGACACCGAGTGTGTTCTAAGAACAGTTCCATCTTGATTGCGGACAGTACGGACAGGTATAGTGTCCTTAGGACACCTCCATTCTGGTTAATTGTGGACATTCCAGACACTGAGTGTGTTCTAAGAACAGTTCCATCTTGATTGCGGACAGTACGGACAGGTATAGTGTCCTTAGGACACCTCCATTTTGGTTAATTGCAGACATTCCGGACACCCTAACTACCTTTAAAAAAAAGAAAGACACAGAGGACTGAATTAAAACACATATGATATTTTTTTATTATATACAAATATAACATTTATGAAAGAGAGGGGGGAAGAAGACACTGACACAAATACTGGGGAATTAGGGGTTTGGAGAGGATGGATGGGAGTGGATGAAGGGATGGAAGTCTCATCATAACGTTTTTCTTGGTGGTGAGGGTTTGGGGATAGTTGACTGGGACATGGAGAGGGGGAACAGGTACATGTGGGACAATGATATTTAATTTTTTCTTTTATGTGGTCCTCCACGAAATGTTTTAAAATATTGAAATTTTCCATTAGCATATCAATGTTTTGTTCCATGCGCTGAAGAGCATACTCAAATGTCTCTTTTGCTATATTATTTGCACTGTTTGTATGGTCTGTTAAAAAAAATGTGTTAAGTACAAATAAAGTAATGATTATTAATTGGCTTATATAAGTGTCTACCATTAATATCACTGTCTTCACTCATTTCGTAGGAAATTTTCTTCAAGCTATTCCAAAGAACTGGACATTTCTGTGTAAAAAAAATATATTACTTTTAGTTTACCTGTGTACCTAATACAGAAAGTTTAGATATATATAAGAAAAATGAAGTTTACTTACTAGTTTCTGGTAAGTTTTGTTGTTACTGTTGTATAGGTCTGCTGTTGCTCCTTGCTGTGCAGTTTCTGTGAGGTAATTATGTTGGAGGCATATCTTTTTTGGTTTGGTATATTCCATTTTAGTACATATGCTATTTAAATGGACGGTTGATGTGTTACATATACACTTCTTATTTATCATTACATATACAGGCCGATTCATGGAATTAATGTGCGCCGAAAATCTCTGCGCAAACATGCGGAAGCGTGCGAATCGCAGTGCAAGTACGAAAATCGCAGCGAAAGCCGCGCACATCGATTCATGGAAGTCTGTGCGCGTGTAAATCCATGGATGTGCGCTAAAATCCTGTGTGGCGCACGCGGGCGCACACGGCATCAAACAGCGTGCTCTACACGCACAGCGAAAGCGCACATAGCGCGGAACACACAACAAAAGTAGGCGTAACACGGGGCGTAACACGCGGAATGGGGAACAACGCGTGAAAATGTGGGCATTACGGGGGAAGAACAGGAGGCAAATGCGCGGAACGCCCACACACGCGCCTACAAAACGTATTCACGGAATCGAACAGGGCTAACAAGTGCGCCAAAAAAGACACGCTAATCCAAAAACAATATATGTCAGCAGGAAGCAGGCGTATGTGGACCCGCGCAGCATAAAAGTGCGCGCAACAACAAACAAGCTCAGGCGCTACGATGAATATACCGTTCCTCACAGCAGGAGGAGGAGGAGGATAGTCAGGGCCAGAATGTTAACACCCAGGACCAGCCTTTTTGGGATGCCTGATGACCAGGTGTATGGGAGGTACAGGTTTCCACCTCACATAATACTAGACCTGGTGAGTGAGTGGGAGGATGACCTCACATCACCCACCCTGTGCTCCCAATCACTCAGCCCCTTGGAAAAGGTGCTCAATATACTGCACTTCTTGGCCACTGGTCAATTTCAGCGGACAAGTGCCATAGTGGGGGGGGGTGTCACAGGCCACGCAGTCATGCTGCATACACCAGATGCT
This sequence comes from Ambystoma mexicanum, assembly GCF_040938575.1. Classification (NCBI taxonomy): domain Eukaryota; kingdom Metazoa; phylum Chordata; class Amphibia; order Caudata; family Ambystomatidae; genus Ambystoma; species Ambystoma mexicanum. Next base: position 399,130,382 of record NC_090931.1, read on the forward strand.
GGCCATCATGACTGCACGCCCATCAGTCCGCAGGCACATATACCTGCCCAGAACACCTGCAGAAAGGCAGGCTGCTGTCCAGGATTTTTATTGGGTGGCACACTTCCCCAAAGTGCTAGGTGCCATTGATTGCACCCATGTGGCTCTACGTCCTCCAAGGACAACTGAGCACATCTATAGAAACTGCAAGTACTGGCATTCCATCAACGTGCAGGTAGTATGTGATGCCAAGGGAATCATCACCTCAGTATATGCCAACTATCCAGGGTCCACCCATGACAGTTTCATTTACAGAATGTCAACCCTAAACCGGGACCTAGAAGCTGGGCGGCATGGAGATACATGGCTGCTTGGTGAGTATAAATACCACTGCACATGCATGCATGCCAGATACTGAGCAATGTCACAACCCCACTAATGATACCCATCATCACCCCCCCAGGGGACAGAGCCTACCCTCTGAGCACCCACATGATGATGCCAATTCGGAACCCCACCACACCACCCGAGGTAAGATACAACACAGCCCATATTGCAACCCGGGGCATAGTGGAGCGCACATTCGGAGAGCTCAAGTCACGCTTTCGCTCCCTTGACTGCTGTGGTGGGCAGCAGCTATACACTCCCCCAGTAGTATGCAGGATCATAGTGGCAGCATGTGTCCTGCACAATGTTGCAACACGCCGGGGCCTGCCGGTGGACATGGTGGTGCCCCCACATCCCCAACCACATGCATGGCCGCTGCGCATGGGAGGGGAAAGGGCACGTGGAGAGGCAGCCCGTACGCAGCTGGTTGCTAATTACTTCACCTAAAATCACACCCCTGTGGAGTGCACACAGCCCTGGCACATACCAGCTGACAACCAATGATGATGACATAAGGGACAGTCAACTGTCACAACCATACCAGCCTGAGATTGGTCACCTGGAAGTGTCACATTGTGTGCATCCCTACCTACCGAAAGACAACCAATGCTGTGTCACAAAAAGAGACACATTTATGCAGCATGAATGACAACCTCCTTGCAAAATACAACATGAAAATAGCGCCATGTCACCCAACCCCTCCCCATCTCCGCCACCCAACACACCATGGCATGTCATGCAATGTGAAAGCAAACAAAGGAATGCACAACACCTGACACAAGTGTCACAAAGTGCACTGTCCCAAATGGAAACAGGCCACAGACAATATGCTCCCAGTAATCAATAACAAACAGCACACATGACCAAATACTTACCAGCAACACAATACAGCAACACAGCATGAAACATTGCCAAAATATGACAGTGCAAACTCAAAGTAGTGCAAGTCTTACAACCTGAATAAGCCAGCACATCGACCCCTTCCAACTGCAGAGTGTTGCTGTCAGGCAAATGTGTCAGTGTACTGCGTACAACATGAACTGCATCTGCAAAGGAGACGGCCTTGTGAAGACATGAAGAAGGTACTTGCGAATAAGGAGGAAGACATGGATGCACAAGCACATATCAATACACCATGCAGTGTTCAATACAACAACAATACCCACTATGGATGTCCACACAGTATTTACTACAGACTGCCCACACAGCTCATGGGAGCCCAATGTCACTGTGTAAGTCACTGTCACTTGGTCACACCCTTTGCAAGCCCATGGAAACGGGAAGCAGGAGGGGTGTGTGTCAGGAACCCAAGCATCTAATCCAAACACAGGACAAGCCTGCATGTGCCCAGCCGGAATACACAATGGATGCCCACGGGAGGCACACAAGGCAACACACTGTAAAAAAAAAAATATATCAAAAATGCCCATGTGGGGATCGGGAGGGGCAACCAGAAGGTTCGAGGACAAGGTGCACACCAACACCCACCTGCATGGATGTTGCGGAAAAAAAAATACCTCCATGGGCTCATGGCCTGCACGGCTATGCCATTGTGGGAGAACTGCTGTCGCTCTCATCACCCTATGCTGCTGCATCAGGAGGTGGTGGTACTATGGGAGGCAGCCCACGCAAAGCCCTGGTATGGTCCTCCATGGCAGCAAGCATGCAGGTGTGGAAGGTCTGATTCTGGAGGATGATAGTGCGGAGATCCCCATGCAGCACCTCACAGGTTGTCTGCATTTCTGCATGCATGGCCTCGCGTGATGCCCGGATCTCCTCATGGGTAGCCTGCAGCTCAGCTGAGAGCGAATGTGTGAGCTGCTCCATCTGCTGTTCTGCCCTAAAATTTCAGGAAGCCTCAATTTCAACCAGAGTCTCCCTGAGGTTATGGAGTTCTACCCTCAGGGCTTCCCTGTGGCCCTGTGACTCTATTGATATGGCTTCGCGCAGAGTCTCAGTGCCGCCCGTCGGTCCCTGTTGGATGCCAACATGTCTTCCCTGTGTGATTGGCAAATGGAGTCTGTTGCCTGCTGTTGTTCCTCCACCTGCCTTTCAGGGGGGAGAATGGAAGTGACCACCCTCTCCTTGCCTGACCCATCATTTCAACTGATGCTCCCTGTTGTGCTGCTATACTGTAAATGGAGTTTTCCCATACAGTATTTCCTGGTGGCGTACGGCCACCGTGTCAGCGGGCACCACACCTGTTTGGGGCAAGGCGATCTGCACCTTGCTGTGCCGCACTGCCTGAGGCTGCAGGACTGCATTCCCCCTCTGATCTGCTGGCCCAGGAACAGGATCAGATGTTGTGGAGTGTGACCCTGCATCTGTAACTGCCAAAGGCGGTCCTACCAACACTGACATCCCCATAGAGGGTTCTACCCCTGGTGCAGGTGGGTTGGACAGAACAGAATCCCTGCCAGAAACACTCACCTGAGACAGCACATAAGTCTCATCATCCGATTCAGCACCTGAACAGAGGTCTGATGAAGTGCACCCTGAGACACCCCTAGACAGTATGGTCTGCAGTAAGAAATGGTTTTCACCCACCACCACACCACGTCCTCCACTGGTGCCCAGTTGTGGCTGAGATTCCTTCTGGGTCTGCACCACCTCCTCAACCTCAACAGCATCAAGTGCGTCATCACCTGCAAAAACATGAAAGACAACAAATGGAAACAGGCATGAGCACCATAGCACACACATAGGCCTGACAAGCCAGAGATCGAGTACATGATTTGCACATGTCACACATGACAATAACCCTGCCATGCATGCACTGTCAATGAGTTGGAAGGGGAGGCAAAAAGCAGACACTAAGGACACCAAGATGGAAAAGCAACACATTTGCTGCATGCTGGGTAGCGCTGGCATCACACATTAGCCTGTGAGTGGCATGTCCAATACACATACATGACACATGCCAGCACACAGATGGCATGTAGCATAGCCATGGTACATTTGACAAGTACAGCCATATGTCAGTGAATGCGTACTGTCACCCATCCATGTGAGAAGGACATGATGAGATGAAAAATGCCAAATAGTGTGACAAAATATGCATGTGCCACACACTGCAACACATCCAGTGTACAATGATACATTTATTGCAGGCAGATGTACACATCAATGGTTGGTCGCTTCAACATGACATGAAACAACTATCATGTTCCACATTCCAACAGGCCCCAAAAATTAATGTGAGCAGGCCAATAATCTATCAGCCTGAATGGTCTAATCATTCACATGGCATGGTAACATGTGTGTGCTATGGTGCTCATGCCTGAAAGACAACAAATGGAAACAGGCATGAGCACCATAGCACACACATAGGCCTGACAAGCCAGAGATCGAGTACATGATTTGCACATGTCACACATGACAATAACCCTGCCATGCATGCACTGTCAATGAGTTGGAAGGGGAGGCAAAAAGCAGACACTAAGGACACCAAGATGGAAAAGCAACACATTTGCTGCATGCTGGGTAGCACTGGCATCACACATTAGCCTGTGAGTGGCATGTCCAATACACATACATGACACATGCCAGCACACAGATGGCATGTAGCATAGCCATGGTACATTTGACAAGTACAGCCATATGTCAGTGAATGAGTACTGTCACCCATCCATGTGAGAAGGACATGATGAGATGAAAAATGCCAAATAGTGTGACAAAATATGCATGTGCCACACACTGCAACACATCCAGTGTACAATGATACATTTATTGCAGGCAGATGTACACATCAATGGTTGGTCACTTCAACATGACATGAAACAACTATCATGTTCCACATTACAACAGGCCCCAAAAATTAATGTGAGCAGGCCAATAATCTATCAGCCTGAATGGTGTAATCATTCACATGGCATGGTAACACATGTGGGCCAATGTGGGGTGTAATCAATGACAAAAGCATGTCACATATGTAGCAATAGGGCTGAAAAACGTGTTGCAAAAATGGGAGAATTGAAACAATCAGCCTGAATGAACACTGAAAAATTCAGAACAATGTTGTTGCAAGATGACAGTTCAAGGGCAACTGCAGTAATGTGGCGCTAATAGCCTACTGTGGTCATAAGGGATACTGTCATTCCCAAATCCAGGGCTGGTTAATGTTTTGGAGGAAGCACATGGGTGACCCATACCACTCAGGAGTACTCACCCTCACCTGGCACTCATTCAGACCCTGTCACCCAAGCAACATACACATGGATTACACATACATGCATGGGCACTCACCGGACAATGCGCCGTAATCTGGTAGGTCTCCCACGCCTTGGATCTGTTCCTCTGTGATGAAGGTTCCAGCAACATACTCATGTTCAGTGGGTTGGTTGTCCTCTGGTGGAGACCCACCGCCAGTCACCAGAGTAGAGGCATGATTTGAGGCCAGCTTGTTCTTTGCTCTGCGTTTCAGGTCAATCCACCGCTTGTAGCAATCATCAGCTGTGCGCCTCAAAAATCCAAGGGCACTAATGATGTCCGCGATGGTCTGCCAGTGTGCCCTAGGTTGACCAGGTGTGGTGTTGCACCCTGCAGTCACAACCATTTCACGGCTATGTGCCGACAGATAGGCCACTAGTGCATCAAGTTCGGCGTCATTAAAGCTAGGCATCCTTGACGTGCCGGAGTGTGTAGCCGTGCCTGGGGTCTCAGCCTGTAGTGCCAGAGCATCCTTCTTCTTCTTTTTCGAAGGTGGTGCGGATCCTGAGTGGCTTACGCCGCTCTGGTCAGTAGGGGCAGAAGCGCAGGTGGACTGGGTACTAGAAGTGTGCGAAGGCACAATGACCATAGGTCTTGGAGCAGGCATTTTATGCAGGGTGATGTTGGCAGGGCCAACGTTGGTTTGATGAACCTGGACCGACACTGTCCCGGCTGGGAGACTCAGAGCTGGTGTGGATAGAGCTGCAGCTGCCCCTGCAGCCTCCCCACCCTGCCTACTTGGGGCAGCAGATGACGTTGCTGCCCCAGATCCACGTGGCCTGGTGACAGCGACCATCCCCGCCACACGTGGCTTAGACTTGCTGACCTGGAAGTCAACCTGGGAGTCATCCTGTGCCAGTTCAGGTGCCAAAATGGGCCGGTCCAAAAAGGGCTGAGCTGGGATGGTGTCAGCTACATTTCCCACAACCATTGGGGGAGGCATGGGTGTCCCTGATTGGTCCTCCACAGAGGGGGGTCTAGGGGCACCCTGCAAATCCTGGCCACATCCCCTACCGTGCCTACCATGCCCACCTTTTGGAGGTCAGCCACCTTTGCCTCCCTTACTGCTTGGTCTCCTCCCAACCATGGCACTGATGTTGTTATGTGTATGGGAGTAGCAGTAAACAATTGTCCTGGGCAATTGGGGTGAAAGGGGTAGGGTACTAAATGGAATTCGTACCCTAGTGCTCTAGCAAGGCTGTATGTGACCCGTGGGGGAAGATGACGGGTCACGCAACGCACTGGCACACCAAAAACAAAAGCACACGTGCACGCAACCCCTGGTAGACCACGTGCGTGGAAAAATAAACCGCACTATGCTGTGTCACCCAGAAACACAAAAATAAGCGTACGCGTGTTACAAGCAGCTTACAATGACCTCTGAAGAGGTACGCGACACACGGGGGCAACCACAGTTGGAAAATACGTGCGCGACTCACCATCTGCCTTCAAAAAGAACGTGAACAAGACGCACGTGTGCGCGTAGGTAACACCCCCGCCAAAAGAAGAAAAGAACGCAGTCTGAGGAAACAGGGAGTACGAACTGGAAACGTATTGAAGTAATTGCGTGTGAACCGACAAGAAGTACAAGATACACCCGCTCGCTCTCCACAAAAAGCACGTCCAAGGAAATAGCGTGATACTCGTACCTTTTAAGCCAGCCCACACGAGAAACGTCACTTACGCGCTTACGCGATAATGCCCTTTCCTCCATTAGCACGGTGACGTGCAGTTTTCTCACGTGCTGATTCACGATGCACCCGTGTTGTGGGCAACGCCCGCGTGCATAACGTCACTGACGCGCTTACGCGCTAAGGGCCTTTCCTCGGATTTCACGCTGATGTGCAATTTTTTCATGTGCCAAATCACTCCGTATCAAGCTGGCCACGCGAAAACACACAGAAGACCACGCTCCTGCCCAAAAGGCCAGTTTCCTTCCCCCAAAAGACCCGAGCACGCTCCCACCTGCCATCTGCTGCTGCCTGCCTGCCTGCTGCCCACGTGCCCTGCTATTTGCTGCCTGCACGTCAGCCAGGAGTGCAGTTGCTGTGACCACCCCTGCTGGAACCAAAAACTCCAGACTGGTATACCATCGCTCCACATCCCAACCCCAGGACCCAGTTGCTCACCCACACCTGCCTCTGGGGTTGCTATGTCGGGCACAACAACATCTGGCACCACTGGCAACCCCCAGCCAGAGAGGCAGAGGGCCACCAGCTTCAGTGCCAAGGAAGTTGGTGTCCTGGTCGAGCAAGTCCTGGGGCAGTATGATGCCCTCTTTGGAAGTTTGCGCGCCGACAATGAAGGACGGACCAGGATCTGGATGGACATTGTGACTGCCATGAACGAGGAGGGGGTGGCAGTGTGCGACATCAAACATGTCCGGAAGCGCTGGGAGGACTTCAGGTCCAGGTCCCTCGACAAAGCCCAGCGCCTCTTGAAGGCAGCGGATGCCAAGGGGCGCCGGGGCCAGCTGTCAGACCACCAAATGAGGGTCCTAGAATGCACATGCCCAGCGCTCCACGTCCAGGTCCTTGAGACGCAGACCCGTCTGGAGTCGAGCGGTAAGTGTACATGCATACTGATTGGACTCTGTGCGTGTTGTGGTGTGCCTGTAGTGTGCAGGTTACACATGTGTTTTTGTAGGGTCATGTATGGATGTGTATGTACAGGGGCGTGAGGCTGACACATGTGAGTCCTCTCATGTGTGAGACACATGGATGGTGTATGTGTTGGTAAGCATGCAGGCCAAATGCAGGTGTGGGAGCACACAAGTTTGCACTACTGTGTATGTATATTGGCATGGTTGTGGTGTCACACATGGATGGTGGTTCCAGCTGCATGTATCTGCACTGTGTGCATGTGTGTGTATTTGACAAGTGTGCAACTGTGATGCAACATGGATGCATGTGGCACTGGCCCTCATTACGACCCTGGCGGAATACGAAAAACGATGGCGGAAATGTAATACCGCCATCGAATACCGCCCGTTGCGATTATGACCCGTCACCGTAAAGTACGATGCGATTAGCGACACCGTAATGAACGCCAACGCTAACTGCACCAAGTACGCGCAAGCGCGCCTTGCAAAACCGCAATATCCGCCATGGCGCAACGGTACACGAATGCTGACCCCAGCGGACATTCACCTAACGCCATCAAGCATGGCAGAAAGTACCATTCCGCCATGGCGAGAACTACGGCATCGCGAACCAACCGTAATGGCCCTACTGAGTGCCTGTACTCCACTCCCTGGCCACATTGCACAACTCCTCGTAGGCGCAATGCAGTCACACCATGCAACCAGTGAAATGTACAAGTCACCCATGCATGCCAACGAACAAATGCATGCAGGTGCCCCAAGTGCCCTGTGAGTGGCCATCCACAATTGGCAACACACCATTGCCATACTGATGCAGCACAGGCATCTGAAGGTGCAAGTACATCAAAATGAACTGAAAATTCCATGACACAAAACAACAACAGTCCCCCATCGCTTGCCACCAGTGTAAACCAACAGTCAAAGCAGTAACCTGAGGGAGACTGCACCAGCCCTGTACACATGGCAGTAGTCAAAACAACCATCAGCATAAGCACGTACCACACAACTGTACCCAGAAGCCGGAACCCAATGCAGAACACCTCACTATACATCGCGCCACAAATCGGAATATGCCACATTACTAGCAAAGAATAACGCTACACGGTTAATATCTGAATATAAATTTAATGCACATCAAAATCACCAAGGCCATACAACCATTTGAGCATAAACTCACAAATGATCAGCATTACTGTGGGCTGCATCCGCAATGAATGACCAGCTTCCCCATGTGTGACGCCCTGTACCTCCATGGCACACAGGGGCTACATCCACGTCCAAAAAGGCAACATGGAAGCGCCTAGGACCACAGGCCCGTCCCATGAAGTAGGCACTAGTCCAGCTGGAAGCTAGGTATGCTGCACCTAGCCACTAGTACTGCGTAAGGGCATGTGGGCCATTGCCGATCGTCCCATAAGATCGTAATGGTGCTCCACTGATTAACTCGAAGCTGCAGGTGTCGACTGTAGAAGCCATCTGCAGGAGTGGCGTACAGATGGCAGCGGCAGAAGGGGAGGAGATACCTGTCACCCAAATGAAAAAAAATATAGTATGGGCATCCGAACTTCATATGTATTACTCACTACATCCAACACACCAAACCTACAACCATATGCATGCTAGCCCACTCATAAGGATCAATTGCACTCAAAATGCACCTGCGAATCATTACGACACAAATCGAGGTGAATACACTATTCCAAACGAGTGTCTGTGTGCATGCGCCTGTCAGAACAGGATCCATCAGATGGGATCATCAACGTGCATAGACACAAGTGATTGAAAGCGCGCCGAGACAGGGAGGGTTCGACAAGGGCAGACAGACGATGGTCCCACTATGGCAGCCTTGCATCACATAGCGCAGGGGAAGGGGATACATTCCAAATAGCCATGTACATGGCCGACTCCCAATTAAAACATCTCCCCATGCATCCATTCATCATTCCCTCATCCCGTAATGAAAACGCCTGAATATTCACTCACATCACATTCGAAATTTCCATTGAGTCTGTGCGTAATGCAGCCTTCAAAATCCACTGTGCTCCTGCCCGGATTCCTTGTGTAGTGAAGTCACATGTATTAGGGAACGTCCTGCCTTATCGTCCACTACGCTATAGCGCATCCCATTCAAATCATATCATACATTGCATTCCCGTCATGGGCCCTGTCCCAAGGACATTCAACAATAGAACATTACATTTCCAGTCAGACCTGTGGGCGTCTCCACGCCGCTACTTGAAAACCGAAGGCGCTGTCCTTCGAATTCCTAATTTGCAACATCACGTTGAAAAGGCATCTGTGAACGCTAGTAATCACAAATACATCTATGCAGTGCGTCTGTGTGTGAAAATGGTAACTGCCCTCATTCACTGATGGGACTCCCCGCCGTCGGTGAACCTCGGTACAGTGCTGCATGAGGGTCCACCGTTGATCGAGCACTACATTCCGCTGACCCTTCACAAGTCTGCTCGCGAATGCAAATATCGTATGTGCAACAATGGGACCATAGCAGAATCAACATATATACCAATATTCCACAGCCTTCGGGATTATGAACATGAATGCGAATGCAAGATGCCATGCGTCGATTTGCAGCGTCGTGTGCGGGACGTGCTCGCACGAAAGGCATTGCAGCTGACACAGGTGGAATGAATCACCACAGGTGAAGGCTATACAGCCTGAAGACACATAAATTGCACACCCAACCCCCTCCCACAACCACAACCACTCCAGAATGCTACCGGCAGGACTAGCGATGTTGGGCATGGGGGACCTGATTGCACTGCAAGTACTCCAACTTCAAGAAGAAGACGAACGCCAACGACTGCAACAACCGGCCGCACAGAGGAGATGCAGGAGGAGGAGGAGGAGGGCAAGGCATGGCCAGCGAGCCCCACCAGCACAGCCACTACCACCACGCAGGCAGCCCGCAATCCCACGCCTCCGAGCTAATCCGTTCAACCTCACAGCTGAGCAGATCCACACCCTCTACCGTTTGGACCGGGCCACCATAACCGCCATAGTCGACATGACACACGCTGACCTTGTCAGCATGATAGATAGCCCAACCGCCATCCCACCCCTACTGAAGGTGGTGTCTGTACTACACTTCCTGGCCACAGGCACCTACCAGCACACAGTCGGACAGTTGCATGGCATTTTACAGCCCCTATTCTCACGGACACTATTGCAAGTGCTTGATGCCCTCCTGAGGCACTCAGACGACTACATCACTTTACCACGCTCGGAGCAGGAGCTTACAAACACAAAAGTGGGATTCCATGCACTTGGCGGCATACCGGGTTGCATTGGTGCCATCGACTGCACCCATGTGGAATTGGTTGTCCCACATGCCATGGAGGCCCAGTACCGCAACCGGAAACAATATCATTCTATCAATGTACAAATGGTGTGTGACTCCAACAGGCTCTTTACACATTGTTCTGCCCGATTTCCAGGATCAACACATGATTCAATGGTCTTGCGGAACTCTAGAATACCACGCTACATGGAGCGACACGCAGGGCGCCGATCCTGGCTACTCGGTGAGTCTCATTTAATGCATGAGTATGTGGGGTAGGTGATGCGTGAATGACCTGGCAGGAAGGGGGGGGGTGCGTACGTAGCAATGACATTCCACAAACATCCTTTCTTGTCCACATACAGGTGATTGCGGGTATCCAGTGAAGAGATGGCTCCTCACACCAATCCGGAACCCACAGGACCAGCATGAGGAGGACTACAACCATGCCCACTCACGTACCCGTGTGGTCATAGAACAGGCATTCGGCCTACTGAAGGCTCGTTTCCGCTGCCTCAGCAGGTCTGGCGGGGCACTCCTGTACCGCCATGAGAAGGTGGCAAAGATGGTCATGGCATGTGTCATGCTACACAACATGTGCGTTCGTAGGAATGTGGCCATGCCCCCCGACGCAGAACTGCTAGCACCTGAAGATGGTCATGATGAGGGTGAGGATGTGGCAGCACCTGAAGGGGTCCGCGAGGCACAGGAGGCCCGTGAATTACGTCAGAATCTCATAGATGCATGCTTCTAGCACTCACGCCTGGTGGCTGTTACATGGACACGGGACTTGTGGCACTGTGTGTGTCTGGAACATGCACAATGTGGACTGTACGCATAGATAGGCCTCATGCACAATGATCAATGTCCACACATCTCAGTGGATGATTGTGAAGAGTTGTATTGCATATGTGAAATGACATTACACACCCAATCGACCCGCCACCCAATGAAGCCCAACACACCCCCTACACCCTCCCACCTCCCCCCCGAACACCAGTGTCCGAAGACGCTCATCGTCAGTGGGCAGACGCTATTGCAAGCCCCCTCTCCGGGTATCAGGGGCACCCCTGCCTGTGGAGCGCCGGTTCCTCCCAGATCTACGTTGGGGGCTGCCCTGGACGGAACTTGCAACGGATGATGTCTCTGCCTGCTCACGTCCATGCATGTCCCTAAGGGTTTGTGAGAGCTCAGTGAGCACACGGCGCACAGCGGCAAGTTCACCACATACGTCTTTGGACGTCGCATGCAGTTCCCCCCTCAGGCTCTCGGTGCTTCTCTCCATTTGTGCCCTTAGTGTCTCTGTACTACGCTCCATTTCTGCCCTAAGTGTCTCAGTAGATGTTTCAATGGCTGCCTTAGAACCCCCACATTCATCAGCATGCTCCTTGAGGAGCGTGGCCATTTGCTGCTGTTGCACTATCATCTGCTCGAGGGACTGTTGCCTCTGCTGGGCCATGCCCATTTGCGGTGGTGTCACAGAGGGGCTGGACGCCTCATGTTGCCTTGCAACAGGCCTTGTGGGGGTTGGCCAGTCGTCGTCTTGTGGGTGCCCCTGCGTGGTGTCCTCATGGTGTATGGGATGAAACATACAGGGGGATTGGGACAGGTCATGAATGGATCCTACATCTACAGCACCGTTTTCTGTGTCGGAGCATGCTGGCATGAAAGCAGTGTCACCTATGGTGCTGCTGCCACCAGAAGCAGTGCCTTCTGTGGCATCCATTGGGGGGACCTGTGGTGCTGCTGTTGTGGACATGCTGGCTGCTGGGGTGCCTGTTGATGTCCCCTCCAGTGTGCTGCCACTCGATTTGTGCTGCTGCCGTGTCTTGATCCGTGCAGCTGAGGTGGAGGGTCTTTGGCCGTTGGTCTTGGCCCTCTTTGCAGGTGTGCTGGTGGGGGTGTCCTGAAGCTCGTCGTTGGAATCTGACCCTGTGGTGGAGTAAAGGAGGGCGAGCGTTATTCATGGGTCTGTGGTAATTGTAATGGCAATTGTGTCACATGCATTGGGGTGGTACCTGGGGGTGATTTGGGTCAGGGCCTTGGAGGTGGTCTCATTTTTGTGTGCATTGGGGGTGCAGTTGTTTTGCAGTCTGCAGTTAGGGTGTGCATGCTGCACATGTAGAGTGTGTTTTTTGGTTTTTTTAATATTTATTTATTTATTCTGACTTTTAAGGGGCGCTGTCATGGCAATGTATGTGGTCGTTCTCCTGGACATGTGTTTCTAGTGCACTATGGGGACACATGGTACTTCACATGGTTGGTAATTGTGGGTTTGGCATGGTTTTATTTGGGCCACCTACCTGATTCTTCTGATGTCTGCACTCCTTTCTCCATCCCTCCGACTCCCTCTATGCTCTCCATTCCAATGGTGGAGGCACAGATTTCTTCCCAGGGGGTCAACTTGATGGGTGATTCCGATCCTCCCCCGGTAGCTGTGGCAATGTTCCGGTTGGCAGAGAGTATGCTCCGGACGCGTATCCGTAGGTCGTCCCATCGCTTTCTGCATTGCTGTGGGTTGCGGGGTGCGGTCCCCACCGCACTTACCCGCTGTGCCACCAGCGCCCATATGGCCTTCTTGTTCGCAAGTGCCGTCCTGGTCATTTGCGTCGAGAAGACGACGGCAGCGTTCTCCTGCAGGGTCTCTGTGAGCACGGTGAGTTCCTCGTGGGAGAAGTGGACCTGCCGCTTGCGGTCGCACGCTTTTTTAGCAACTTTTCCCATATTTATTTTTTTAACTGGGGTGGCTAACGGGTTGGGATGTGTCTCAGGGTCGGATTTTTAATGGTTGTGTTGGGATTCTGCTCTTATAGGTGTACGGCGTGCTGTTTCCCGTTCCGGCCCCATGTTTTTACTTCCGTTTCCGTATATTTACGGTGACCGTATTTAGCGCTGTCCGCTCATTACGGTGACCGCTAAGATGGGTGGCGGAATTGCACCTACGGCGACGTACGACGGCGGTAAGGGGCGTTTTGGGGTCATTTCCGCCATCGCGGACTTTGCACTTCCGCCATGGCGTAATGCTCGTGCCCGATGGGTCAGAATTAGCCGCACTTTCCTCCATCGTGCAGTGGCGGAAACGCTATTTACGCTATGGCGGTCATGTCAGTTGATTTCCGCCAGGGTCGTAATGAGGGCCACTGACATGTAGAAGGCTGAATGCCAGATGTGACATGGATGGCGATCTCATCACTGTGGCAGTTGGTGGACATGTACACATGCATGTAAGTGTGTTGGTGTGTGTGCATGTGTTGTGCACTCCCCGTGTTTCATGTGACATCAGGCTCACCTTCGGATGCTGATGCTGTTGTATGTGTATGGATGGTGCTGCCTGGTGCAATATTGCTGTGGAATTGCTCATGTGTGTGAGTAGAAATGACATGTGTGTTAGGGAGTGTGATGCCATGTCTGAAGTTTGACCCTGCCACTCATGTACAACTGTCATGTTTGTATCAGTCCATTGTACAGTGCCCTGATGCCTGTGTTCTATCTCTCCCTGTCTGCAGCGTCAACTGATGAAGAGGGAAGAGCGGTTGCTGTGGAGCAAAGCGGCAGGGATCGCACCACCAGCCGGAGATGCAAGGCCCGGCTCCCCTCCCAGATTGTCATCTCGTCGGGGAGTGAGGAATCTGGTGCCGTGATCCCAGGCCGCAGCTGCCGAGGGTAGGTCCAAGAGGCAGAGGTCGGATATGGACTCCACAGCAGCAGAAGGGGCAGTTGAGACCCCACAGGGTCTGACGAAGGAAGATGGCATGGAGTCATCCAGGTTGGTGGGGGGTTTGGTGGAGGAGGAGGCCGTGGAAGGTACACACACGGGGTCTGGAGGTGGGGTTTCCACTGGTGCTAGTGGTGCAGTGCAGGGGCAGGGATAGGAGGCAGCACAGGCCGCCGCAGAGGTACCTGTGTGTAATCCTGTCCCTGATCCTGTGACTGCATCATCCGGCACCAGCAGGGATGCCTACGTCCAGACCCGTTTTCAGGAAGGGGATGAGCGCACAACAACTGACCTTCCTCTCCCTGCGGACGTGGCTATCCGGGACCGGGTTGAGCCTGTCCTGGCTGGGATAGCATTGCGTCAACGGGGCATGCTAGGTGACCTGCAGTGTTTTCGTGAAGACACTGCACATCATCTCGGATGCCTCTTTGACTGCGTTGACCTACTGGGACAGTTCACCAGTGCTGGATTCCTCCGTGTGCTGGACCTTCTTGCGGGCCCTTCCTCACCTGAACCCCCTACGCGCCAGTCGTCCTCCATGCCATCTTCCCACCCATGTATCACCTGGGTACCCTGTGGAGCTGCCTCTGACCCAACGGCCAGGATGGTGGAGGACACATCCCTGCCACAGTCGGGAGTCGGACGTCCAGCAGGGGTGGCCACCACGATAACTGCACCCCAGCCAGAGGACGACGTGCAGGCAGCAAGAGCCAGGGCGCAGGCACAGCAGAAGCAGCAACATGGTGGGAGCAATGATGGCTCGCGGCTTTCAACATTGGCGGGGCAGGCATCGGCCAGAGGGCAGGAGGACCCAGGATTATAAGTGCCTTCTGTGTGGCAGCGGTTGGGCCACGCCATAGATGCGGAGCGGCATCGGGCGGAAGAAGCATGGCTCACAATGGTCAGGGCGGAGAACTCCATGCAGAGGGCACTGAGGCAGGCCGAGTGCCGCGAGGCAATTCGCAGGGAGTTGGAGGTCTACATGTCATCATCCCTGCGACCCTCGGGGCAATGGAAGAGGACCGCCTCCAGGACATTGAGCTGGAGTTCGATGATGCCCTGTCCCGGGACATCAAAAAGTGAGCCGTCGGACTAGCCCGCTGCCATTGTAAATAGTTAGTTAGTTAGTGTTAGGTTTCATTTTTGTTTTCATTTTTTTTTTGGGGCGCTCGGACAATACCCCACATTTTTGTATATAGTTCTTCATTAGTTAGTGTATTTTTGTAGGTTTCATTTGGACAGTTGGGCTCATGGACCCATAATTTCATCCTTGTAAATAGTTGGAGTGTGGATTTGTTGCATTTTCTTTTTTGATTTTTCCATGGAGCAATGGATTTTACTTTTTCATTTCTGTTTGGATTTGCTTTGTTGGAGGGAGACTTTGGAGACAGTTTTAATTTCATATATTTTGGATTCTGATTTCCTTTTTTTATCATTATGTGACATTCTGCATTGTTTTCCTTATGTCCATTGTTTGGTGTTTAAAGTTGTTTCACCACATTTTTTGTTCAATTCATTTTTTCCCGTACTTCAATGTGTGGTATTCTCTCATTGGTTTCATGCATGTCACGGTGTGGGTTTTCACATTCACTGGCACCCATTGTGTGTGTGTGACGGACATGTGTTGATGTACATACATGCCATTTGGGTTGTTTCATGTAATGGCCATTTCAATGTGGGGTGTATGTTATGCTTGGTTGGTTATTTGGGCTGGGGTGGCGTGCGGTGGGATTTTGGTGGCCATGAGGGCCATGATTGTGGGTCATGTTGACGTGTTGGGGGGGACATGAGTGGGGGACTGCTGGCAGGTGGCCTTCACTGCTTTGGGGGGACATGAGTGGGGGCCTGCTGGCAGGTGCCCTTCAATGCTGGGTGGATGGGTGGGTGGGGGGACATGAGTGGGTGCCTGCTGGCAGGTGCCCTTCACTGCTGGATGGGTGGGTGGGTGACGGGACATGAGTGGGGGCCTGCTGGCAGGTGCCCTTCACTGCTGGGTGGGTGGGTGGGGGCACCTGAGTGGGGGCCTGCTGGCAGGTGCCCTTCACTGCTGGGTGGGTGAGTGGGTGGGGGGACATGAGTGGGGGCCTGCTGGCAGGTGCCCTTCACTGCTGAGTGGGTGAGTGGGTGGGAGGACATGAGTGGGGGAGTGCTGGCAGGTGCCCTTCACTGCTGAGTGAGTGAGTGGGTGGGGGGACATGAGTGGGGGCCTGCTGGCAGGTGCCCTTCACTGCTGGGTGGGTGAGTGGGTGGGGGGACATGAGTGGGGGCCTGCTGGCAGGTGCCCTTCACTGCTGGGTGGGTGAGTGGGTGGGAGGACATGAGTGGGGGCGTGCTGGCAGGTGCCCTTCACTGCTGGGTGAGTGAGTGGGTGGGGGGACATGAGTGGGGGCCTGCTGGCAGGTGCCCTTCACTGCTGGGTGGGCGAGTAGGTGGGGGACATGAGTGGGGGCCTGCTGGCAGGTGCCCTTCACTGGTGGGTGGGTGGCCGAGTGGTTGGGGGGACATGAGTGGGGGCCTGCTAGCAGGTGCCTTTCACTGCTGGGTGGGTGAGTGGGTAGGGGGACATGAGTCAGTGCTCACTTGTGCGTGGTGACATGTGGGCTGGCTGGGGAGCTTCACCAGGGTGGATGGGCTGCCTGTGGTACATGGCCAGGGGTGCAGTGTGTTCCCCTGTGTTGTGGTCTGCCTGCAGGCCCTGGGGAGGGGTGTGAGGGCACACCTGGGAGGACACACACTGTCAATTTGTTTGGGCACCCCAGAAATACACGTACCCCGCTCGCCCAAGGCCTATCGCGTGTGAAACTTCCCACGAACCCCAGAAATACACTTACCCCGCTCGCACAGGGCCTACCGCGTGGGAAACTCCCAGCGAACCCCAGAAATACACGTGCCCAACTCGCACCGGGCCTACCGTGTGTGAAACTCCCCACGAACCCCAGAAATACACGTGCCCCGCTTGCCCAAGGCCTATCGCGTGTGAAACTTCCCCTGAACCCCAGTAATACACGTACCCCGCTCGCACAGGGCCTACCGCGTGTGATACTCCCCGCGAACCCCAGAAATACACGTGCCCAGCTGGCCCAAGGCCTATCGCGTGTGAAACTTCCCCCAAACTCCAGTAATACACGTACCCCGCTCACACAGGACCTACCGTGTGTGAAACTCCCCGCGAACACCAGTAATACACGTACCCCGCTCACACAGGGCCTACCGCATGTGAAACTCCCCATGAACCCCAGTAATACACGCACCCAGCTCGCACAGGGCCTACCGCGTGTGAAACTCCTTGCAAACCCCATAAATAGACGTGCCCCACTCGCCCAAGGCCTATTGCGTGTGAAACTTCCCGCGAACCCCAGTAATACATGTACCTCGCTCGCACAGGACCTACCGCGTGTGAAACTCCCTGCGAACCCCAGTAATACACGTACCCCGCTCGCACAGGGCCCACCGCGTGTGAAACTCCCCGGGAACCCCAGAAATACACGTGCCCCGCTCGCCCAAAGCCTATCGCATGTGAAACTTCCCGCGAATGAGCGGGGTACGTGTATTCCGAGGGGTGCGAGGGGAGTTTTACACGCGATTGGCCTAGCGCGAGCGGGGTACGTGTATTCCGAGGGGTGCGCGGGGAATTTTACAAGCGATAGGCCTAGCGCGAGCGGGGTACATGTATTCCGAGGGGTGCGCAGGGAGTTTTACATGCGTTTTCGTGGTTGGGGGGCTGTATGCTGGTCCACTGGCATGTGCGCCATGTACTGGATTTGTGCACTGTTCATGGTGCACGGGGCGGGGTTGGGGGCGTAACTGGCGCTGCTGCAGGGTTGCTGCGCCACTCTGCGCCACGGCTACTTAGGGATGTTAAATCCATGAATACGCTGTGCGCCGAAATGGGTTTGGTGCACGCGGCTGGCGCAGAATGCCAGCCGCGTGCGCCACTTGTGCGCTGAATTCTATGAATTACCCCCATAATGTGTTCATGTGCTGCTTTTTGAAATTGTTCAGTGTTTGTATGGCATGATAGAACAATCTAAGCTACCCCTGAGTTTTTGGGTAGTGTTGATGTTGTCCGCGTCCATCCGTGGACATACGCACAGTCTGCGGACATCAAATTACTAGCAGTGATTTCAGTATATTCTATGTTACATGTATATAAAGTAAGGGAATCCTAGTAAACATCTATCAAATTCACACTATGTATATGTATATTCAGTTATGGTTAAGTTGCGCTATTAAAAACCTATGAAATTCAGTAAAAGAAAACGTTGTTAAAGGAGGTTATGGTTAAGTTGTGCTGCTAAAAAACTATGAAATTCAGTAAAAAAACTTTTTTAAAGGGACGTTATGGTTCCAAGTAAAACCAAAAAACCCCTGAAATTTGCCAGTTATGGTAAGATAAGCAACCATAACTTGCGCCACCACCGTGCATTGCTAATACTAACACCCAGCACATCAAAGATTACATCACAAATGTCATTGATGACATCACTGATGACATCACATGTCTGACTCGATCTTTTTTCCTTTAGTGATATATCTTGGCCAGTAATAGTTAGGAAAAAAAAAATCAAAATGTACTATATTTGTAGACTCATACTGCAAATAGGTTCTTACAATAATTCATTTAGCGTCCACTCACATCATATCAAACATATACATAGGGAAAATACACACTTGAAAGATAGCAATGCTTTCTGTGTATGAAGACAATCAGTAAGGTTATCAACACTTTCTTATTGTTCTGCTGTTTTTTTATTACTCTACTTTCTCTGGATATGCTCATATTTGTATTCAAATTACTTTCTTTAGGGTGCAGTAACATCATGTGATAGTTATACATAGGAAAGTAGTAGGTTTGAAGCTGTCATAATTCACCCAAGTATCTTATGAAAAGGGATACGGTAACCAAAAAGGATACAATTGGTAGGGCTCTTCCGGATCCTTGATAAATCACACGGCTTGACAGTAGTGCAGTCAAAATTAGACCTTCCAAATGATAGAACTCTCTGACTAGTAAAACAGGCAGAGAGAGAGATCACTGGAAAGGGTGTGGGAGCATCATAGAAAGTGTCCCAACTAACTCTCACTAATAGTACAGCAATAGCACTTAGTACCACAATAACCTGTAGACTTAGAACTGGAGTCTCCACCAACAAGTCTCTGATGAAATCCAGGAACAAAACAACGACAAACGGAGGGATGGTTATTAAGGGAAACTTATCCCAAATGGCATGAGGCTCACGCTAGATACTGGGTTGGTGCACCACAAGATAGCGTCCAAAGTACTGTGCACAATCACCTTCAATTAAACAGTTGTTGGTAATACTTCCTTTTCCCACGTAGAACAGAAAAATGATGAATAGAGTCCACCTGTTATCTCATCACAGGTAACAGGGATAAATCCAAAGCGAAGCACAACTTGCGTGTGGAATTACACATTTAAAGAGTTAAAAAAAACGTGTGCAGTTATACACGCGACAAAAGTTCACGCAGCCAGGACAACCGCGCTTGAAGAGTAGAGTAGACCGCGTGTGGTTTTACATGTGACAAGCTTACACTCAGCCAGGAATACAGCAAGCAAATATATCAGGAACCTGCGTGTGTGGATACACACGACTGAAGTGCACGCGACAGTGCTGTCAGAACTCGCGTGTGAAGGAAAGCCGTCCGTTGGTCTTCTAGTGTATGGCTGCCAAAGATAGCGTATAGACATTTTCACGTGAACAGGAAAAACTGCCGTAACTTCTAGAATGCAGCTCCAGGAGTTTGCGTGTTTAAGAAACTCTGCGTGTTTAAGAAACACGCAGAGGAAAGCCAAGAAGTAACTGAAGAGATGCAAGGATGCAGATCAAGGATTCAGCTACCGAACACCATGTTGGTTCAATCAGAAGCAGTGAGCAACATCTCCACGCTGCTTATGAACATAATGCAGTAACACACCTGACTACCCTGAATCACGTGAGTTCAACAACATGAATAATGCAAATGTCGTTATCCAGGAAGGACATCAAACAACCTCCATTTAGAATAGAAAGGTCTAGCAGTTCTATGAGCATAACCCGTTCTGTGTGAAGGCGGTGCTCCAGGTCCAGAGGTAAGATGTCCCCCATGCATGACAGAAGCAGAGCAATAATTTCTGTGCATAAAGATAATCAGTTAGGTTACGAACACGTTCTGGTTCTACTGCTGCTTTCATGCTTACTTCACTTTCCCTGTATATACTCATATTTGTATGTGTTGTTGTGTCTTTGTGGTTTGTATGTAATAATGAAATTATATAGTAAGTGGGATTTATTAGCTACTTATTACATGTTGCACAGTACGCAAAACTCTAATAAGAAAGCATTTATCATTTCACTATTCAACATGAGAAGATTATGAATATTGCACCTCCATCATGTATGCTGCACACAATGTTTATGTTTATATATGAGTAGCTTACTATACTGTAAAGAATTTCATGATAGAAGGCTATTTATATCAATGTATTGCTTAATGCACTACATAGCTCATGATATATATTCCTATGATCCTTGACACTTTTTTTGTCAACATTATAATAAGAATCCCTTGTACAGACTTTTCATGAAAAGTAAATGCACATGTGATGTTATCAGTGATGTCATCAATGACATTTGTGATGTCATCTTTGATGTCCTGGGTGTTCGTTTTAGCAAAGTATGGTGGTGGAGCGAGTTATGTTTGCTTAGCTTACCGTAACTGGGGAATTTCAGGGGTTTTTCGGTTTTACTTGGAACCATAACATCCCTTTAACCAAGTTTTTTACTGAATTTCATAGGTTTTTAGTAGTGCAACTTAACCATAACGTCCCTTTAACAAAGTTTTTTTACTGAATATATACATATAGTATGTATATAGGTTCTCATTTTATGAATATCATAATTCTCCTCTGAATTAGGGTTTTAGTCTTAGCAGTGCATGGCAGTGGCGTGAGTTATGGTTGCATAATTTACCAAAACTGCCACATTTCTCTGGTTTTTCAGGTTTACCTTGCAACCATAACGTCCCTTTCACAGTGTTTTTGTTCAATTCATTTCTTAGGTATTTATTTGTGCAACTTAAACATAACATCCCTTTAACAACGTTTTTTCAGTGATTTTTATAGGTTTATCTTAGTGCAACCAAACCATAACATACCTTCAATTATGTTTTTTCACTAAATTGCAATGTGTTTTATAAGTGAAAAAAGTTTCATGTTGTTAAAGCACTGTATATACGTTATTAATAATTACTCTTTTAACATATAT
Organism: Ambystoma mexicanum; assembly: GCF_040938575.1. NCBI lineage: Eukaryota > Metazoa > Chordata > Amphibia > Caudata > Ambystomatidae > Ambystoma > Ambystoma mexicanum. The sequence continues at coordinate 399,151,840 of NC_090931.1, forward strand.
GAACGGACTATAAACCTACTTTATCAAACATATTTTTTGCAGTGCTTTCTGATATGTGTTGCTTTCAGCAGCACTTGCTCGGGATGCAAGTCATGTTTCAATTGGCCGGGGCATGATGCTTAACCATGACCACAGCCTCTCCAAACCTCACCCATTATCCCCCTCACCTAGCCTGCATCCTGTTTCACTGTCCACTACACCCCCATAATGAGACCAATGGCCAGTGATCATTGCTTGCAGCCATAGCCAGTGTCAAAAATCCATGGGCCACTGGCCCCAATAAGCAAATCAGAGTAGACATGTGTCCTTACCGGGGGCCATGCTCGCTGCCCAGGCACCCAAGCTATATCAACATTTTTGTACATGCATTTTGACACTCTGGAAAATATAAAACACAGGGCAGATTTGCAAAAGCATGTTTTCATTTCCTTGCTGATGCTCCTCGCGCAGGTTTTCTGCAACCCCGTCCAGTACTTCGGGCTGTAGCCGATTATCAGAATTTTCTTTCCCATTCAAGCCTATCCCGATTTTGAAAATTGTGGGACCCCTAGTACTTAGGTCCCTCTTGATAAAATCCTTTCAAACTTTGAACAAATATTCAAAGTTGGGTCTATTAACGTTTTACAAACATTTGTGCAGCTTTATATAACAGTCCGAAGTTATAAGCCATCTGAAATTGTTGGGATCCCCTTTTAATTATGCCACATCTTGGCGAAAAAACATCAATCTATACAACAACGTTCATAGTTGGGTCTATATATTTATTGCTATATATTTATTGCAAAATTTCGTACAGTTTCGTTGATCAGCGCCAAAGTCAGAAGCCCTCTAATAACTGCTATTCGCCGACCCTGCAATGCACATATATACATGGATGACCTTGAACATTTGTCAAGTTTGTGAACATCACAGCAACGTCCCGGAACATCTGAGATGTTCACGGACATCTCAGAAGAAAAAATACCTGATTTTTGGCTTTTTCAGGATTTATCCTATCCCATCCTCATCAGCCCTCATTTTCCCAGAGATTGATTGATTTCTTGTTATGTTGTGTTTTGTAATATGCTTTTACCGCGATGTTCACTGAGTATGGGTGCAGTTTGCAAATCCAACATGGCACCCATTTCAAAGGTTTTGACACACTTGATGCTTTTAATTAACCTATCAGTGGCCATGTTTTATGTCCACAAATGTTATGCTATCCCCTGATTGGCTCAGAGGCGTCTGCTGATAGCATACCAGGAAGTGAGTCTGCGGTCCTGATGGAGTTATCACACATTTTTTTAGGCCTATATTTAGTCTATTTTTAAAAATTCAACTGTACAGATTAACAGCAAATTTGCAAAAGCACGCTTTCAGGATGAAGCTGCTGCTCCTCAGGTAAGTTTGGTGCAAATGCATCCAGCGGTTTGGGCTGTAGCGACAAGCAAAATTTGCTTCTATTCATGTCTATCTGGATTTCAAAGGTTTTGGGACCCCAGCTACAACTTTGCCCCCACTTGACGAAACCGCACAAAACTATTTCAGAGTTAGCTTTATACTCGTGAGGATTTGTTCAATGCTGCCCAAGATATAAACTCCCCAAAAACTTCTCTTCCTGTGGGTTGAGCAACTTAACCATAACTACAGGGTCGTTACCGCAGACCCTGTGTATTCATTTATTTATTTATTATGGCTGTGCTTATATATGTCTTTGCATGCTGCACGATATGACAATATTACCAAAAAAGGACTCCCAGCCTGTAGAAAATGGCTTTCCACAGAAAAGAAGTTTGTCAATACTAGCTATACCAAGATGGGCCAGTGCACCAAGTACGCACACTCATGTTTGCTTTTACCCTTGATGTGAATTACAACTATGATATGGCACACAAAGACTATATGGCTAGACTGTAGCCACCAATTTAACCATGTCTAGCCACGTAATAACCCTCAACATGTTTGCATTACCCTTGATGCATAGTAACAGAGGATCAATAGTAAAGCAAACATAAGTGTTATTTCGTGGTTGGTCTGGCCTACATTAAATGTAGGACAGTCTAGGCACATAATAAAACGTATCATGTTTCCATTAGCCTTGGTGTATAGAAACTGTGCATCAAGGATTAAGCAAAGATAAGTTTTATTATGTGGATAGTCTGGCCTAGATTCAATGTACGACAGTCTGACCAGGTAATAACACTCATCAAATTTGCTGATCATTATCCCACCCATCCATGCAGCCATCAGTGGCCTAAGAACATGCAAATAGTGAAAGCTGTGTTTTTAAAAGATGCCTGACATAAACTATCACAGTGTTACCCCAAATATAGCAGTTTATTCACAAAGGCCTGTTGAAGTGACACATGCTGGTATTTATTGCCCTCATTTGGTGATCAAGCCTGTTCCTAAGCAGATCTGCCAACATTACAATCTATAAAAAGTTTGTGTCAACCTGTGTGTGCGAAAGGAAAAATAACAAACAGACAGAATTTCATCAATATGTGCAAGTGTTTCAGTTGATGCTTCTGCTGCTTGGGATCGTCAAACTATGGGGTGACCTTGTCTCTCTAATTCAGTGAGGTCCGCTCGCACTTGTAGCTCATTGAGGTCCTAAATGTTGGCCCTGACGGTCACAGAAACTCTATTGTCAGTTGAGGCCACTGCTTTGTAGGGCTTGACATCTTGAAGACGATTCCAAACTGTCTTCCCTACTAACTTAACAGCTCTGTCGGCGACCTGTTCTACAACATGGAGTCCTGTAAATCTAGGCGCATTCCAGCAACTGATAAAGTTTAGTGGGAGGACAATGTGCTCCAGTTTCACTAAATGCTTTAGTTCAGTGTTTTGTGCTGTGTCATCGCTGTCAATCTCTTTGTCGTCTTCTGCCCCCCCCCCCCACCCGGGATCCGCTGTGTCTGGTGAGAAATAAAAGAAGTACTAGAAAGCAGAGAAGTGATGTACTCTTACATTTCCTGTCCTAACACATCTGCACTGTTCACACAATCTTTCAATGCCCTTGTGGGAAGAGCAGGGGAAGATGAATGCGCCGTCCGGTCACCACCTTATGGGGCGTTAAATGGTGGTCGGATACTGAGTTTTGGCTATGAACTCCTTTATGGGTCCATTCAGGCGTTCACACACTCCATTTGCTTGTGTGTGGTATGCACAGGTGAATGTATGCTTGATGCCGAGCAGGGTCGTGAGGTTTTGAAACAGCTCATTGGCGAAGTGAAGGCCGTTGTCAGACCTCAGGACCTCACACATGCCCCATCTCATGAAAAACTCCCTGACCAGAAACCTAGCTGCTCTGAGGGCATCAGCGTGGGAACAGGGACCAACCTCTATCCATCTAGAGAATGGGCAGACAACAACTATCATGTAGCAGTAACCTTGGCAAACTTGAATCATGTTCACGTTGTCCATGTAGGGATTCAAAAATGGGCCTACGGGTCTTGGTATGGCTCTCACAATTCTCAAAATATGCCCTGCTGTAAATTGTGGACTTGTGAAGTATTTGCTTATAAAATCAGCAACATGTTCATTCAAATTTGGACATTTCTCCAATGCGTGTAGCAATGACCTCCTTTCCTGTGTGTGTTGGATGATGCAATTGTGCTAATGATGTCTTCGACACACCAGTGGCATGAGCACTTTTCCTGTGTTGTTTTGTCACCATAAGGCATCTGTTGGAGACATGGAGCATCCTCTTTTTATCCATAGCTCCTTGTCTTCCTGGGGTGCATCTCCCAGCAGTTCCATAATCTGTGCCTCTGGTAGTGGATTGCAACCTTCCCTCAACACCATGTTTCTCACTGATGCCTGAGCCTTTGGTCTCACCTCCGGCTCCCACAGTTGACCAAAATACACTGCACACTTTGCCTGATAATCTGCTGATTTGTTCCCTCTTGAGATAGGGTCTTTCCCTTCTGTGTGGGCCTAGCACTTCACCAGTGCTACCTATTTTGTGTATGTAATAATTTCAATCAGTTTTCCCTATAAAAGTACATGCTGCACTCGGGTCCCAAATGCTCTCGTGGATCCTCCCCTGAGCCATCATGCCAGTCCTGAGTGTACTGTTGATGTCACATATGCTGAGTCAGAATAAATTGTCACATATTTCTATATGCTGTGTTCCAGTGCTAATATGAGAGCCACTAGTTCTGCTGCCTATGCTGAGTAATGGGATGCTAGTCACGCATTTGCAACCACCTTGGTTGTACCATCCTCTTTCAGTCTTACCTCTGCATTCCCAGTATGTCAGATTCCATCAGTTTGATCTATCGTCGACGTACCATCAATGTACAGCATGTCTCCCCATTCAAGTGCGTCTTCCTCCACCATACGTGTTTCACTGAAAATCTCTATGTTCTTTGTGCAGTCATATGCATAGTCTCCTGCCTTGAGAACATCTGCCAGAAATAGTGCTAGGTTTACAGTCTTGCATCTTACTATCTTCAGTCCAACATTTGATAGTATTACCTCATACCCTGATTCTCTCTGTGTGGTCAGTGTGCTCTTTGGCTTGTGCAGTACCGCAAAGAGAGCGTGCCACACGTAAAGAGTGGTTGTGCACCCAATTGTCACTGCTGATGACTGTTCCGCTGCAAAAGCTGCATCTGCCATTGATTGTTCACACAGATAATGTCCTTTCATCACTGGGTCAAGTTGTCCACTGTATTAACCAATTGGATTAAGGCCCATGCTTGTCTTCTGAGTCAGTACCACCTTCATCACTACACCGTCAGTGTGTGAAAATAAGAAAAACTCCTTTGTGTAGTATAGGGTCCCTAACAATGGAGCTGTACTTATGGCTTCCTTCAGTTCCTCAAAGGCCCCAGTCATGTCTGTGGTCCATGTCAGTGTCTTTGTTCCCCTTTGTGCTTCTTTCAGTGAATCCAATAATGGCCTTGTGTGTGTGCTGTAGTCAAAAACCCATGTTCTGCAATAATTGCACAACCCCAAGAACTGCTACATTTCCCTTACCGTTGTTGGCTGGGGTGTGGGCCGTATTGTCTCTGCCCTCTTTAGGGCAATGTGTCGGCCGTCCTTAGATATTATTTGTCCAATATATAGCACCTATTTCTGAAAGTACTGTAGTTTGGCCTTGTCCGCTTTGTACCCCTTGTCAGCTAACACTGTCAGCATGTGCACTGAGTCATCTCTGCACTGCAAATCAAAATGTCGTCTTCATACAGCAAGACTGTGCTTTCTGTCTCTATGTTGCTTAGATCCATCTGTATCACTCTGTTAAAGATGGAAGGTGGCTTGTAGTACCCCTGTGGCAAACAAGTGTGTTTCCACTTCTGGTTTTGGTAAATAAAACTGGATATATCTTGTGCATCTGGGTGTAGTGGCACTGAAAAGAATAGAATGCATTCTTCAGATCAATGACCGTGAAACAGGTAGCTTCTGCTGGAAGGCCACACACAATTGTCACTGGGTTTGCTGCTATAGGATATTCTCCTTCTAAGATGGGGTTAAGAGGTCTTAAATACTGAATAAAACTCCATGACCCCATGGTGGCCGTGTGCACAGGGTACACTGCTGTGTAGCATGGGGATTCTAATGGTACCAGAATGCCTCTATTAATGAAGATGTTAATTGTCTCATAAATGCCTTCATCTGCCTCCTTGGTTAGGGGATAGTGTTTTACTCTTGTCAAAATCGCTCCTGGTTTCAGTTTAATCTTCACCCCTCCTATGCTCTTTATGCACTCCACGTCATAAGGATGTGTGGTCCATAAACTGTCCGGTACCTTGGTCATGTCCTCCAACCAAAATTATGGTGGCACCTCCAGCACCATTGCCATTCTCTGTGGCACCTCTCTGTAGTGGATCTATAACCAAAATGTTACACTCATATCAAATGTAACACCATCTCCAATTTCTCTCAAATGTCCAAATAGTTCATCATCTGTCACTGTTGTCAGCCTGCACCCTTCTGCAACTGCAATTGTTGCTCTCCATGCCCTTCCTGTGTCATCCATTGCATGTACTGCAATTCAATCCTTTCTTGCCAACACTGCCTAAATTTCTATGGACACTATCATCTCTTCTGGCTCGTCTAATGGTGTCTCTGGCCTGAACAGGTATTCATTTGGAACTCACCACCCTTTTCGTGCAATGCCTGGCATCCATGCGATGGCAATGTCAGTCCCATATTGAAACATCTCTGGGTCCACTGGCACACACCTCTGTAGTGTGTGTCCACAATATGCTTAGATGATCTGCTTTACATTTAACATGTGAATGCCTAGTGTTGAGCACACTATGCCTTTTTGAATGGGAAGGTCATGTTTAGAATGCTCATAATGTCTCGTCCCAATTTGTTTACAGGTGTCTGCCGAGAATAAAGTAAAGGTAGTGATAAGTCGTGATCTCTTATAGATAGCAAGATGTTATCAGTAAAAAGGACCCACTTCTCGAGCCCCAGAGAATCCTTGAGTGTTCATGGCATTGCCTGACAACTTAAATGTTCCTTCCCTAATACATGCCCTAGTCGCTCCAGTGTCAACAAGAAAGGAACACGTTTTTTCACCTAGTGCCACCTGTATGCAAGGTTCCTCCGTAGGGTTGGGAGTGATCAACAGGATGGGACACATCAAGTTCGTCTGTCGGCTGTCCTATTGGGGTTACATGGATAGTTCATTTCCTGTAAAGGGGTTGTTCCCCACCATTGTAACTCCTCCAAGTCATCACACTGGTCCTGTCACCACTGTGTCATCGTCCTGTATTTGTGATAGCTGTTGTGTGCTCACCCTGATCTGTGGTGCTTGTAAATACTGTGGTAGTGGATCTGCCATCTGTGGTATCTGTGTCTGTACCTGTGGCTGCGCTGGTGCTTGTTGTTGTGCTTGTGGTATTTTCTGATATGTACGTTACATCTGCCCTTGTGGCTGTTGATCCTGCATATAGTAGTCTTCTTGTCCTCCTTGATATTGCTGCTGGCCTTGCTCTCCCCAATTTTGTTGTCTCACTCTAAATCGGCATACTTTTGAAATGTGTACTAGCTGCCCACAGGTCCAGCACTATGGTGGCTCCCTCCCCTGTCCTGGAAACCCCCGAGGGCTGTCCATGTCCACAAAATCCTCCTGAAAATCCCCCTTAGTTATGATGCATCTGTGGCCCAAAGCCACGCCCCCTTGGTAAACCTCCCCTTCCTGGGAATCCCTGCTGTGGGCTACCTTGCCCCATGTACCCTCCCCATGGGGGGGTGCAAACTATTGTGGTTGTTGATACTGTGGCTGTGCCTGTGGGGTGGGGCTGGTTATAACCACCCCTTCCATGTGCATACTTTGGTAGCTTCTGCTTGTGGGATATGTTCTGGGCTACACCTAATTTTGTGGTATTTTATGGTGGTGGTGTCTCTTATGGTAATTTGTTGGGGTGTTGCTTTTTACATTTGCGAGACTAAATTCAGAATATAACCTAACAATGGTTCTTTTTTTACCAGGGTACTTCATTGCAAAAGTTACTGGACACGGTACACTCGGTGGGTTAACTGATATTTTCACACTCACAGCATTTTATGTACAATGCCGCTGTATGCCCTGGTGGCTGAGATGCAAAACATATGGATCATATCACAAAAAAATAATGGTATATACACACACACATCTGGCACTCCTAAAAACTCACTTCACAGAAAACAATCTATTTCAGATTTTACCACATGGGACAATATGAATTAACGCCTATGGTAAAATAAGCCTATCATCTGTTGTACCTCAATCTATGGGTTAATAAAAATGCAGACACATAATAAGAGCACAACCCAAAACTACATGTGCATGCTAAGCTAATAAACCCCTGTAACTCAAAACCCCTGGGCCATTCCTTCAGAGCCCCCGTCGACTCCTGCAGGCTGTACTAGTTTGGCCTCATCTGCTTCCTATCTTCCGTTTTTTGCTTAACCTTCTCCTGCCACAATCTGCAAGGGTGTACTAGTGTGGGCGGTATTTCTGGCCATCACTTCGCTTCCAACCCTACTGATTTTTTCAAAATCTTCTGTACTGGCTCTGGTAGTCCCTGCACTAAAATATGATAAAATATTGCTATTGTTTTGTCCCAAGGCTCTCGAGTGTCGAGACATCAAAAAGCTCTTGAATCTCCTGAATGTACTGCACAGGGTCTCTATCTTCCCTCATTTTGCTTGACGTAATCACCCCAATGTCGGACGTGTCAGGAAATTGTGTTTGTAATTCTTGCCATACTGCTTCCATGCAATTTGTAAATGGTGCTCCATCGTGCTCTGTGTTCTGTGTCATTAACCCTGGGAACCTCACCCTCATCCATACGTCATCAGCAGCATCTCCTAGTATCGGTATTAATAGTCACTTTACGTCACCCACTGCTAGCATGTGGACAGCTGTCATCTTTTACATCTCATAAATTAATTTCCCCGGTCCTGCGCTTAATGATGGTAACCTACACTTCACAGTATCCGTGTCTGTGTGCTTCCAGGGCACATACTGAGGTCTCAACCCTCCTCTCTAGTAAATGCAACTGTGAATATGCTGCCCTCTCCTGCAGTGTCTTTCGGTACAGTTTAATTTGTCATGGTCCTCTCTCGTCCTCAATGTCTGTGCATACATATGCTGGTTCCAATTTGGGTACCCTTCTGTTATCGTCACAAGCTCTAGACAATCCTCCTCTCTAACAAACGAATGCAGTCTCCCCCTTCCTACATCCTGGGAGGTCCCTTAGTCTATTAACATATGTGTTGTGTGTGGTGCACATGTCATTTGTCTGCTGGGTCTGCTTGTCTGAATCGGCCTCTGCTTCTCCTTGTCCAAGGGTCCTAAATTCCCATGACACCCCCTTGTCTGTCAACGTGTACTGTGACCTGCAATATTCCCCCCACTTTACCCCACTGTGTTTGTCATCATTGTCAGATCCTGTGTCCATGTTACTACACAAATCATTAGCAAAACGTATTCTCCTCAATGTCAAGTCTGTGTTAGGTTTCATGCTAAGATCGATGTCTACTAAATCATACCGCTGCCTCCTGCTCAGACCCCTAGGCCTGCTCCACCTCCTTCTGTCACACTGCTGCCTCGATATTTGGTGCTATCTGGTTCAGCTTGTCTATCCTCCTTGCACCTATTCTTTTCCCTATCCAGCGTGGCCTGTGTCCTCACTGCCCTTATTGCTTGTTTGACTTCCTCCCATACGCGCTTGTTCATTTGCCAGTCTGTCCAACTGCAACTTCCTCTGTTCCCTCTTTGCTAACTTGCTTTTTTTTCTTTCTCTGCTATCTCTCGCTGCTTCTCCAGTTCTCTTTCCCTTTTCTCCCTTATCTCCCTTTCCTCTCTCTTACTTTCCTTCAGATCCGTTTCTATCCTTCCTTCTTGTTCCCTTTCCATATGCTCCCTCTCTTCTTCCCTTCTTCAATTCCTATCTTCCCGCTCCAGTTTTTCCTCTCTTCTTCACTCGCTGTCTTTGTGCTCTAACATCATCTCCCTGTCCTTCTGCCTTCTGTCTTCCTCGTTCATCAGTTCTGCCCGGTCTGTCGTGCCGCTGTCCCTTTTCAGGTTTTGTATTGCCTCTGTTGCCCCTTCTGCCTCCCCATCTGTCTTCCCTTGAAGCTTTAAGAGTACTGCTCTGCTATCCATTAATTGGTGCTTATGCCCTCAAACTCCTCCTTCAAATGCTACTGTGCCTCGCTGCTCGCCCTTCATCGGTAGCTGACTGTCCTGCACCTTTCTGCTTATCCTATTTAGTGTATGGTGGTGGCTTATATGTCAGATTTGAGTACCCCTCTACTGCCATTAGTTCCCCTATTGGATATATTCTGTGTTTATCGTCTGTGTCATCAGATACTACACTTGGAGGGGCAGGGGGAGGTGCAGAGGGCTGGGTCCCTTGATCCTTCACCTCCTGCTGGCTTAGCATCTACTGATGCCTCGGGGTGTCCCCCTCTCCCTCCTGAAACATGCGTCACAACTCAAATATGGCCATGTGTTTTGTCACTTTCTTCCCCTTGTAAGCACCCTGTATGTGTGTCAAGAGCGATTGCTGCACGTCTTAGGAGAAACCTCCACAGGGTGGCCATGGTTTTGTTAATTTACCTTCTGTACTTTTGGACCATTCTATGCTATATTTGCAAATGTTCTCCTTATAAGGCAGATCTGCCTTACACAAATGCTGAAGGGGAGTAACCCCTCCACTGTTACCTTGATACATTTAATACCTCTTACCTGACCTCATGTCAAGGGTTTCGATAATCTGCTGTTCAGGGATAAAAAGTCACAATGCAATGATAATACTTTCCAGTTTCTACGAGCCCCTTCAGCTCCACAACTTATCAGTTGTTCTCATTCGCTGCAATCATGTGCCTCCTCCTTCCGTGCACCGCCACTTGTTCACCTTGTCTGCCAATTCCAAGTTCTCAACACTAGCTGCTCACCTTCTCAAACTCCCTGTGTCCTATATGAAAACCTAAGGGTGATGTCACCAAGCTACCAACACAATATAGGTAAATGAAATATCGCACACACACAATAATAGCCATTTACTTGGGAACCCACATAAAACCCCACAGCTGTCTTCCTGTTTTACAGGCAGAGTATAACAATATTCTCTTGTGATCGAACTGCACCCGTTGAGTCGCCTAGCATGTGAAATGCCTATCTCCAGGAGACTTAACCACCTGGCTCACTTCCGCAATCTAGGCTAGCTCCTCTGCTAACCCTCAGGGGGATCCCATCATCTATGACCCGAGATAAAATGCCCATCCCACAGGAATACCTTACTTACATAACTTTTGTCATCCAAGCCTTTACGTCAATAATCTAGGTTATTCACCAGAACTTTTTACCTCAAAGACCGAATGTGCCCTAAAAACAGAAAAAGGACTTCTACCTCCTTCCTGTCCCTACTGACTGCAACAGTGCTAAACAATTTTATGACACTACTAAACAATGCTTCACCAATACTCAACAATACTAAACAATACTCCACAATACTCAACGCCCTTCCTCAAACCCACAGTTGTCTGTTGGTCTGGATCCATACTTACATTCCGTGCTGTGCTGGCGCTGCTCAGCTGCCGGTTCCCCATCAAGGCACTCGCCTTACCGTCCTGGTCTGGCTGGATAACTCACTGATCTTGGGCAGGATGATTTCCAACGGGCTTCCGACGACCTTTAAACGGGCACGCATTTACCCGTCTCTCCCGAAATATGAGATTGCCCCGCAGCCTCTCAGGTTCATCAGCGAAGGAGTCGACTTGATTCCATGCTGGTGCAGCCAACAATCTTCTGCTACCAACTTGTTGAGGACAAACTCCCAGGTAGGTTTGAGGGCTACTAGGAGTTTGCAGACTCTTGGAAAGGCCCAACACCTTCCCCCAAAACGGAACGTGGACCCAGCCAGACAGCAAGTTCAAACTGTGTTTTATTACAGCCAAAACAAACAGGTATAAGTACAAGGGTAGAAGATATCCACAGACATCTCAACGTCTCTTGGTTCGCAGGCCAGTTTTGTATCCTGATTGCATCATAGTGATGTCACATCCTGGGCCCTACTCCAGAAAAGATATCAGCATCTGGGATTGGCTGTCAGGAGTCTAATAACCTATATAGTCCCTTATATGAGTTATTCCACTGGCTCTCGCATGTCAGGTGCTGGCCCGGTCCATCCCCAAATTACTAATGTTGCAGTGTGAGGGTCTTACCATTGGTTCTTGCCTGTTGCTACCAACCCCTAAGAGCCTGAACTGTGATTGGCTAGAGCTGATCTCCCCAGGCCTGGGATCCACAATGGTTATCAGCTCTTTGTGTACCTTCTCAAGGTAATAAGAATGACTATGTGTCTGCATTGTAACTTTTGTGCACCAGCTTAGACTATGAGAGCGCTCATTCATTTCATGCAACACTTGCCTCTCATTGTAACATCATTGTTGCAAGCTTCTGCCTGGCGGCATGAGATCGACTCTCTTTCCCAGCTCTGGTTTCTATTCATTTTGTGAGTCGGCCGGGTCATGTGTTCGGAGACCATGATTTAGAGCTTATGCAGCGATGTAATATGAGGAATTATTTTCATTTATTGCAGCTGGTGTTACTGTCGTTCAGGGAATGGACTGTTGCTTGAATCTGGTGGCCTTGGCAACGGGTCCTGTCTCACACGAATGCTCTTGTCCAGCCTGAATTTGCCTCAGCTCAGCTCTTGCTGAGAAGCTTGTGGCTGCTTTAATTTTCCTAAGCCAGAACGTGACTTCTACATGTTTGTGCTATTCTAGATTCTCCATATGTTAGTCACACTGGACTGTCAGGTCCCATAGGTGCTCCTGCAGTTCCATAGGGTTAATTGCACATAAGCATCTGCAAGCTTTATTCAGGATCTCTTGCTTCTTACATTTTCTGCGTTCCTGCATTAGGCGAATGACAAAATAATAAAAGCAATGACAGAATGTACATCTGTCTGTCCTCTAACTATAGTACTGTACACTCGTGTTCTTCGTGTATTCCAGTGAGTGTTTGAGTCTCGATGTGCAGATTTCACATATGCTTCCTGTCTAACTCTGTTATGTTGTGGTGTCTCTAATGACACTAGTGGCTTTGGCTTGTCAGAGCTTTAGTCAATACTGTCAATTGAGCACTCCTTGGTTGCAGCCTCAGGGTTCTCGTCCACTCTGAGTAAGGCTTGTACTGCATCTGGTCTGTAGGGTTGGCTGAGTGGGTACCAATGGACATACTTATCGATTATTGGAACACCAGGAATTGGTCCAAAATAGTATGGGTGTTAATGATATCTTCTGACCTTCTTCAGCATCATGCCTTATAGGAGAGGGAGGAGGGGTGAATTTGCCCATCCCCCTTCAAGGTGAAATATGACAGGAGACAGGACTTCGCCTCATTTCTTCCTACCAGCCTCCAATAATTTACATGATCACCATTCACACTACAGGACAGTAAGTCATCCCATTTGTTCTTAAAATATTGTGACTTCTTAAGGGCCCTTACCTCTTTGTAATTAGCCCAAAGTTGCCTCAAATGGGGCTTGTAAATCATAACCACATTTTTCAAATAGTTATTTAGGTCTTGATTAGCTGAGAGATAATCATAATCAAACCACCCTTTGATGGCCAGGTTATACTTACAGATTTTACTTGCAGGTTTAAAAAAATAAAAACCAGACAAGTTCTTCACCATATCTGTATATAGATCTCCCACAATGTGGTATATGGGATCTGCTTGACAAATACCCACTATACAGGGATCGATACATAAATGCTCGGCAGGGCCACGCTCCGTTCAATTGATGACCATTTGACCACCTGTCTTGCATTACCAGCAACAGTGATCATACTTCCACCCCTTTGTCCTTCAGAGTTTTCCTTCCCTCCACACTCTTCACAAAAAGTGCAGCTTAGCGGGAGATGGTCACTGTCCGTCCTGCTTAAGTACTTCCATTCTAGAGACCACATCCCAGTCAGCTGCACTAATCAGAATATGATCTATAGGAGAGCTACCCTGGAGCGCTACATAAGTAGCTACTGAAGATTTGACCGGAGAAACCCTTCTGTTACAAAAGCTTAAACTACAGTGTAAGCTGCTTGAACAATTGAGATCCTATATTTGAAATGTTGATTATTTTGTCTTCGGGTTTACTGCTCTTCAAATTGTGATATTACCTACCAAGTATATAAATAATATTAAAGAGTATCCACGCTGGTACATTCCATATGGCACTGCTGCACCGGCCCCTTCCCCCTCAGGAGAAGAGGGACTGAAGTCCTTTGAGAGTGCCAGAACGGCAACTGTGTAGGCTGCCATGTGGTATTGATGCGCCCCATCTTTCCCCAAAATTAGCCTTGTGGTATTTCAAATTAACTTGAACACTTACATCCTTAACTCCTGGGCCCTTGTATCACCCTAGAAGGATGGCATGAACAGGGGTGCACACAATGGCCGACACTTACTCCAGGGACACATTGGCAACTTCTAGGCAAAATCCTCCTGATACCAATTTCACCCATGATACTTAACTGTCCATTTCGGCCATTTCTCACTTGGCATTTTATTTTCTTTCTGCAAAATGTATTGTCAGCCAATTAGGTGGCCTCAAAACATTTGGACCACCTAATTGACTGAAGGTTTAGGCAAAAACCAAACATTTAAGGACAAAATTAAATTTAATTCTGGAAAATTAAACTGACCAAAAGTGGAGAATTGTGAATAAAAGTCTGTTCTGCTGGTTAAGCCAAAATGGGGGAAGATTTTTGCCAATTTAACGTCGCCATTAACAATGTCGGCTATACCTAGCCATAACCACTGTGTGAGGCAGTGTTTACATGTGGTGCATTATAAAACTCCCAGGAAATAAACAAATACATACATTTCCAATGTTTTATTCGTGTCTGTGTTTCTGTCAACAATCGGACAATTAAAAAGAAGAGATGACACAAAAGCCAGCACGCTTGCATCTATGCAAAAATCACTGCCTTACAAATAATGGGTTTTTAGAAGGTTTACATTTATTTCACACGAGAGAATGCAACAGCTATACAGGGTAATTCATAGAATTTTGCAGAAAAGTGTCGCAAGCGGCTGGCGCAGAGTGTCCGCGTGCGATTGTGTGCACCAGGCACGTGCACTAAAACCGATTTCCGCGCACAGCGTATTCATGGATTTCATGCTCCCAAACCAGCCGTGGCGCAGAGTATCGCTGCGAGCCTGCAGCAGCGCCAGTAACGCCCCCAAGAACGCCCTCGCGCAAGGAAAAGCCATCAAAATCGCTAAATCATCGCAAAGGGCTGCGCTAACCCTGGACCAGTGTACAGGGCTGCCAAACAAGGAACGCAAAGCGGGCAACCTTCATATCAGGAGTACGCGGGAAGTTTTACATGCGATTAGCCAGGGTACGTGTATTAGAGGGGTACGCGGGAAGTTCAACACGCGATTGTCCAGGGAACGTGTATTACAGGGGTACGCGTGAAGTCTTACATGTGATTAGCCAGGGCACGTGTAATACAGGGGTACGCGGGAATTATCACACGCGATTTGGCAGGGTACGTGAATTACAGGGGTGCGTGGGAATTATCACACGCCATTTTGCTGGGTACGTGTATTACAGGGGTGCGTGGGAATTATGACACGCGATTAGGCTGGGTGGGTCCTCACAGGTGTTCCCTGTACACCCTCCACGGCCCCTGCAGGCAGCCCACAAAACAGGGGACTACCCTGCACACCTGCTCATGTCCCCCTGCACCCCCACCCCCCAGCCACCAGGGGCAGCCTCCACCAGGCCCCCACCCATGTCTCCCACCAACCCCCACCCACCAGCAGTGCAGGGGCAGCCTCCACCAGGCCCCCACTCATGTCTCCCACCACCCCCACCCACCAGCAGTGCAGGGGCAGCCTCCACCAGGCCCCCACCCATGTCTACCACCACCCCCACCCCCCAGCCACCAGGGGCAGCCTCCACCAGGCCCACACCCATGTCTCCCACCACCCCCACCCACCAGCCACCAGCCACCAGGGGCAGCCTCCACCAGGCCCCCACTCATGTCTCCCACCACCCCCACCCCCCAGCCACCAGGGGCACCCTCCACCAGGCCCCCACTCATGTCTCCCACCACCCCCACCCCCCAGCCACCAGGGGCACCCTCCACCAGGCCCCCACTCATGCCCAACTCATGTCTCCCACCACCCCCACCCCCCAGCACTGTGGGGCACCCTCCACCAGGCCCCCACCCATGTCTCCCACCACCCCCACCCCCCAGCCACCAGGGGCACCCTCCACCAGGCCCCCACCCATGTGTCCCACCACCCCCACCCCCCAGCCACCAGGGGCACCCTCCACCAGGCCCCCACCCATGTCTCCCACCACCCCCACCCACCAGCAGTGCAGGGGCAGCCTCCACCAGGCCCCCACTCATGTCTCCCACCACCCCCACCCCCCAGCAGTGCAGGGTGGGCCTCCACCAGGCCCCCACTCATGTCTCCCACCACCCCCACTCCCCAGCCACCAGGGGCACCCTCCACCAGGCCCCCACTCATGCCCAACTCATGTCTCCCACCACCCCCACCCCCCAGCCACCAGGGGCAGCCTCCACCAGGCCCCCACCCATGTCTCCCACCACCCCCACCCACCAGCCACCAGGGGAAGCCTCCACCAGCCTTGATGACTCCGTGCCATCTTCCCCCGTTGGGCCCTGTGGGGTCCCAGCTGCCCCTTCTGCTGCCGAGGAGTCCAACTCCGACCTCCGCCTCTTGGACCTCCCCTCGCCAGCTGCGGCCTGGGAGGTGGCACCAGACTCCTCACTCCCCGACGAGATCACAACTTGGGAGGGGATCCGGGCCTTGCGTCTCCGGCTGGTGGTGCGACCCCTGCCGCTGTGCTCCACAGCACCTTCTCCGCCCTCTTCATCAGTTGACGCTGCATACAGGGAGAAAGAAATCACAGGCATCAGGGCACTGTAAATTGGACTCATACACACATGACAGTTATACATGAGTGGCATTGGTAAACCTCACACATGGCATCACAATCCCCAATACACATGTCATTTCAACTTGCACACATGAGCCATACCACAGCCATAATGCAACAGCCAGCACCATCCATTCACATACAACAGCATGGGCAGCCAAAGGTCATCCACGCATCACATGCAACATAGGGAGTACACTACACATGCACACACAACACCAAACCTGCATGCATGTGTACACCTCCGCCAACTGTCGCAGTGTCTCGATTGACATCCATGTCACACCTGACAATCATACCTCCACATCCTGTGCCATGCAAGGCCACACACACAAGCACCATCCATGTGTCACACATGAGACCCCTCGCATGTGTCACCCTCACAGCCCTGTACACACCCCCTACTTGGCCACATAAAAATACATGTTCAACCTGCAAACTCCTGGCACACCACCACACGCACAGCTTACAATCAGAATGCATGTACACTTACCGCTCGACTCCAGACGAGTCTGCTTCTCAAGGACCTGGATGTGGAGCGCTGGGGATATGCGTTCCAGGACACTCATCTGATCTTCCGACAAGTGGCCCCGCTGCCATCATGAGGCGCCGGGCCTTGTTGAGGGTCCTGGACCTGAAGTCCTCCCAGCGCTTCCTGACACGTTCGTAGTCGCGGACTGCCACCTCCTCCGCGTTGATGGCAGTCACGATGTCAGTCCAGATCTGAGTCCGTCCTTCCTTGTCGGCGCGCAACCTTCCGAAGAGGGCATCATACTGCCCCAGGACATGCTCCACCAGGACACCAACTTCCCTGGCACTGAAGCTGGTGCCCCTCTGCCTCCTTGGCCGGGGGTTGCCACTGGTGCCAGATGTTGTAGTGCCCGACATGGCAACCCCAGAGGCAGGAGTGGGTGGGCAACTGGGTCCTGGGGCTGGGCTGTGGGGCGACGGAAAAGCAGTCGGGAGCCTTTGGTTCCAGCAGGGGTGGTCACAGCAACAGCACCCCTGGCTGATGTGCAGGCAGCAAATGGCAGGGCACGTGGGCAGCAGGCAGTCAGGCAGCAGCAGATGGCAGGTGGGAGCGTGCTCAGGGCTCTGGGGGGCAGTAATTTGGCCTCCTGGGCAGGAGCGTGGTCTTTCGTGTGTGTACGCGTGGACAGCTTGATACGGAGTGATTTTGCACGTGAAAATCCCACACGTCTGCGTGTAAATCGATGAAAGGCCCTTAGCGCGTAAACCCGTCACCAGCGTATGCGCGTCTATGAAGTCACGTGCACGCGTAGGAATAAGTTGCGTGACACGTCCGAGTCTCAAAGCGTGTTATTGGTGGAAATAGCCCTACACGCAGAAGTTACAAAGCGTGTAATTGGTGAAAATGGACCTACATGCAGACGTGTCAAAGCGTGTAATTGGTGAAAATGGACCTACACGCAGAAGTGTCAAAGCGTGTAATTGGTGAAAATGGACCTACACGCAGAAGTGTCAAAGCGTGTAATTGGTGGGAATGGGCCTAGCGCGTACACGCCGCGTAAGTGACGCTGTACGTGTGGGCCTGCATATAAGGTACGTGTAGAACACCAATTCCTTGTACGTGCTTTTCGTGGAGAGCGAGTGGGTGAATTCTGTACTTCTTGTCGTTTCACACACGATTTACTTCACGGCGTTTCCAGTTCATACTCCCTGTTACCTCTGACAGCTTTTTCTCTTTTTTCTCTTGTACTGGTTTACCTGGGCCTGTTCCTCAAACAGTGTTCCCTTCTACTGTTGTCCTGTCTCCTCAGACAGCGTACATATCTTCTTTTGGCGGGGGTGTTGCCAACCAAACGCGCTCATTTTTCACGCTCTTTTACCCTGCAGACGGTGAGTCATGCACGTATCTAACATCTGTGCTTGCCCCGTGTGTAGCCTACCCCTTCAGAGGTCATTCTAGGCTGCGTGTGACACACATACGTTCATTCTTGTGTTACTGGGTGCCACAGCGTAGTGCAGGTTTTTCTTTCTGCACACGTGGTATAGGAGGGGTTGCATGCACGTCATCTCCCTTTTTTGGGCCTCCTGTGCGTTGCGTGACCCGTCATCTTTCCCCAGGGGTTACATCCAGCCTTGCTAGAGCACTAGGGTACAATTACCATCTGGTACCTGACCCCTTTGATCCCCAATTGCCCAGGACAATAGTCTACAGCCACTCCCATACGCACATTAATATCAGTGCCATGGCTGGGAGGCGAGGATTCTGTAAGGGTGGCAAAGGTGGAAGAGCCACAAGTGGTGGCCGTGGTGGATCCGGTAGGGGACGTGGTCGTAACTTGCAGGGTGAGCCTGTCCCCCCCTTCCCCCTCCCATTGAGGCTGATGTGGCTGACACCATCCATGCTCAGCCGCTGTTGGACCAGCCCATTGTGGCACCAGACCTGGCTGACTCCATGGCTGACTTCCAGGTCAGCAGGGCTACGACACGTGCGCTGGTGCACGTTGATGCCATCATGCCACGTGGATCTGGGGCACCAAGGTCATCTGCTGCCCCAAGTAGGCAGGGTGGAGAGGCTGCAGGGGCAGCTGCGGCTCCATCCACCCCAGCTCCCACACACCCAGCCAGGACAGTGTCGGTCCTAGTCCATCCTGCTGACATTCCCCCTGACACCATTACACTTGAGCCAATGCCTGCACCAACTCCCATGCTGAGTGTGCAATCCCACACACCTGATACAGAGCCCACCAGGGCTCCTGCCCCTAGTGACTAGAGCGGCGCAGGACACTCAGGATCACCACCACCTTCCAAGCGGAAGAGGAAGAGTGCTCGTCCGGCACAGGCTGATGCCCCAGACACGGCTACACAGTCCGGCCCGTCGAGGAAGCCCAGCTTCACGGATGACGAACTGAATGCACTTGTCGAGTATGTGTCCGGACATGATAACGAGATGGTCATTGTTGCAGGATCCAAGACCACACCTGCACAACGCCAGGCACACTGGCAGACCGTTGTGGAAATCGTAAGTGCCCTTGGAATCGTGAGGCACACAGCCAATGAATGCTATAAGTGCTGGAATGACCTAAAGCGCAGGGCAAAGAAGAAGCTGGCCTCAAGTCATGCCGCAACTCTAGTGACTGGAGGTGGGTCTCCAGTATTAGACATGGAACTCACTCCACATGAGTCAGTCGATGGGACCTACGTCACGGAGGAACAGATCCAAGGCGTGGGAGATCTGCCTGATTACGAGGCATTGTCCGGTGAGTGCACATGCATGTGTGTGTCATCCATGTGCATGGTGTGTGTGTGAGGGCATCTGTTTGTGTGCCAGGTGAGAGTGTGTGCACCTGAGTCGTATGGGTCAGCCATGTGCTTCATGCAATCCATCCTGCGCAGCTGCATATGGCCATTGCAGTATCCCTTCTGCCAACAGTAGACATCTAGCCCAACAGCATCCCAGTTGCCCTTGAAGTGTCACCTTGCCACAAAATTGTTGCTTATTTTTCTATGTTCATTCAGACAGATTGTTTGCATTCCACCACTTATACTAGGCATTCCTCAGTCCTCTAGTCACATGTCTGGCATGGCTATGGTAAAGTGGAGTGACTTTGTTACCTGGATATCATATGTTCACACATGTCCCTGTGCAATTGGACCATATTGGACTGGCAGCTCCAGGTGAAAAATCAGACCTGTTTGAATTAGAAAAGCTATTGCATGCGGGAACTGGACTGAATGAATAAGTGCTGCCCTCCTCTCCATCTTCACTCAATAGCAATGGTACATGCCATCTGTGTGATGGCATGTGTGTGTTACCTGGCAATCACAGGCCAATGTGTGATGCCACTGCCAGGCAGCATGCAGAAAATGTGTTCTTCTTCCATCTTTGCGTCATCAGTGTGTGCCATTTGCCTGCCCTTCATACGCAGTGAGGGTGCATGCATGGGAGGGTCTTAGTCATGTGGGACATGTGTCAATCAAGTACTGGTTCTCTTGCTTCTCAGCCCTCATTGTGTGCCATGGTGCTAATGGCTGTTTCCATTTTTTTGTTATTATGTCTTTGCAGGGGAAGACGCACCTGATACTGCTGGGGTTGTGGAGATGGTGCAGAGCCAGGAGGGGTCCGAGGGCCGACCATCCACCAGTGAGGGACGTGGTGTGGTGGTGGGTGAGAACCCACAAGTGCTGCAGGTCGTGCTCTCAAGGGGTGTCTCTGGCTGCACCTCCCCCGAGCTGTACTCAGCTGTTGATTCGGATGATGAGACCTACGTGCCGTCGCAGGTGAGTGTTCCAGGGAGGGATTCTGTTCTGTCCCACCCACCTGCACCAGGGTCATTACCCTCAATGGGGATGTCAGTGTTGGCAGCTAGGCCTTTGGTGGTTACGGATGCAGGGTCACACTCCGCGACATCTGATCCTGTTCCTGGGCCAGCAGATCATAGGGGGAATGCAGTCCTGCAGCCTCAGGCAGTGCCGGCACAGCAAGGCGCAGTCCGCCTTGCCCCAGACAGGTGTGGTGCCCGCCGACGTGGTGGCCGTACGCCACCTGGCAATACCGCATGGGAGCAATCCATTTACGGTATGGCTACCCAACAGGCAGCATCATCCGAGATGATGGCTCAGGCCATGGATAGGGTGGCCACTTCCATTGTCCCCCCTGAAAGGCTGATGGAGCGACTAGAGCAGGCAACCGACTCCATCTGCCAGTCACACAGGGAGGACATGTTGGCGTCCAACAGGGACAGGCGGGCGGCACTGGCGACTCTGCAGGAGGCCATCTCCATAGAGTCCCAGGGCCACAGGGAAACCCTGAGGCAGGAGCTACATCAACTCAGGATGACTCTTGTTGAGCTTGAGGCTTCAACACACCAAAGGACAGAACAGCAGCTGGAGCGTCTCACCCGTACGCTCTCAGCTGAGATGCAAGCAACGAGGGCGGAGGTCCGGGCATCCCGTGAGTTGTTGCATGGGGACCTCCGCACCCTCATCCTCCAGAACGAGACCTACCACACCCGCATGCTTGCAGCCATGGAGGAACAGAGTAGGGCCTTGCGTGGGCTGCCTCCCATAGTGCAACCACCTCCGGATGCAGCTGCACAGGGTGATAATAGCGACAGCAGTGATACTCCCACAATAGGGTAGCCGTGTGGGCCATGAGCCCATGGAGGTGTTTTTTTTTTCCCAGGATCCACACAGGTGGGTTTTGGTGTGCACCTTGCCTCGGACCTCCTGGGTGGCCTCCCCAACCCCCCCGGCCCATTAATGGCCATTTTTGATTTTTTTTATTTTTATTTTTTTTTTTATATTTTTCCCAATTTTTTTGGAACAATTTGTTGGCTTCCGTGGTTCCTGTGGGCATACGTTGCATTGTGGCTGGGCACATGCAGGCTTGTCATGTATTAGGTTCAGATGCCTGGGTTTGAGTCACACACACCCCTCCTGCTTCCCGTTTCCATGGGCTTGCAAAGGGTGTGCCCAAGTGACATTGAAGTACATGGTGACATTGGACTCCCACTACATGTGTGGGTAGTCTAGTCAATACTGTGTATACATTCCTAGTGCATATTGCTGTTGTGTTGTACACTGCATGTTGCATTGATGTGTAACTCATCATCTGTGTCTGCCTCCCAATTTGCAGGTCCCTTCCTCATGTCTACACAAGGCCCTCTAGTCTGGAGATGGGGTCCTTGTTGGCAGCAGTGCACCTACAACTCTACATGGCGCCAACACTGTACAGTTGGAAGTGGTGGGAGTGCAGGCATTTCCAGGTGGTGAGACTACTGATTTATTACATTAGTGAGGTCATGTCAATGGTAGTACCTGCTCAAGTTTGTTGTTGGTCCTGCATTACAGTGAGCATTTCAGGTGTAGCAAGTTTCAATTGGGGACACTGTACATCGCGACACTTGTCATGTTGTGGGGATTACTTTGTTTACCTGCACATAGCATGACATGGCACGGTGTGTTGTGTGGCGGTGCTGGGGATGGGTTGGGTGACATGGCACTGTCCTCTTGTTGCATTTAGCAAGTGGGTATTCATTTTAGCTGCTTGAATGTGTTTCTTCACAAAACTGCATTGGTGGTGTGTGTGGGTAGGGATGCACACATGGTAACACTTCCAGGTGAACAATCTCAGGCTGATATGCTTTTCACGGTTGAATCTCCAGACATTCAAGTTCAGTGTCAGGTTAAGTCATCATTGATTCTCAGATGGAATGTGCCAGGCCAGTGTGCAGTCCACAGGGGTGTGATTACTTTGTGAAGTAATTAGCCACTAGCTGTGTACGGGCTGCCTCCCCCGTGCCTTTTCCCCTCCCATGCGCAGCGGCTGTGCATGTGGTTGGGGATGTGGGGCCACCACCATGTCCACGGCCAGGCCCCGGCGTGTTGCAACGTTGTGCAGGACACATGCTGCCACTATGATCCTGCACACTACTGGGGGAGCGTATAACAGCTGCCCGCCAGAACGGTCAAGGGAGCGAAAGCGTGACTTTAGCACTCCGAATGTGCGCTCCACTATGCCCCAGGTTGTAATGTGGGCTGTGTTATATCTTACCTCGGGTGGCGTGGTGGGGTTCCGAATTGGCGTCATCATGTGGGGGCTGAGAGGGTAGGCACTGTCCCCTGTGGAGGTGGTGATTGGTATCATTGGTGGGGTTGTGACCTTGCTCAGTAGCCAACATGCATGCATGTGCAGTGGCATACATACTCACCAAGCAGCCATGTATCGCCATGCCGCCCAGCTTCTAGGTCCCGGCATAGGGTGGACATTCGGTAAATGAAGCTGTCGTGGGTGGACCCGGGATAGTTGGCATATACTGAGGTGATGATTCCCTTGGCATTACATACTACCTGCACGTTGATGGAATGCCAGTGCTTGCGGTTCCTAAAGATGTGCTCAGATGCCCTGGGGGGACGTAGAGCCACATGGGTGCAGTCGATGGCACCTAGCACTTTGGGGAATCGTGCCACACCGTAAAAATCCAGGGCGGCAGCATGCCTTTCTGCAGGTGTTCTGGGCAGGTATATGTGCCTGCGGACTGATGGGCGTGCAGTGATGATGTTCAAGACCTGGTGTAGGCAGTGTGACTGGGTGGCCTGTGACACCCCACCCACTATGGCACTTGTCCGCTGAAATGATCCAGTGGCTAAGAAGTGCAGTACATTGAGGACCTTCTCCAGGGGGCTGAGTGCTTGGGAGCACAGGGTGGGTGATGTGAGGTCATCCTCCCACTCACTCACCAGGTCCAGTATTATGTGTGGTGGAAACCTGTACCTTCCATACACCTGGTCATCAGGCATCCCGAAAAGGCTGGTTCTGGGTGTGAATATTCTGGCCCTGACTATCCTCCTACTCCTCCTTTGGTAGCCCACTGCCACTGCTGCTAGGAACGGTATGTTCATCCTGGCGTCTGAGCTTGTTATTGTTAAAGTGCGCAAATTCATGCTTTGCGCGTGTTCTAGGCGAGCGTGTGACCCGCGCACACCTGGTTCCCAGTCCAATAGCGTGTGAAATTCCCACGCACCACGGGATACAGGTGCGCTGACCTACTTGCGTGTGTAAGTGCCCGCGCACCCCTGAAATACACGTACATAGGCCAATTGCGTGTACGCGCACTTTTGTCCAATTACACGCGATGACACTCTGACGTGCAGTATTTACACGTGTGCTCCGTCATCACGTGCTGAGTGGGGAGCACCCGTGCGGGTCACGTCACATACGTGCTTACGCGCTGAGGGACTCTGGACCAATAGAATCGCGTATGCGTGCTGACGCGCTTACGCGCTAAGGGCCTTTCCTCGGATTTCACGCTGACGTGCCGGATTTTCACGTGCCAAATCACTCCGTATCAAGCTGGCCACGCGAAAACACACGGAAGACCACGCTCCTGCCCAGAAGGCCGAGTTACTGCCCCCCAGTGCCCCGAGCAGCCTCCCACGTGCCATCTGCTACTGCCTGCCCGCCTGCCTGCCTGCTGCCACCGTGCCCTGCCATTTGGTGCCTGCACATCAGCCATCTGCAGGGGTCCAGTTGCTGTGTCCACCCCTGCTGGAACTGAAGACTCCCGACTGGGATTACATCGCTCCACAGCCCAGCCCCAGGACCCAGTTGCCCACCCACACCTGCCTCTGGGGTTGCCATGTCGGACACTTCCACATCTGGCACCAGTGGCAACCCCAGGCCAGAGGGGCAGAGGGGCACCAGCTTCACTGCCACCGAAGTTGGTGTCCTGGTGGAACATGTCCTGGGGCAGTATGATGCCATCTTTGGATCGTCCCGCGCCAGCAAGGAAGGACGGGAGAGGATCTGGGCCGACTGTGTGGTTGCCATCAACGCGGAGGGGGTGGCAACCCGCAACATCCAGAAGATCAAGAAGCGCTGGGAGGACTTGAGGTCCAGGACCCTTGTGAAGGCCCGGCGCCACGTGGAGGGGGGCCGGGGCCGCATGAGTTCCATCCAGATGAGGGTCCTGGAACGCGTACGCCCAGCGCTCCACGCCCAGATCCTTGAGAGGGAGGCCCGTCTGGAGTTGAGCGGTAAGTGTCCAAGCATTACTGTGTGAGACAGGGCATGTTGCTGTGTGCTGGGTCTATGATACTTGCCTGTATGTGTGCCATAGGCCATGTATGCATGTATGTGTGCAGGGACATCATGGTAATGCATGTGCAACCAGTGATGTGTGACCCACATGGTTGTTGCATGTGTTCAAATGCCGCATGGGGAGCCCTATGCAGATTTTATACATGAGAGCATGCCAGTCTCTGTGCCGGGACATGGGTGGGGGTGAGGGATGGGTGCTGATGCCAGGTACATATGTGGTAGCCATGTCTGTGTGCCTGACCTGCGTGTCTGTGACTTGTGCATGCCATGGATGCATGACACATGTGTGTGACAATGCACAGATTCAGTGGAGCAGCCAAATTACCCTTGTATCTGCTGTGTTTGTTGTGTTTGGGGCCAGATGGATGTGACTGAGGTGAAGTGTGTGCATGTGATAGGCATGAGCCATGATGCATGTGAGTTACATTTCATTGAATGTTTCAAGAGTCCATTGGACATGCATGGAAATGTCCATGGCATGCACCATGCCTGTTACTGTGTGTGTTTTGCCTGGACTGACCCATGTGTTGTGGAGGGACATGATGGAAATGTACTTTGACAGTGGTGCTCATCTGCTATTGCTTCCTGTCTAGGGGACCATTGTAACGTACCCTGATGCTTGTGTTCTTTGTCTCCCTCTACGCAGCGGCTAGTGAAGAAGAGGGCGGAGACGGCGCTGTGGAGCAAGGCAGCGGGGATGCCCCCACGGCTGCAGCGGAAGGGGTGGGTGAGCCCCCACAGGGGCCTGCTACGGTGGGAGACGGTGAGGAGCCATCCAGGTTGGTGGTTTGCACAGAGGAGGAGGAGGCCGCCACTGGGGCACACATGGGGCCTGGTGGGGGCATCCCTGCTGGTGCAAGTGGTGCAGTCCAGGGCCAGGGGCAGGAGGCAGCACAGGTCACCGTGGAGGGGCCTGTGCATGTCGCTGTCCCTGACCCTGTGAGTGCACCACCATGCACCAGCAGGGATGCCCCGTCCCAGGCCCGTCCGCAGGTAGAGGGGATGTCCATGTCACCTGACTCCCCTCCACCTGCGGACGTGGGAACCCCTGGCCGTGTGGAGAAGGTCCTGATTGGGGTCGCGATGCGCACGGCTGTGATTCGTGATGCCGTGCGTGCTTCCCGGGAGGAGCACGCACGTCATCACGAAGTGCACCGTGCCGACGTGGCACAATTGGGATCGGCCATGTTCGGGGGTTTCCTGCATGTGTTGGCCAATCTGGCGGCCCTCTCCTCCTCTGTGCAGGCTATACACCAGTCGTTCTCCTTGCCGTCTTCCGGCCCAGATGCCACCAGGGCCCCCTGTGGACCTGCCCCGACCAATGCAGCCAGCTCGGTGGGGATCCCATCCCTGCCACAGTTGGGAGTCGGAGGTCCAGCAGGGGTGGACAACACAGCAACTGGACCCCAGTAGATGGAAGATGTGACAGCATCATCGGGCAGGGCACGTGCACGACAGCGTCGGTGGTTTCCATCAGCCTGGATGCCGTCGTGTTGGCAGAGGCAGTGGCGTCGGAGGCAGCAGCGGGCTGGACGTGGGAGGCATAATGGCTCGGGGCCATCAAGATCAGAGGGGCAGGCATCGGCCGGAGGGCAGGGCAACCCTGGGATGGTGGTGTCTTCTGTGTGGGAGCAGTTGGTCCAGCGGATAGGTGCGGAGCGGCAGCGGGCGGAAGAGGAGCGGCTCGCCGTGGTCAGGGCGGAGTTCTCCATGCGTCGGGCGTTGAGGCGGGCTGAGTGCCTCGAGGAAGCTCGCAGGGAGTTTGAGCTGAACATGGGGTTATCCCTGCGAGACCTCCGGGCCAGGACAGAGTCCCGCCTCCAGGACATCGACATGGAGTTCGATGATGCCCTGGCCAGCAACATCACCAAGTGAGCCGCAGGACTTGCCCGCTGCCTTTGTATATAGTTATTTAGTTAGTTAGTGTTTCCTTTATTTATTTTTATTATTTTGGACCGCTTGGACAATGGCCACTTTTTTGTATATATTTATTTCATTAGGTAGTAGTAGGTTTCATTTATGGTGTTGGGCTCATGGACCCTTGAACATTCCTGTATATAGTTTGCTTTTTGAAGATACATTTTTTTTTATTTGTTATTGTGTTCACCATGAGGAAATGGTTTTTCATTATTTTCCTTCTACATGATATTGCTTTGGACAACATTTGTTTTTGTATTCCTTTGTTTTTTTGATTTTTACTTTTGTTCTCGGACATGGACCATTTATTTTGTTATCCACATTGTTGAATGTTTGATTTGTTTACTTATTTTTCATCTTTAATACATTTTTTATTTTTACTTTCACTTGTGTTATTTTCTCATTGGTTTCATACATGTCATGATATGGGTTTTGACATTCACTTGCACCCATTGTGTATGTGTGTGTGACGGACATGTGTTGATTTACATACTTGCCATTGGGGTTGTATCATGTAATTGCATTCACTATGTGGGTGGATGCAATCCTTGCCTGGGTGTTTGTGCTGGGTATGCTGCCCATTGCTGCCATGATTGAGTATCGTCAGGACCTGGGGGCAGGGGGACATGTGTGGGTGCCTGGTGGAGGCTGCCCCTGGTGGCTGGGGGTGGGGTGGTGGGAGACATGGGTGGGGGCCTGGTGGAAGCTGCCCCTGGTGGCTGGGGGGTGGGGGTGGTGGGAGACATGGGTGGGGGCCTGGTGGAGGCTGCCCCTGCACTGCTGGGGGGTGGGGGTGGTGGGAGACATGGGTGGGGGCCTGGTGGAGGGTG
The DNA here is from genome assembly GCF_040938575.1 of Ambystoma mexicanum. Classification (NCBI taxonomy): domain Eukaryota; kingdom Metazoa; phylum Chordata; class Amphibia; order Caudata; family Ambystomatidae; genus Ambystoma; species Ambystoma mexicanum. Next base: position 399,179,574 of record NC_090931.1, read on the forward strand.
CCCCTGGTGGCTGGTGGGTGGGGGTGGTGGGAGTCATGGGTGGGGGCCTGGTGGAGGGTGCCCCACAGTGCTGGGGGGTGGGGGTGGTGGGTGACATGGGTGGGGGCCTGGTGGAGGCTGCCCCTGGTGGCTGGGGGTGGGGGTGGTGGGAGACATGGGTGGGGGCCTGGTGGAGGGTGCCCCTGCACTGCTGGGGGATGGGGGTGGTGGGAGACATGGGTTGGACATGGGTGGGGGCCTGCTGGCTGGTGCCCCACAGTGCTGGGGGGTGGGGGTGGTGGGAGACATGGGTGGGAGCCTGGTGGAGGGTGCCCCTGCACTGCTGGGGGGTGGGGGTGGTGGGAGACATGTGTGGGGGCCTGGTGGAGGGTGCCCCTGGTGGCTGGTGGGTGGGGGTGGTGGGAGTCATGGGTGGGGACCTGGTGGAGGGTGCCCCACAGTGCTGGGGGGTGGGGGTGGTGGGTGACATGGGTGGGGGCCTGGTGGAGGCTGCCCCTGGTGGCTGGGGGGTGGGGGTGGTGGGCTTTGTCATGGGTGGGGGCCTGGTGGAGGGTGCCCCACAGTGCTGGGGGGTGGGGGTGGTGGATGACATGGGTGGGGGCCTGGTGGAGGCTGCCCCTGGTGGCTGGGGGGTGGGGGTGGGGGTAGACATGAGTGGGTGCCTGGTGGAGGCTGCCCCTGGTGGCTGGGGGGTGGGGGTGGTGGGTGACATGGGTGGGGGCCTGGTGGAGGCTGCCCATGGTGGCTGGGGGGTGGGGGGGTGGGAGACATGGGTGGGGGCCTGGTGGAGGGTGCCCCTGGTGGCTGGGGGGTGGGGGTGGTGGGAGACATGGGTGGGGGCCTGGTGGAGGGTGCCCCTGCACTGCTGGGGGGTGGGGTGGTGGGAGACATGTGTGGGGGTCTGGTGGAGGGTGCCCCTGGTGGCTGGTGGGTGGGGGTGGTGGGAGTCATGGGTGGGGGCCTGGTGGAGGGTGCCCCACAGTGCTGGGGGGTGGGGGTGGTGGGTGACATTGGTGGGGGCCTGGTGGAGGCTGCCCCTGGTGGCTGGGGGGTGAGGGTGGGGGTAGACATGAGTGGGTGCCTGGTGGAGGCTGCCCCTGGTGGCTGGGGGGTGGGGGTGGTGGGTGACATGGGTGGGGGCCTGGTGGAGGCTGCCCATGGTGGCTGGGGGGTGGGGGTGGGGGTAGACATGAGTGGGTGCCTGGTGGAGGCTGCCCCTGGTGGCTGGGGGGTGGGGGTGGTGGGAGACATGGGTGGGGGCCTGGTGGAGGCTGCCCCTGCACTGCTGGGGGGTGGGGGTGGTGGGTGACATGGGTGGGGGCCTGGTGGAGGGTGCCCCTGCACTGCTGGGGGGGTGGGGGTGGTGGGAGACATGGGTGGGGGCCTGGTGGAGGGTGCCCCTGCACTGCTGGGGGGTGGGGGTGGTGGGAGACATGGGTTGGACCTTGGTGGGGGCCTGCTGGCAGGTGCCCCACAGTGCTGGGGGTGGGGGTGGTGGGAGACATGGGTGGGGGCCTGGTGGAGGGTGCCCCTGCACTGCTGGGGGGTGGGGGTGGTGGGAGACATGTGTGGGGGCCTGGTGGAGGGTGCCCCTGGTGGCTGGTGGGTGGGTGTGGTGGGAGTCATGGGTGGGGGCCTGGTGGAGGGTGCCCCACAGTGCTGGGGGTGGGGGTGGTGGGTGACATGGGTGGGGGCCTGGTGGAGGCTGCCCATGGTGGCTGGGGGGTGGGGGTGGGGGTAGACATGAGTGGCTGCCTGGTGGAGGCTGCCCCTGGTGGCTGGGGGGTGGGGGTGGTGGGAGACATGGGTGGGGGCCTGGTGGAGGCTGCCTCTGGTGGCTGGGGGGTGGGGTGGTGGGAGACATGGGTGGGGGCCTGGTGGAGGGTGCCCCTGCACTGCTGGGGTGTGGGGGTGGTGGGAGACATGTGTGGGGGCCTGGTGGAGGGTGCCCCTGGTGGCTGGTGGGTGGGGGTGGTGGGAGTCATGGGTGGGGGCCTGGTGGAGGGTGCCCCACAGTGCTGGGGGGTGGGGGTGGTGGGTGACATGGGTGGGGGCCTGGTGGAGGCTGCCCCTGGTGGCTGGGGGGTGGGGGTGGTGGGAGTCATGGGTGGGGGCCTGGTGGAGGGTGCCCCACAGTGCTGGGGGGTGGGGGTGGTGGGTGACATGGGTGGGGGCCTGGTGGAGGCTGCCCCTGGTGGCTGGTGGGTGGGGATGGTGGGAGCCATGGGTGGGGGCCTGGTGGAGGGTGCCCCACAGTGCTGGGGGGTGGGGGTGGTGGGTGACATGGGTGGGGGCCTGGTGGAGGCTGCCCCTGGTGGCTGGGGGGTGGGGGTGGTGGGAGTCATGGGTGGGGGCCTGGTGGAGGGTGCCCCACAGTGCTGGGGGGTAGGGGTGGTGGGTGACATGGGTGAGGGCCTGGTGGAGGCTGCCCCTGGTGGCTGGGGGTTGGGGGTGGGGGTAGACATGATTGGGTGCCTGGTGGAGGCTGCCCCTGGTGGCTGGGGGGTGGGGGTGGTGGGTGACATGGGTGGGGGCCTGGTGGAGGCTGCCCATGGTGGCTGGGGGGTGGGGGAAGTGGGAGACATGGGTGGGGGCCTGGTGGAGGGTGCCCCTGGTGGCTGGGGGGTGGGGGTGGTGGGAGACATGGGTGGGGGCCTGGTGGAGGGTGCCCCTGCACTGCTGGGGGGTGGGGTGGTGGGAGACATGTGTGGGGGCCTGGTGGAGGGTGCCCCTGGTGGCTGGTGGGTGGGGGTGGTGGGAGTCATGGGTGGGGGCCTGGTGGAGTGTGCCCCACAGTGCTGGGGGGTGGGGGTGGTGGGTGACATGGTGGGGGCCTGGTGGAGGCTGCCCCTGGTGGCTGGGGGGTGAGGGTGGGGGTAGACATGAGTGGGTGCCTGGTGGAGGCTGCCCCTGGTGGCTGGGGGGTGGGGGTGGTGGGTGACATGGGTGGGGGCCTGGTGGAGGCTGCCCATGGTGGCTGGGGGGTGGGGGTAGACATGAGTGGGTGCCTGGTGGAGGCTGCCCCTGGTGGCTGGGGGGTGGGGGCGGTGGGAGACATGGGTGGGGGCCTGGTGGAGGCTGCCCCTGCACTGCTGGGGGGTGGGGGTGGTGGGTGACATGGGTGGGGGCCTGGTGGAGGGTGCCCCTGCACTGCTGGGGGGTGGGGGTGGTGGGAGACATGGGTGGGGGCCTGGTGGAGGGTGCCCCTGCACTGCTGGGGGGTGGGGGTGGTGGGAGACATGGGTAGGACATGGGTGGGGGCCTGCTGACAGGTGCCCCACAGTGCTGGGGGTGGGGGTGGTGGGAGACATGGGTGGGGGCCTGGTGGAGGGTGCCCCTGCACTGCTGGGGCGTGGGGGTGGTGGGAGACATGTGTGGGGGCCTGGTGGAGGGTGCCCCTGGTGGCTGGTGGGTGGGTATGGTGGGAGTCATGGGTGGGGGCCTGGTGGAGGGTGCCCCAAAGTGCTGGGGGGTGGGGGTGGTGGGTGACATGGGTGGGGGCCTGGTGGAGGCTGCCCATGGTGGCTGGGGGGTGGGGGTGGGGGTAGACATGAGTGGGTGCCTGGTGGAGGCTGCCCCTGGTGGCTGGGGGGTGGGGGTGGTGGGAGACATGGGTGGGGGCCTGGTGGAGGCTGCCTCTGGTGGCTGGGGGGTGGGGGTGGTGGGAGACATGGGTGGGGGCCTGGTGGAGGGTGCCCCTGCACTGCTGGGGTGTGGGGGTGGTGGGAGACATGTGTGGGGGCCTGGTGGAGGGTGCCCTTGGTGGCTGGTGGGTGGGGATGGTGGGAGTCATGGGTGGGGGCCTGGTGGAGGGTGCCCCACAGTGCTGGGGGGTGGGGGTGGTGGGTGACATGGGTGGGGGCCTGGTGGAGGCTGCCCCTGGTGGCTGGGGGGTGGGGGTGGTGGGAGTCATGGGTGGGGGCCTGGTGGAGGGTGCCCCACAGAGCTGGGGGGTGGGGGTGGTGGGTGACATGGGTGGGGGCCTGGTGGAGGCTGCCCCTGGTGGCTGGGAGGTGGGGGTGGGGGTAGACATGAGTGGGTGCCTGGTGGAGGCTTCCCCTGGTGGCTGGGGGGTGGGGGTGGTGGGTGACATGGGTGGGGGCCTGGTGGAGGCTGCCCATGGTGGCTGGGGGGTGGGGGTGGGGGTAGACATGAGTGGGTGCCTGGTGGAGGCTGCCCCTGGTGGCTGGGGGGTGGGGGGGTGGGAGACATGGGTGGGGGCTTGGTGGAGGGTGCCCCTGCACTGCTGGGGGGTGGGGGTGGTGGGAGACATGGGTGGGGGCCTGGTGGAGGGTGCCCCTGCACTGCTGGGGGGTGGGGGTGGTGGGAGACATGGGTTGGACATGGGTGGGGGCCTGCTGGCAGGTGCCCCACAGTGCTGGGGGGGTGGGGGTGGTGGGAGACATGGGTGGGGGCCTGGTGGAGGGTGCCCCTGCACTGCTGGGGGTGGGGGTGGTGGGAGACATGTGTGGGGGCCTGGTGGAGGGTGCCCCTGGTGGCTGGTGGGAGGGTGTGGTGGGAGTCATGGGTGGGGGCCTGGTGGAGGGTGCCCCACAGTGCTGGGGGGTGGGGGTGGTGGGTGACATGGGTGGGGGCCTGGTGGAGGCTGCCCATGGTGGCTGGGGGGTGCGGGTGGGGGCTGACATGAGTGGGTGCCTGGTGGAGGCTGCCCCTGGTGGCTGGGGGGTGGGGGTGGTGGGAGACATGGGTTGGGGCCTGGTGGAGGCTGCCTCTGGTGGCTGGGGGGTGGGGGTGGTGGGAGACATGGGTGGGGGCCTGGTGGAGGGTGCCCCTGCACTGCTGGGGTGTGGGGGTGGTGGGAGACATGTGTGGGGGCCTGGTGGAGGGTGCCCCTGGTGGCTGGTGGGTGGGGGTGGTGGGAGTCATGGGTGGGGGCCTGGTGGAGGCTGCCCCTGCACTGCTGGGGGGTGGGGGTGGTGGATGACATGGGTGGGGGCATGGTGGAGGCTGCCCCTGCACTGCTGGGGGGTGGGGGTGGTGGGAGACATGGTTGGGGGCCTGGTGGAGGGTGCCCCACAGTGCTGGGGGGTGGGGGGGGTGGGAGACATGAGCAGGTGTGCAGGGTAGTCCCCTGACGTGTGTGCTGCCTGCAGGGGCCGTGGAGGGTGTACAGGTAATGCCTGGGAGCACACAGCCAAATCGCGTGTGGAACTTCCCGCGCACCCCTGCAATCCACGTACCCGGCCAATTCGTGTGTGGAACTTCCCGCGCACCCCTGCAATCCACGTACCCTGACTAATCGCGTGTGGAACTTCACGCGCACCCCTGCAATCCACGTACCCGGCCAAATCGCGTGTGGTACTTCCTGCGCACCCCTGCAATCCACGTACCCTGACTAATCGCGTGTGGAACTTCACGCGCACCCCTGCAATCCACGTACACGGCCAAATCGCGTGTGGAACTTCCCGCGCACCCCTGCAATCCACGTACCCTGACTAATCGCGTGTGGAACTTCCCGCGCACCCCTGAAATCCACGTACCCTGCCAAATCGCGTGTGGAACTTCCCGCGCACCCCTGCAATCCACGTACCCTGACTAATCGCGTGTGGAACTTCCCGCGCACCCCTGCAATCCACGTACCCTGACTAATCGCGTGTGGAACTTCCCGAGCACCCCTGAAATCCACGTACCTGGCCAAATCGCGTGTGGAACTTCCCGCGCACACCTGAAATCCACGTACCCTGACTAATCGCGTGTGGAACTTCCCGCGCACCCCTGCAATCCACGTATCCTGACTAATCGCGTGTGGAACTTCCCGCGCACCCCTGAAATCCACGTACCCGGCCAAATCGCATGTGGAACTTCCCGCGCACCCCTGAAATCCACGTACCCTGCCTAATCGCGTGTGGAACTTCCCGCGCACCCCTGAAATCCACGTACCCGGCCATATCGCGTGTGGAACTTCCCGCGCACCCCTGAAATCCACGTACCCTGCCTAATCGCGTGTGGTACTTCCCGCGCACCCCTGAAATCAACGTACCCGGCCATATCGCGTGTGGAACTTCCCGCGCACCCCTGAAATCCACGTACCCTGACAAATCGCGTCCGCGCACCCCTGTAATCCACCCGGCCAATTCGCGTGTGAGACTTCCCGCGCACCCCGGTATACACGCACACGTTTTTTTTCTGTCAGCGCGTGTCTGTGTTTGTGGGTACCCCTTTGCACGTCATTTGTCCTGGAGGGCCACAGTATTGGCCATTCATCATGGCTGTATATAGGTGCTATTTGTTGGCGCACCTTTTGGCGCACATTTCTTCCAGGCGCAGAGACGCTACCGCCTGCTTTCTTGTGGCGGTCGTGTTTGTGCCTGTGCGCTGGTTTGAGCGTGCGCTTTTTTGCCCTATTCTATTCCATTAATACGTGTTGTAGGCGAGCGTGTGGGCGTTCCGCGCACTTGTACCCTGTGCTTCCCCCGTGACGCCCGCATTTTGGCAAGTTGTTCCCCATTCCGAGTGTTACGCCCCGTGTTACGCCTAATTTTGTTGTGTGCGCCGCGCTATGTGCGATTTTCGCTGTGGCCTGTGCGATTTTCGCTGTAACCTGGCGCACGCCGTTAGATGGCCTGTGCGCCAACGTGCGCCGCGCACTTTCTTATCGCACATCCGATGGTCTTCTCGCGCACGGCCTTCCATGAATCGATGTGCGCTGATTTTCGTGCGATTTTCGCACTTGCACTGCGATTTTCGCTATTCCACTGCGATTCGCATGTTTTTGGCCACTTGCGCCACGCTAATAATTCCATGAATCAGCTTGTTAATGTACAGGTAAGTGTAACCCTTGGGGGAAGGTGGGGTTAATTTGATTTGCAGGCGAACTTCAAAGAGATTCGGATGAAAGAAAGAAGATATTTTGCACACTTTTTACATGTTCTTTTCATGTTGCTGTTTTCAAAAGGTTCACTAAAATCCACCAACGTTGTGGGTTCTCCTTGGAAGTGGTGGCATTTTGCTCAGTGCGTATGAAATTAACACTCCCGCTTTCGGAAACACTTATACTAATAAGATAAATTAGCCATTGCTTTGTACACAGCATGTTATAGGCATGTAACACATCGTTAAAACTGTAGGTGAACTTGAGAAGTGGACAGTACATGCACAATCCGATATTTGTATTTTTATTTATTTAGTTATAAAGCGCACCTGGCCCTGGGGCATCCGATAGTATGCCCCAATAGGCTATCCAATTCAAGAGCAAGCTTTGGAAATAACTGATTTGATATTAACATCATGGTATCAAGAAACAAAGAACATATAACTGCTAGAAGCAGTCACGGGTAAAAAAGGATGTTCTAGTATGTTGGCCACAATGTAACTGGCCAAGCGCCTGGATGCCCCAGGGCCAGGCGGCGCTATACAAATAATAAACTAAACTAAACTGAACTAGGACTTTACAAGATGCAGATACTGCCCAGGATCTGTCAAAAAAAGAACATTGGGCCTGATTTGCAAAGAGTTTCCCTAGATGCAATGAGGAGATGCCCGTGGCAATCTCAGATGTGGGCCTGCTACCTTATTCCTGATTAACAAAACAAAAAACTGGAACAAGCTACAGATGCCTGGGCCATCGCTACAATTCCCTTTGTAGGGTATTTTGTGGAGATTTGGGGCCTGACGGTATTTTCTTACCGCCGAAATATAACTTAGCAACAATCACTCCTTGTATTCAGATTGGGCCATGTACAACAATAATACAGTGAACATGCATTATTTCAGCACCCAGGCATGCATATTTGGTATGCGTGGGTGGTAGGCGTGGTTGGTGGTATTTTGGTGAGCATAATTTCCTTGTTTTATTTGTGGCCCCAATGTCCAGAATCCCTTATCTTTGCTTAGATTTTTCGTGTAATCACTAGAGAGACCTCAGACCTACATTTTAGGAATACCACATTTTTCAGTGTTAGTGTTAGTGTGCCACCATGGGCGATCTCACTGACTTATTTACGACAGAGAGCTATATATGGTAATCTTGTGGTAATTTCCACTACCTTATATACGGTAGGGAGCTATGTTCAGAGAGTCTCTCTTCCCGTTGGCTCATGTACCTCCAACGAGCTATGCTACAGTCACTCACAACTGTTCATACTGAATCTGACATGCACACATCTGTCTTAAAATGACCATTGCACTGTTTAAAATCTCCCCACATCATCAGCATTGTAATGGTAAATAGTAAATACACCACCCGTCTGTTTTCAAATATTTTTCTGTATTATAAAAGTTGCAATTAAACACGATCTCATTCTTTACAGAAATAAATAAAATGGTACAGTAAAAGCATTGTCTATGACACACTGCAAAGAGAGTGGCGGAGAACAGAACTCAAATTGCAACATTAGCATTTGATTAAGGCATGCACAGGAATCCTACACTGACTGCATATTATCGTACACACTCAGCTCCCACACTTCTGTAATTACCTTATCTTTTTAGTTGTTCTCTTTGGCCGTTCTCTTTCTGAATGTGGCTCCCTTGAAGATTAACTCCAGTAAAAAGGAACGCTTGCCTTCTCAAACCGGGGTCATTGCCTGGAATTCTCAGCTTTTGCAGATAGGAATGCCTCAGCCAGTGGAAAGGTCCTTCTTTCAGCTCTCCCCAATCTTGACTGCCCTTCTCCTTCTCCTCCAACTCCCCCCAGCAAAACTCTGATCACTCCCTCTAGCATGATACTTGCTATGACGCTGCTCCAATCTGAATCAATCATGCCATCTCCTCCTTCTCTACACAATGGCTCATTTTTATAGTAATACTTTGTAACCAACTGATTTCCTGTTCTTTCGAGCTCTTTTGCTTCCTGTAATTATGTGGACAGGGCAGCAGAGAGAACAGAAAAAAAAATGGATGTGCGTTTAAAAGTTCACTTTCAGAATAGGCCTAATTCTGCAGTGGAGACACATTTTTATTAGTGGATTATGTTTCATTAGTCAGGTTAGTTGTCAGTAAGGTTAGTTATTATTTTCAAATGTGTCTCTCGCACCATAGGCATTTCAAGTGAAAAATAGTGTGCATTTTTGAATGTGCACTTGTGCTTTTAACTGTAAAAATAGATTTGCATCTTATATGTTAAAATCGTTTTTGACTGAATAGCCTGTCTTTTCTTGTTAATCTGGTAACACATATAGCAATGCACCGCACCCTTGTGGTGGTGCTGCAAAAAAAAAATTGCTACCTGTGCAGTAGTGCTGTACTCTGTGCTGTTTGCTTCCTGTGTAGTAGTGCTGTACTCTGTGCTGTTTGCTACCTGTGTAGTAGTGCTGTACTCTGTGCTGTAACACGCCAAATATCCTTACACCTTCAACAAATCCTTGTGAATTGCAATTTATCATGAGTGTCTCAAAGATGCTATGGGCCTAGTCAGATTTGCTCCCGTATTAATCTTTCTGGTTCAGATATAAGGTAGCAAGGAAAGATCAGAGATGCTCACTGTCATCTTCTCATTAGTCCCAGTGTACCGTTAATATAGGACCTTAGTTCTTCGCTTACCACATTTTCTAAAAATGGTTCAACGGATGTCTCTCTGCTACACTCAAAAGGTTTGATTTATCTGTCACGTGCTTATTTTGAAGGCGTTTGGTAGTTTTAGTGTAATTGTTTTGATAGACTGCCATGGGGGTCAGCATGTGCAAAAACACACAGCAAAGCCATTAACTTAGTATATATTTAATTATTTATGTATATTTATGTTTCTTAAGTGCACCAAAGCCTTAGGCACCAGGGCGGCGTCACAACCAGTTACACTCAAATAAAGAAAATACCTGTCACAGCCAATTATACTCAAATAAGACAGAGCGTACACAGAACAGAGTTAGTTGGTTTAGGTGAACAGCCAGGTTTTTAGCGCCTTTCTGAATGTCCAGAACGATTTTTCCACTCTTATTTGTGGTGGAAGAGGGTTTCATTGGTGAGCTGCAAAGGAGGGGAACCTTGCTCCTCCACTTTTTGCCCATTTGGATTTGGGTTGGACAAGTCTATCGGTGAAAGCCAGTCTTGCTGGTCTGGTGGATTGGGACCATGAGAATCTTTTGGGATAGGTATGGTGGGGCAGAATTGAGAGCCACCTGTGTTGATGGCTAAAGTCTTAAATATGATCCTTTCCTTCATCAGCAGTCGGTGTGCATTTCTTCTTGCCTCTGTGATGTTTTCTCTTTTAGGAATGTTGAGTGCCGCTCGGATGGCATTGTTCTGGATCACTTGGAGCTTATGGATATTGTGTGCTGAAGTGCCAGCAAAGAGAGCATTGCAGTGATGAAGCCTGGCTCATATAAAGGTGATTGCAATGGTGAAACCGTTTTTTGAGGCTAGGAATGGTGTGGCATCCTTAATTAACTTATTGGTGTAGGCTGCTGAGGTTGTAGTGTTGTTAAGCTGTCGTGTCATAAAGAGGGTGGAGTCACTGTCTTCACCAAGGTGGAGCAAGGATCTGTAGGCCATCAATACTGAAGTTGACATATTGGGGACTAAGGTTCTTGATAACAGAGGGAGGTCAAACCATCAAGAACTCTGTCTTTTTGTCATTTAGACAGAGGCAATTTGCAGACATCCATGCTTGGATAGACAGATAGATAGTGTTTAGGGTGTGAGCATCTTCAGGGTAGTTGCTGGTGAGGGATAGCGGAATGTTAGCAGCATTGACATAGTTGGTGTCCAGGAGATAAAAAAGGGGTTTGGTGAATGTGTTCTACAGGGTGGGGGAGACACAGGAGACTTGGGGTGCTCCACAAGAGATGGCAGAGGGAGGCCCACAGGCAACATCTGAGAAGAATCTGATTGAACTGCCTTCCAGGAAGGATTCCACCCATAACGTGGCTTCAGGTGAAAAGTTAGCAGCTGAGTTGAGGTGGTGACACAGAATATTTTGGTCAACCAAGACGAAGACGTGTGAGAAGTCTAATAAGAGAATGAGAACAGGTTTGCCTTCGGCTCTGAATACATCACATTGTTTTATAAGGTCCAAGAGGGCAGATTATGTTCCATGACCTGGTTGGAAGCCTGACTGTCACAGTCCTAGGATCTGATTGATTTCAAGATATTGCTGGATTTGGGTGTAAACTGCCCTGTCTAGTATTTTTAGAAGTAAAGGGACTGCTGTGATGGGGCGGTAGTTTCTAGGGATAGCTGGGTCTAGTGTGGGTTTCTTAATCAATTGGACAACCCAGGCTTCCTTCAGGGAAGCAGAGCAGTAGCTGAGGAGTAGGAGGAATTGATAAAAAAGGTGATAAAGGGATGAAGGCTTCAGCGCAGTACTTTAAGATGGGGGCTGGACAGGTCTCACCTTTGCTACTGGATGGCTTTAGACTTTTAAGTATGGCGGTCACTTCCATTTCGGAGACAGGGTGAAAGTGAAAGGTGACTGGTTATGGGGAAGATGGTCAACGGGTGTGGATGTGGGGTTAATGAGTGATTGCTTGGCAAGTATTTTCTCCTGTAAGGTGGCTACTTTGTCAAGTTGAGCCTTTTGAATGTTCAGACACAAGGTTTCATCTTTGGTGATGCCCAGGTGAGGTTTGGCTGGAGCTTCCAGTTCACTCAGGATGGTGTGCATCTCTTTAGTGTTAGAATTGGCCTTAGCAATGCTCTTGTTGTTTGCTGTAGCTTTGGCTGTGTGATAGCTTGTTTGTAAGTCCTAGCCATGGACTTGAACAGTGCCTTGTACGCATCTGATTGAGAGTTTATCCATCATGCTTCTGCCTGGAGTTTCATTGCCCTTAACTCTAGTAGGACACTTGTGAACTAGAGGTTGGCATGTATCAGCACTTTGGCCTTGCAGAGTGTAAGTGGGGCAACCGCGTCCACTACTGATGCCATTGACTTTGGATAAATGTCAGCTAGAGACACTAGGTTGTTGGTTAGGTCGAGGGACTGGTCAGGTTGCAGGTCAGCAGCAATGGTGTGATGTTGTCTTTGTTGATTTTACATGAGCTGGGCGTCCAGGAGGGTGGCATGTGGGTGTTGGCCTGTGAGGTGTTCTGACACTGTTGGAGAGTGAAGGTCACTACATAGTGGTCAGGCCAGGGGCACAGGGAGATAGTGTTGGTATCTATCTTACAATGAATGTCTGCAAGGCAGTCAAGGGTACAGCCTTTGGTATGTGTCGGGCATTGACCCGGTGTGCAAAGCCTAGAGTGGTAAATGAGTTGGCTAGAGAAGTGGCATTATCGTCCGTAGGGTCATAGAGGCCTAAACTCAAGTCCCCCAGAGGGAGGATTCTAGATGTAGGCTGATTGCTGGCCTTGAGACAGTGGTTTTCCTCGAACTTACCAGGTGGCCCAGGTGGCCTATAGATTGCATAACATAGTACTGAACTGGTGTGGGATGCAGTGATTTTAGCGGCAATCAGATCACAGTTCCCATCCATATTCAAAGAGCATTGTCTGATTTTGAGGGAGTCTTTGTAGATCAGAGCGACACTGTGATTATGATCTGTTCATATGGACATATATTTGATATACATGTCCACTGCAAACATGACTGAATTCCTCTTCCAATCATCCTCTGAACCTAAATTCAATTCCCCTGAAAGAAAATATTCAATACATTCATATAAGGATTGCATTTGTGCACAAAAGTGTGTTTGATGCACTTTGCGCTTCCGGCAGTATGCTAAATGCATGCATATGGTGATTCACAAAGAATCCCTTATGTTCCATGGACACATTTTGCATAATACATATCTATGTACAGATAGTTATCATTATTTTTTTGTTGGCAAAACAGCAAACCACCAGGCCCAAATCCCTGAAATGAAAATGCTGCAAGGCAAGATGGAAATTGGGAATAGACAATATTATTTTTTCCTATTATCTCTGTCAAATTGTGGGAGAAATTGACCACTTTTAGGAATACATGTTTACAAGGGTTCAATATCAGACTTACACCAGGTCGAGACAGGAGAACATTTCTATGGGACCAATTGACTTCATTTTTCCGTATGAATCAATATGCATCACCTGTGTATATCAGTGAACACCACTTTTGCATTTCTTGGACGTTGCTAATCGACCAGTGATACCCATTTGGCGTATGCAAATTGGGTGTTAATTAAGGTACACACCTTCCACCCATAGGTTGGAGATCTGAGTGGGATCAGATTGTGCAATCCTGATGCAATTCACACACGCGCACACACCACCCAGACCTTCACTCCAAACAATTGCAAAAAGGCTGTTTTACAGTGTTGCACATCTTCCATAGTTTGCTGTGATGCAATATGCACCCACAAATGCACTTGCAGCCCAACAACATCTTTGGTGGCTTTATTCAGTCCACTGTGTATAGGCTTAACCACTCTTGCTGTCTTTCGATAGAGGGAACATCCTGCAGACACCCTCATTGTAGTATTTGCAGTCCTTGCTGCAGAAATGTTCAAATTGTTCTCAGAAAAAAATATAACAGGTAGGCAGCATTATTTAGTGACAACACCTGATTACCTTTTGTGACATTCAAAACTGTACATAGTGATTCTGATTTTCTGAGGCAGGTTATACTTTGGGGGTACTTTTCTCTCTAGGCAAGGTGATAACCAACCCGCCTAGTACTTCAGCCACGTTTCCGGTTTGGAGTATCATGCTTCAAGCATTGTGTCTCTTCCTGCTGGAGGAACTATAGGTGGTTGCCAATATTATTTGCCTGAGAACTGGCTCTGGTCATAAATTGTCCTCTACCAGGAGGAAAAGAAGCTCTCGCTAAATCACAATATGTTAAAGTGCTGTTATCCTAAACTAAACTACAAACAGACTTAATATCACAGATAACGTACCAAGAAAGAGCCTAGGAATGACTAGCCAGGACTGAACATGGAAGGCCGCGTTCAAAGGAAATGTGTCCTTAGCTCTAATTTGCTGTTAGGTTAGAATCCTTCAGTTGATGCTCCAACTGCACACATTGGCGTAACAGGGGCCCCCACATACCCCGCGGTGCGGGGGCCTCCGACAGCTCATGTACAGGGAGGGGGCCCAACTAAAAAATAAAAGTTTATTTTTTAATATACTCTGCATTCATACATACATACATTATTTCTGCAACAGAAATCATTTCTTTATGATGGCAGAGTGACTGCAAAAAGAATCTTTCTTTTTGTAGTCCGAGGGCTCCCCCCATCCCATGACATGGAAGACCCTAGCCTGGAGGCCTCCATGTCTTGGAGTGGCCCCCCACCCCTGACATGGAGGCCTCCAGGCTAGGGTAATAAATAAACTATTTATTTTTGAAGTCACTCTGCCTTCATAAAGAAATAATTTCTGTTATGGTTCGGTCCTTAACTGAATAATTTCTTAAAAAGAAACAATGGGGCTCATTCTAACCATGCCGGTCCGGAAACAACGATGCTGGTAAGCTTACTGGCACCATTGTTTCTGGACCGGCATAAGACAGGTCTACCTGCTGGGGCCGCCGTGCCTGACAGGTATTACCCTGCCGGGCACAACGGTCATGGTAGGCAGTCCCGTCACGGAAGCACCGGCACCGTTAGCAACGGTGCCGGTGCTTCCGTGTCCTCATTCCCATGGAGTCCTATGGGACTAGACAGGAATGGGGATTACCGAAATTACTGGTGCCTGACTTTCCGGCCACCTGACCTGACTTGAAATAGCCCGGTGGCACCGGGAAGTCAAGCGCTGGTAATTCTTTTCCGGGTCTGATGACCCGTAATGAGCCCCAAATTCTTTTTGAAGTAATAGGGCTCCCCTCAACCCCACTTCGTGTGCGTGTGTGAGTGTATGGTGAAAGGGTGCACACTTAAATGTATAGGTGGCTGCCTGTGTGAGTGTATGGTGAAAGGATGCACGCAAATGTGTGGGTTGCTGGGTGTTTGTGTATGGTGAAAGGGTGCACACTTTAATCTATGGGTGGCTGCCAGGGTGTGTGCCTGTATGGTGAAAGGGTTCACACTTAAATGTATGGATGGCTGGGTGTGTATATGGTGAATGGTGTTTGTGCTTGTGTAGAGGGGCACAACAATACCTACATTTTGGGGGGCTTACCCTTCAAATGTTGGTAGAGGCGCTAACTTCATAGGCGGTGGGGAGGGGAAAACTTATTTGTGTGGGGGCATCTAACTTCTTTACACATTTTAATGAGAGTATTCTGGTGCAGCTTCAATGTTACAACTCTCTCTTTTAAGACTCCTATTCCCTCTCTACCCTTCCAATCACTCCCCTGGCATGCAAGTACTAGACCCACATTGCGATTTCAATTGCCTAAAAATGTGGCATTTGAATGCAGGTACTAACGGTGAAATGTTTAACGTTGGTAATTGCTGGGCCCTTACTAACAGCAAAACCCAGGTAAATTTTAACATCTGTGTCTTGTTCTGTCCGGCAACTGATCTAAAGGTCAGTCAGGTCGAGTCAACATAGCCCAAAATTTCAGGGTGGGGAGTGCTGAAGCCCAGTCAACTCAATGGTGTTGAGCCACTACTTGTGTTTAATGCTTTGATTACTCCTAGCCCTATTCTTCCTCGTTCCCAGTACTTATGTATGAGGCAGTACTTGTGTATGAGCCACTCTGCTTCATACACAAGTACTGGAATGAGGTAGAGGTGCATGGAGGTAATGCCTGACTTGGCTACCTGTAATCTTCATTACTCCTAGTCCCACTGTTCCTCATCCCAGTATTTACCTATGAGGCAAGGAGCCTCATATGTAAGCTCTGGGACAAGGGAGAGGGACGTGGAGGTTATTCTTGGCCAAGGAGCTGGTTTTGGAGGTTGGGGTAGGGGGTGAGTGGGAGAGGGGGTGTGTGGGGGGACATGACTGTGCAACAAATTATAATGGTTGTCCATGCCCAGGCTAAGCAGGCATGATATGTGGTATTAGTGGCTAGAGAAGCATTATGGTGCAACCAGTCTAGTCATTCCTCCTTCTAGTCATTCTTATAACTGGGAATTTCTAATAAAGCAGTCCTGCTAAGTGCAATTACCTGGCTAGATTGGCATTTGGGTGCTGCGAGTTTAGCCATTTCTTACTGCGGCATTGTATATTTTTCTGGACATCTGTGATAAAATTATATGATATAAGTCATTTATAATGTGCATGTACACAAGTGTTTCTCTGTGCGACAAGACAAGGGAGAGGGAAGATAGAGGGAGGACAAGACAAACAATCTCACTAGGCCTTGTGCCATTGTGAGAATGAGAAGTGCAAAGGGGTAAGGGAGGGGGGAAGTGCAAGGGAGATGGGAGGGGAAAATAGGGCTTCAATGCTCTGAGTAAGTTGAGCCAGGGCAGCGCGGCTATGGGTAGTGCAAGGAGAACACGGTGCTGCATGGTTACACTTACAGCCCCTAAGTGCATGATAGGCACGGAGACAGTGCAAGGGTGACTGATCAAGAAAGAGCCTGGACTCAGAGAGATTCTGAGGGCATCCAAGCAACCGGTCGGTACAGCAGACATGTAGGTCAGCAGGGAAGGGAGAGAGAGAAAGCAGAGGAGAAAAAGTTTTTAGCTGCTTTCGAAACTTCAGATGGTCCGGCTCAAGTTTGAAGGGGCAGGGAGGCCATTCCAGAGGGAGGCACCAGCAGAGGAGAGAGATCTACCCGTCACTCTGTGCAAGGACAAGTGTCTAACCCTTAGAGAGTTGGAAGTAGCTAAGTGAAGGGCTAGAGAAGGAAGTTATTTTGGAAGAGAGCTTTGGATGTAGTGGGGGCCCCGGCCCCAGAAAGACTTGTGGACAATGCAAAGGGTCTTAAACTTGATCCTTGCAGCCACCGGGAGCCAGTGGAGAGATTTCAAGGCTGGAGAGATACGAGCCCTGGGCTTAAGTCCAAGGATAAGTCGTGCTGTCCTGTTACGGATTAGTTTCAGATGACGGAGAGTAGAGGAAGGCAGATTGAGAAAGAGGCTGTTTCAGTAGTCCAGCCTAGAGAGAACCAGGCCTCTGGAGACAGTGAGATTCTGGTGGAAAGTGAGAGAGTGAAGAGTCCCTTTGAGGAGGAGCAGCTGGTAGTGGAACTTCTTGGCGATATCCGAGATATGAGGAAAGAAAGAGAGAGTGGCATTGAAGATGACACCAAGGTTTTTTGCCTCGCAGGAAGGGGAAGGAAGAGGGCCCAAGGCGGACGGCCAGATTGAGAGAGGGAAAGCAGGTGCTGGGGTCCCAAGGAGAAGGCTCTCTGAAGGTAGAGATCAGATGGGCCAAAGGGGCCAGGTAGAGGTTGAAACACCATGGTGAGAATAAAGAGCCCTGGGGAATGCCAGAGGTAGAGAGAGGTGGCAGAGAGAATGGAACCCGGTTGGACCCGGGAGGGGGTGTGGTCCAAGATGAAGGAGGTCAGTCACTCCAGGGCCTGATCTATGATGCCAAGGTTTTCACAGAGTCGATTGATCAGGATGGCATGGTTGACCGTGTTGAAAGCAGAGGAAAGAAGAGGGGTGAGGACAGAAGGAATGCGGGAATCAAGGTTAGAGAGCAGATCTTCATGGGTGTTCAGGAGAGCAGTTTGCATGCCAGCCTGATGGTGATGAAGACAACCAACAGATTCAGTGTGGAGAGTAAGCTGGGAGATGGCAAGCTTTTCCAAGAGTTTGCCCAAGAAAGGGGTGATTGAGATTGGGCAGCAGTTTGTCGGGGAGGTAGGATCAGCACACAGCTTCTTGAGGAGTTGGTGCACAAGGGAGTGCTTAAGGGGAGAGGGGAACATTCCAGTGGCTAAAGAGTGATTACAGAAATTGGCCAAGGCTGGAGCGAGGGTGACAATATGGTACTTGATGGTTCTTGAGAAGCAGGGGAGCACCTGTTTGGACGACACTTTCATACATCAGACTTGTCTAGAAACCTTGTCAGGTGTTGTCAGAGAGAAAGATGGAAAAGGAGGAGAAGAGGTTGAGATGGCCAAAGGGGGCCGAGATAAGAAGAGGGAGAGGAAGAGGAGCTAGAGGACAGGATGTCCTGAGATTAGCAGAGAAGTCAAAGGCCAGAGCTGTACAGAGGGCCTCGGAAGGAACAGGAGAGGTAGAGACTGCAACAGGAATGACCAGTTCCTTGCAGATTTTAAAGATTTCGGCCGTGTTGTTAGAGGCTGCAGTGATGCAGGCTTCAATGTGTGCTCTCTTCTTGATGAGTGTTATTGCTTCGACTGGCATTTTGGTGCAACCAGTCTCAGTATGTCTAAATGTGGCCTGGTATGCTGTACTGTAATGTTATTACGTGTCTACAGTGGTCTACATTGTGCAGCCAGTTGGACATGTTTTCATTGTGGCATGGCATGTGCACTGTTGGTGACTTGCATGTATTGGATTGGTGTTACCCTACAAAACAAATGCAAGCATTGTGGCTTTATAAGCAATTTTTCTCCTAGTGCAGAGTGCGGCATACCCCTTCTGCAGCACGTTTGTTTGTCTTGCACAAGTGTGACAATCTAGACCGGCCCAGAGTGTGGTGCGACATGTGATTTGTTGCCGAGTTGGGGGGCCCCCAGCATGGCTCGCAGGGGGTCCCACACAGTTTCTATTACGCCACTGACTGCACACACTTGCACTTTCAATTTCCACCACTAAACAATTTCACCCCTCTGCATACACCTCTCACACTCTACACAAACACAACTCCAAAGCACTACAAACCACACACACTTCACTATCGCAACAACAAAACATAACACACATAGCCTTACTAAACCATACCACCCTCTTTCCTTTTCAGATCTGCCAGAGTGCCAGGGGGCCACTCCGGTGGTGATAGTGCGCGGTACAAATATCCTTTAACATAATATAACATGTACATCTTGCGTCAATATGAAAGATATTCATACAGTGCTTTCTTTCAGTTACCTTGATTTACATTAAATACCTCAGCACTTTAGGTTCACTCCAGGAACAGAGCAGTGTTTAAGATATGGCAGTTTGCACGGGCAAATTCTTACTACTGTACAATTCGATGTATTCGCCAGGCTGACTTTTTTAGGAATGGTTATTACCATGTTTTAAACAGCGTATATGTCAAGGTCCTTTAGCCACATATGGAAAATGTGCAGTGTAAATAATCAGAATCAGTTATAATTGTAAATGACTAAGATCCTGCAACACATCATGAGTAAACATTACCTGTTGTATCCCTTTATCTACATGTGATGGTTATGTGCTGCATTGCATGCCTAAAGACTGACATTAATCTTCAATGCACGGTGCCGTTAAACTACATCTTACGTATAGAAACTTCTCGCAGGCACAACATTACACTTTGTGTTCATAATTAGTAACAATTTGGTTTACTAACTTTAATCATGACTGGTATATAGTTTACAGCTATTGTCCATTTGGTAGATCACAATGAATATTTAGTACTCGGCCTGGGACATTGAACACACATTCACTCGTATGCATTTGTTTTTGTGTATTGTAGAGTCACGGATTCTATTGTTATATCTCGAGGTTGCTATGTCCTGGTCCCAGTTCCTTTCAAAAGAAGTCCCATCCCCCAAACTGAAATATCAGAAGGGGACAGTTCCTTCAAACGCACCGTCCAAACATTCTGACTCTGAAGGGAGTGCCATGGTAAACATGTACATTCTCTCAATAAAGCAACTGTGTTCATGTTTGCTGCGCCGGTTTGAGCTTACCTGCACACCCGAAGCCTATGGGAGGTAACAATGGAGAGCATTTCCATGGAAAGTTATACGATTTTGTTGAAATCAAACAGTGAGAGCTTGTGTTGGATCTAATCCATAACCGTGCACATTAGATGAAGTCAACTTCTTCAAGGAAAGAAGAAATACCAACAAATGAATTCCCCCTCATCTCTTCATGAGTTTGCTGAAGTTTGAGTATAGGGATATGATGTCTCATCTCAAAAGGACGCATACATATATTGTATAATGTATTATTCCACCTGCTGTCAAAATGATCACTTTTGTATTTAATTTTCTAATTTGTTTGGGTTGCACTTCTTTCTAGTGGGGGTTTCCGACCACCTATTTACGCAGAAGTGACGGACCAATCCTAGAAAGGGAAGAACAGAATAAACGAGAAGGAGCAACAGCAGGTCATTAATATTTCATCAACTACTGGATTATAAATTGACGGAAATGTAGAATGTGAAATGATGAAAAAGTGACTGATTGACCAACATATTATACTCTACTGGAGGGGTGCACCTCAAGGCATGTTTTGATCTGCCCATGTTTATTTGCTTTGTTCACAGATATTGGCAAACCGTTCTCTAATATGTACAAACAGACAAAACAAATACACAAGCAATTGTTTCAAAATAACTTCTCCTTGACCATTTCTGGCACATAGTGTAAGCTGCTAGGGAATATTGTTCAACACAATTAGGAAGAATCAATGGCATATCCCTTTAAGGTTGGATATGCTGTAACAATTGAATGCTAATAAAACAAACGTTCTTCAATGAAAGTAGTCCACATGGAATTTCTTGAAGAAAGTGATCATGGATTGCGTCCTTTTTCAATGAGAATTAAGAATGTCTTCATGTAAGTGGCTGCCAGTGTTCAGATTGAAGTAGAAAGGGGTGTCATTCCTGTTTTGAGTAACACGTGTTAAAATAATATTATACGTTTGGCATACCATAAGAGTCATGCTCACCTCGCACGTGGCTAGTGTATTCTGAAAATACAGAATGGAAATTCTGGCTATGCTACCATCGCAGTGAAATTGAATTTGACAGAGATAAGCTTCCAAAAAAACACATTTCAGAAAATTAAATGTAGATACAAAATACATTGCAGTACTTGTATTTCAACGTTCCACTGCTTACAATTCCAATGTGGTCCTGAAACAAACCTTAACACATGATCGATCGGTTGCTTTGCTTTAAAATATATATTATCTAGAATGCTACTGTGCTAGTTGATAGATGAACTAGCAGTTAAAACGAAATGCAAGTACAAACTGGGTTGTACACCTGTTCTACAGCTGTGTAGTTCTTGCCCTGTTATTACCTGTGCATTTCCGCTGTGTGACTAAACATATACTGACTGTTCCAGTACAGGAGAGGTAGTCTGTTTCCCCAACTAGTCTTTATAGAAATAAATACAATGTTACTGAATGCTTTAAAATAAATTACTGGGTGCTTTCATGTCTACCTCTGCTTGTAGAGAATACATGCGGTAACTTTGTACAGTTTCAAGTGTCACAAAACATTAGTTTTAGCTAGCAATAACTGTTTCCCTCAACCTCTATTAGGGAGATCAGATGACCCACAGGCATCATAATAGGTGTCCAGTTTTCAACTCTCCTTTTAGTATAAGATATTAATGTCCGATTTGTGCAACTGAAGCTCAAAAAGACTACAAAGTCCATAATGCATTAGTTTGCTTAATGAAATCTGAAGACTGTAAATGTACTGACGTTGAGTCATCACAGAGAGTAGCTATGTCTTATATAACAAGACACGCATCATGATGCAGCTAAATGATTTTTCGATGTTGGTGGTGTTGTCTTCATGAGAATTGTGTAACATATCATTCATTAAAATAAATAATATTCGTCCATTTTTTACATACGTGGAGCTCAGTACCCCACTGATAACACATCTCATAAATCTTTCATTGCTTTTAAATGCCAGTTGAAGCATATGAGGATTGTGTGCCTATGACATATAATACTCATCTTAAAGAAAAGAGAAAATAGGCATTTAGAAATATGTATGTGTCTGAACATCTACCAACGCCAAATGTAGCGGGCACTGGACCAAACAAACTGGTACAATCTGCTAATATTTGTTTTAAATTGATATAGTGACAGAAATGCAGAAGGAATCTTGGAAGAAATCGTATAGAATCAAAACAATATTATGTTTCTTGCTAAATGCATCGCTGCTCAAAACTTGATGAAAACACTGCATCAAAACTTCATCATGGGCTTGCGTTAGTATCTACCTATTGTGCAGGAAAAGCTAAACTACTGGTTCTGAAGGATTAACACATTTTGCTTTGTGTCGTTGTAATGCTGCCTTCCACTTGATTCCTAAAGGAGCAAGGCAGTGGTAAGCTGAAGAGGAGAAGGAGAAGAGGGGAGTCATTGATTGAAGGAAGGGAGCTGGTACATGAAGTGCAAACCATACCTCCTCCAAAGGCTTCAAGTCCTTTAAAAAGCATTATCTCCATCTAGAAAATGTTCACACTTTGGCTCACTGTGATCTTTGAAAATGTATTGTTGATGCTTCTGGAGTGCTTGCTACAGTTGTATGTAAGGTGAATGAGCGGCTCCTGGTACCAGTTGTGTTTGTGATAGCTGTGCATCAATGATGGACCTAGAATTGATCTAGGTGTTTTCCTCCAGAGTGAGAAAATGGTGAATATGGTCAAAAAAGTAGAGGAATGGTAAACAGAAAAAAATAAAAGTAGTGGAACACCGCTCCCGACCGTTCCCGCTCACTTCGATCACTGATTGAAGTTTATTCCGATAACCCAATTTAATGAACCCAAGCTATAGTAAACATCCATCCCAGCGAGTGATAGGAAAATCCTGTTCAGATTCTTCAATTCGAGTGTTTTTCATTTAATAAAGTTTTTAATTGTCCATCTTTGTCCTGTGCAACTACGCAAAACGAGGTCGAGTCCAGCATTTCCTTTGTTTTCCACCTCCATGCAACGTCCAGTGCCCTTATTCACTAAGGAGCCATTCTATAAATGAAACAAAAGAAGAGAGATGTACATCATTAGAAGGGCAACCTGCTTAGGATATAGCAGTAGTGACATTGATGAGGTTGGTCAAGCAATAACAAAATACCATCTTCGTGTGATTCTGTGTTGTAAAGTGTGGTCTAAACACCTGGAAAATATGTGGGTTTACAGTAGCTACCTACTAAGGTTACAACCTGAAACGTTCTGGATGTGGAAACTGGCAAAGACCAACTTCCTCAGTCCAACAGCAGGATAAAGACCTGGCACAGCAAAGGCCATGACTTCAGAAGTAGTGTTGAAAGCTGCTCTTAAATGTTGTCTATGTGCAGCCTTGCCAGTATGGAAAGCAAAGCGTGTAACACGTGTATATTGTGCTTCCAAATCTAGGCAAATATTGGATCAATGAGAGATTATTCATATATTGCAATGGAACCTTTTTAGATATTATTCACATGATGAATCACTCTGTGATCAATACAACTGTCTACTCAAGTCAAAGTGTCCAGGGTTTGTGAGAAGGCAGCATATGGAGACTGAAGAACTAAGTGCTGGCAGAAGATAGCATGCTGCTGGACATGTCTCATTACACCACATCTCCCTTCTTCGTCACAGTACTTACTCGATGAAGGTGCTCC
The DNA here is from genome assembly GCF_040938575.1 of Ambystoma mexicanum. Classification (NCBI taxonomy): domain Eukaryota; kingdom Metazoa; phylum Chordata; class Amphibia; order Caudata; family Ambystomatidae; genus Ambystoma; species Ambystoma mexicanum. Next base: position 399,202,805 of record NC_090931.1, read on the forward strand.
ACTTTCCGATAGAACGCTTTCCACCCTCTCATAGCCCAGGATATAAATCATCTGACCTGTCCTATGTTCCTCCTGTTTAGCTTTATGTCCTTCTGGATAGTAAACCCTGGAGATGACAGCTGGGCTGGCCTCTTGTTTACCTTAAGCTTTGACCCTGCTTCTGGGCTTAGTGGGCCTAATAACTATGTTACGTAATTTCCGCCTAAGTCTCTGTGGGCTTGGGTTTCAGGAGGGGAGGACAGCACAGGGAAGGAGTTAGGGACACCCTGGGAGCGTCTGCTTGGCTGAGAGTCAATGGTGCCAAAGCTTATGGGTGGCTGTGGAGGGACTCTTTGCTTTCTCTCCTTCCAGTCTCTTGTTTTTCTGAAGTATTGACCCTGCTCCCGGGCTTTGTGGTTCTAAGAATGGTGTTTCATTATGCCCCCCTTAGTCCCTGATGGGGTTGGATTTCAGAAGGGAAGGGCAAACCAAGTCCTGGTGATTATGAACCAACTCCAGAGTTTCTACTAGGCTTTTCTGTTAGGGGAGCCAAGCCTTTTGGATGGCTGCAGATGGCTCTCCCTGGGCCTGCAAAGGGCTGGGTGCTGGGGGTGTGCAACATAAATTAACAGTGCTGGGTGCCACTGCGGCCCACACTTTGGCCACGACTTAAGACAGAAGTGCTGCGAGATGTGCAGAAAGAAGATGCCCCAGGAAGTATTCTTGAGGTCACAGTGAGTAGGAGAGAATAGTACTAAGGTCACTGTGTTATTCTGCGTCTCATGTATATTGCAACTATTCTGTGTGAGGGGTATGGTGGTTTCCCACTCTCAGGTTTGCAACTGCCACAGCCCCTTGCAGGTCTGCTGGGCTTCCCAGTATCCTGCAGTGGGTACAGGTCTAGGCACATTCCCCAGTTGTGGCAATAGCATCATGAGCACTGACCATGGCGAAGGGGTTGAGCAAACTTTTGGACTGCGAATCCTCCAACAGAATGTTAGACACGTTGTTGGTACTGCTGGGATAACCAATTCACCTGCCCCTCCCCCAAGTTAAAGGAAGCACTGCTGCATGGGAATGTGTTGATTGCAGATGCCCCTCCAAGCAGTCTTGAGTAGGGGAGAATAGGCCTGTGGTCACTGTGCTATTCTTTATATCTCACGTATGTTGCGGCATTCTGTGTATGTGGTCTGGCGGTTCCACAATCTCAGGTTTCAGAATGGTATGGCTCTTGCAGCTCTGCTGGGCTTCTGAGTCTATTTGTGAGGGTACAGTTCTGGGCGCTGCCCCCTGTAGCATTGATGGTAGTCAGATATAGGTAGTGCGTGATATTGTGTCTCTAAATCATTCCACAGCAGAGTGGGCATGCTGCCAGGACTACTGTGAAAACACTACCTTCTGCACCCCTCACCCTAAATTCGGGTGGGGCTTTTGATGCTTCCGCAATGAAAGGGTTTGGAAGGCAGGCTGATCTAGAGGATTCCCTCTGTTCCCCTTTAATTCCCCTGTTGTTGTACCTGTAGTTCTTTACAGTGGGTCCCATCTACACAGGATGGATAGCTCACGGGCAATGCGCTCGCCTTGGAAGCAAGGCGACGCGAAGCAACACAGGTTTGTTCCCCGGGTCCTCGTAGAAACCCCTGGGTATTAAGCGTGTTATAAATAACCAATTATAATGGCAATCTTGAGTTGGATAACATGAGAATGATGGTGGAGGATAGTTTCCGTGCACCATAAGTTAGGAATGTGTTTCCTAACAGAAGAGAGGCCTTGTTCATATCTGTGGTGTCAGGACTGCCTGTACCTGTGAATGGATATTTTTGGGGACTGGTTACTATGGTAACCCTGAGAGCAGGAAGCTGAAAGTAGTTGGTGAATCAATCACCTGCCAGGCAGCTTTGCAGTGTGAATCAAATTCAGGTGTGTACTGTCCAAGCCTGTTTTTGTGTTTCCTTTCCCTTCTTGCCAAAATCTTTTTTTTTTTTTAACCACATATTATCTTGCTTTAAAGCTGTGAATGTTTATGAAGGGAGAAATTACTGTGATACAAACATGAATGTGGAATAAAGATCTCCCTTTTAGTGAAAAAAAAAGGTTTGCATAATTACATTGGAATTGGAGAGGGATTTCCATGTAAGTCACTGTCCAGGTACTGTGTTCGGTGGAACCTGCAACGCACAATGGTTTGAGCATTGGACTAGATGCCCCACAGAAGGGAGTGCAATTCCTGCACAGGGCGGGATCCTGGAATTGTGCTCTGGACTTCTTTACATTTGAAAAAAGAAAACCTCATATGATTTTTTAGATGCACTATAATTCATACCTACATATCATGTCGAAATGCAGCGACGTAATCGTTAAAAGGCTGAAGTTCCACTGGAAGTGTGGAGGAGCGTTATGGCATCAGCTAATAAGTGGCAGTATCTCGTGTAGGGGAGGACTGGTCCAAAACGACCCCCCTCGCCTGCAGTTTCTCCCCAGGTGAGGACTGTGGCTCTCTTGGGCGTCTCCTCGTGCCACCCGGGCCCAGGTGGTGGAGGGCGCGCCCACTGGAGACATTGCCCGCACGTATTAATTGCCCGCACATATCGAATGCCCACATCTATTGATCACAACACAAATTTAGTTAGGCCCAAAAACCATTCTCTGCCCAGTAAAGATGGTGTGAGCTCAGCGCACTGAAGCGCGGCCCCCACCCTTGGAGAACATCCCTGCTGCCGCAGCACCCTGGTAGATCCGCTGCGAGCACGTTCCCACGAACAAGACGGACATGAGCTAGCGTAATAGCCTAACATTGTAACAGTTCACCTCCCGCAGTGTATCTTCGTTCCCAGCATGACCCGGCCAGCAGGCCTAGACAAATGAAAAGAACAGTAAAATGGTCGATTATATGCCAGACAATCTTTGTATATTAATGCTGAGACTACTTGCAAAGGATGCTTTTCTCTTTCATAAAACCCCTTATATTACAAAAAGCCTGTAGGACGTATGATTACAAGAGATCATGCCCCCACGATATAAGCGATGGTGAGCATATACCATTGCAGTTGGATGCTAATAATGAAGGAACGCACCAAGAATTTATCTGTTACACGTATTGCTGAGATACTTACACCCCATGGCCTCGCACCATAACTAAAGCTAATGCTGCTAGAGTACACGAGAAAGTGGATGCAACTATACTATGAACTTATTAAAGAATGCGCAAGAGTACACGTATCATGTGTGAATGTCTGAGCCCCTCATATGCAACCACCGTCACGGACGGTGGCGGGTCGTTCTCTATGTACTCCACTGATCTAACCATTACCTCATTTACCGCGAATGTATGTGCATGTAACTGAAACGCTGTAGCTGCTAGAGTGTAATGTACAAATATGATGCTCGATCTGGGTATAATCAAAGCGCACCCAGCGAAGGTTAAAAGCATGTTTTGACGTGATGTTAAATAAGTATTATAGAAAGTGTTCAAATATTTGCGATGTCTTTTACTTGTATTCAGCAACGCACGAGGGAGATACCTTTGTGAATTACTTGCAAGGCCGTTCCCCCTCCCACCCTGTGAAGGCTGCCAAAGGCATGAGAGCAGAGACCGCGCCGCGCTGCTTTACCTCCCCCAAACCAGACTGGAGCCGCTTCAAAGATTTGTAACCCCCTCTGTAGCACCCAAGGCCACCACCCGCCACCTGCATTATTTACAGCACAGCAGTAAACCTCTGCCTGAACGCACGCGCCCCCTCGTAAACCTTACAACCCACCGGACCATCTCAGACTTATGGCCCTGTGCAATCAGGACACCCAACACTTTGACAACACACAGCGGAACATCCATAACAACTTCTAACAAGGCAGAAAGACATGTACCGCCCGTGCCAGGCCCTGAAGCTTAGCCCCTCGACCTATGACCCCGGTCAACAGGACACTGGTAACCATGCCCTGACATATTGCCTCCAGTCCCCTCACAAGGTACATTCCTCCTGTGTTGCATTAACCTGTAGTATAACCTATTGGAAGATTTACTAAAGAAGATAATACTGAAACGAGTGAATGACTGCGGTGTGCATGGCCTAGGGCAAATAAGTCAGGAAAGGACATTCATCTCTGACATTGGCCGCGATGGCACGACAACACCAGCCGGATGAACTCCGCCACCCTGCCAGGCCAAGCCCAACCCACGAGGCTGCCCAGTGACGTCTTCCAGCCAAAGCCAACCACATCACAGCAGCACCTATAGTTAGTCGTCGCCACCCAATCCCCTTGAACTTGTGCCCCCTATAGTATGTAGGTTCTTATGACGTTTTTTGTAAATATATACGCCTGTCTTTGCTATTGTCAGACAGAGCGCTCTCGGAGTTTGCAGAGTTCTTTGCATGCCCTATTCTGATTGATAAACTCCCATTTACGCTCACCCGCACTCTGTCTTGGCCTTATTCCCATTTTGGGAGAGTCCTTCATTGTCTCTCATTGCGGGGAGGATCGTGCTGTTTGGGGACGCATGCCTTCAGTGGTGACCCCGATAGCGTGATTTTTTCATCCTAAACTCCTTATAACCGTCCCCGTTTGGCACGAGAATCTCCGGTCGAGAAGGGATACGCACGGTGAGCCGGCTCCGGGAGGCTGCCCGCCAACGGCGACCGGCACACTAAGAAGTGCGCACTCAATGAGAAAGGGTACGGGATCCCGATTGGAAAAAAATCCCCTTTGAGTGCCGCTCGCCGGAGCCAGGGGCTGACCGTTGAGTTACCGGTGACACTGCCTGGACGGACCCAGTTTCGGAGACTATCGGTTCAAGACGGGCACGTGAGTACTGAGTGTGAGCGATTGTAAAGGGAGCGAGGAGAGAAGCGTAGGACAGGGAACGAAAAGGGGGTACGAAGATATACTAAAGATCATTCTAAAATTTCCTTTCTTTTTCTTTGCATATGGCCATTAGGATTACGAGGTGAATAAAGAGATAGAAGTGACGGGAACCTAGCTCCGAAAGGGGGTGGAAGGCGGCGCCGCATAGTGCTATATTGACTAGTGCTGGGAATATATGACGAAGTGAAATACAAGATAAAGGTGTTCAGCAAAAGGGGGCACTGAGAATATATTAGTGATCGCTACTACTTCTATTTCTTTTTCTTTAGGGGTAGGGGGAGAATAACAACGGAATTAGCACAAACTTGGGAGAAAAATAAGAGAACAAGGGTCCTACTAGGGGGGAGAGAAGGTTAAAACCTATAAATATATGCACATGTGCTGAGCAAGATAGACAGGGACAGCCGGCTAGGGAGGAAAGGGAGGGCAGCGTGACTGGTGTACGGAGTGTTACCAAGAGGTGTGTGCACCTCGTATGTGTTAAGGGATAACTTTGTCATTTAAGAATGTGTAAAACGGCTATGAACGTGTAATTGTTAAATGGTCATGGTAAGTGTGACCGGATAAAAATTCTTTTTGAAGCAACGCTGAGAAAGTGACGTGAGTGGGTACCCTTTGATTTCCGGGTTGATAGTGTCAAAATAAATGATGGATTGCTCTTGTATGTGTCCCCCGAAGACAACAAAGTAGAAATTGTGTACAGACAGTTTTGTATTGAACAATTAAGGGAGGGAGAGCCCGAGCGAGCATAACACTGGAAGTGGAGTAGAATACAAAAAGTAATATCTATACTATAGTACCATTAGAGGTGTAGAGATACAGAGACACATAAGCACCAGGGGAGCACACAAAGATGGGGCCTGAAACACCATTATCACATATTTGTAAAAGCCTTCCAGGGCACGCGGAGCGGATCAAGAAATACCACGACCAATGGGTAACCGAGCTGAAAGGAGAGGGGCTACCCCAGATATGGCCAGAGGGAGGGTCATTTGACAAAAGCGTTCTAGATATGGTGATGACATGCATTTTCTTGAAGTACCGAGGGAAACAGCTGCGGAATAGGAGGGAAATATTAGATCTTTGGCGGTTATTCGAAGAGGTGCCACCGCCTAAAGCGCCGGCACCAAATCCTGATCTCCCATCTACTACAGACAATCCACTGATATTGCAGAAAGATACCAAAGAATTGTCAGGTGTCACACCACCAGTGGAGGTAATAAGTTTATACCCGATATTAAAGAAACCTGTACCCGCAGAAGGATACAGTGACCCAACGTATGTACCTCCCCCGACACCTACCACACCCCACCGGCCCACTGCACCCCCACCATATGAAAGTACAAGGGAGCGAGGCCAGGCGAGCACACAAAGGGTGGACATAGAGAAACTCACAGATGATCTAGAATCAAGACTGTCGATAGCAAAAGATGAGCTCTCGAGGATAAAAAACATATGCGAACGAACAGCACTAGATACAACCAGAGCTGGACGTACGTCTAGAGCCTCGGATGAAAGCAGAAGGCCCGAAGAGGGGTGGAAAAAGGGCGAGATCTTGTTTAGGATTGAGGATGAACCAACGCGAATAATAGAAGTAGGAACCCGAGAGGAAGATGGTGGTAACGAAGAAAGGCTTGGGGGATTCAGAGAGGAATTACTATGTGATGTTAGAGAGGAGCTAGATGAAAGCGACAGGTTGAGTATGGCAATAGGAGGGGGAAGCGAGGGGGAGGAAGGTGCATGTTCTATGCGAACCCTAGATGATGAGTGGACGGGGCGACTGAGGAACAGAGTGGGGAAGATGGCATCACTGGGAACATCAGCAGCCAAAACGGGTCCGGATGCAACAACGAGAGGAAAGCTACAGCTCCCGTTGATACATAGGGGAGGAGGGAGGCCTAACTATATCCCATGGGCACAGATGGATAAAGCTAATTTATTAAAGCTATTGCCCCCGTTATCAGGCGGGGCAAGTAAGTGGATATATGCCTTCGAAAAACATACAGCTGGGGTACCCCTAGCTGTAGGAGATGTGAAAAGTCTGCTCGTATCAGCGGTGGGCGACCAGGCTGAAAGAGTATGGGTTAAAGCCGGTTTCCCGGGAGTAACCTTAGATTGTGACCGCCATGATGGGGCCTCCTTTAACACAGTGCGGGCTAGGGTGTGGGACGCCTTACGCGAAACATTTCCAGACACACCTGACTTACAGTCCGTGATGCAGTGTGCAATGAATGACGGGGAGGAGGCTATGGATTACATATTTCGGGTCCAAGAGATGTGGAGAGCGGAAACGGGCACGCCCTGGTATCAATCGACATCTTTATTTTACTTCATTATAAAAAGAGGGCTCCCAAAGGAAGTACAGAAGGCGCTTGACAAGATAGCAGGTATTGAAGCAAAGGGATGGCCAGAAATTCAAAGCATAATAGTACACCATTGTAAAAGAATAAAGGAGAGGGAGAAGGAGGTGGCGCAGAAAAGATTGGCAGACGAGGCGAAGTTAGTACAGTCAAAGTTAGTGAAGGTTGCAGCAGCAGTAGCCGCGCTCCCACACAGTAGGGAGGGAGATGAGGAAGAGGAGGGGCTGATAGCAATACAAGGAAGGATGGCAACTAATTGGGCGGGAACAGGACAGCGGCAGTGGGACGAGCAGGAGCAGGGTGGAGGTCTGCAGTGGCAAGAGAGGACCCCTCGAGGGGGACGAGGTGGGTACAGGAGCAGAAGAGGAGGTGGACCACAGGGGTACGGAGGAATGGGAGGAAGTGGATGGCAGGGTCCCCGGGGCCCCCAGGGGAGTTGCTGGAACTGTGGGCGATGGGGACATTACTCCAGGGAGTGCAGAAGTAGACAAAACAACGGGTTCCAGGAGGTGGAACAGTATGGCCATCCCCATCCGGGAAGCCCATATGGCCTTCCGATGGGACAGCAGCCACTGAGAGACCCAAGCCAGGGTAACACGAGCCAGCAACAGGGATCACAATACAGAACACAGAACCACCCGCAAAACATGCCTAACAACGACAGCATGCAATATACACCAGGCAACCCTTTCGCGACAGCAGCTAACGGGGCCCCCGCACCAGCACCCTATAACGGCATGTCAGTGGTCTCAGGTAACGTATTTAATGAAGGGGGGGCCATGAGACACCCCGCATAGGACAGCCCACAGAGAACACTTGCGTGTCCAGTTCTATCTACCTCCCACAGTGCAGCAGAGGAACCATTGGTAGGGGCGCAGATAGGAGACAGGCAATTTGTATTCATGGTTGATTCGGGAGCGGAGAAATCATGTGTCAGGGAGGGCCGGTTCCCGTTATCTAACAGGAAGTTAGAGACGCAGGGGTTCTCTGGGGCTGTAATTGAAGTTCCTTACACAGAAGTTTTGGATGTAACTATAGGGGGCAAGACTGTAAAAGCACCCTTACTGTATTATGAACAATCCCCGATAAATTTACTGGGGAGGGACCTTATGAGTAAACTCAACATGACCATATCATTTACGGAAGGAGGAATAGTGTGTTCTACACCCGGGATATGCCCCTTGCGTGCAATGTTGGTAGTACAAGCCTACACAACCACACAGGAAATACGAGGGTTGCCACAAAAGGAAGAGATGTTCATTGCAGGGCTAAAGACTCTGGCCTTTATAGTCCCAGAGCTAAAAAACATGGATTGGAGGATTCCAGCAGAATTCCTCTTCCGCCCCATAGTGTGTCCAAATGCAGCACCAGGATCAGTGGTGTCGTTGGATTTGCACGCTGTGCAGGTATCAACGAAACGGATCGCTGTGATTGGAATGGACAGAGAAGGATGTGAGTGGCGCACCGTACTGTGTACAAACGCCAACCTTGCCCTACGCGAGGTAACAGATGAGGATCTCTTTTCAGACACAGAAGTAGATGGTGAGATAGTAATGGAAATAGCGATGCCCTGTGACATTTTGATCCAAGCCAGAGAGATCCCTGTCCAATTGATGGCAGTGGTAGGAACACCACCGTCGTTTTTTGATGATGACATGAGGCTAGTACCAAACAATTTATGGACGACAGGCCCACATGATGTGGGACTGTTGCATGGAGTACAACCTGTGAGAATAAACCTAAAACAAGGAGCTATCTTACCCCGAGTCAAACAGTATCCATTGTCCCGTGAGGCTGAAGAAGGGATAAAAGAAACGATAAGTGCACTACTAGTACAAGGGATAATAGTGCCTTCAAACTCACCATGTAACACATGTATTTATCCAATCAAAAAAGCGAAAGGGGGGTCTTGGAGGATGATACAGGACTTACGCCCCCTCAATGATGTAATACAGAAAGAGTTCCCTCTAGTCCCGAACCCTGCGTCAATACTATGCAGCATCCCAAAAGCAGCATCACATTTTACAGTAGTGGACTTGAAAAACGCATTTTTCTCAATACCCCTGGCTGAAGAGAGTAGATATCTTACAGCGTTCACACTGGGGGGAAAAAGATATGAACATTGCAGACTGCCACAGGGATACTGTGAGAGCCCGAGCATATTCAACCGCATATTGCATGAAGACTTGGGAAACCTATCAGTAGAGAGTACAATTATTCAGTACGTGGATGATTTATTGGTGTGTGCACAAGACGAAGCAACATGTAGAAAAGATTCAACAATGCTCCTGACTTTACTAGCCAACAAGGGTTACAAGGTAGACAGGGAGAAGCTACAGTATTGCCTGACTGAGGTCCTATACCTGGGACAGCTCATATCAAAAGATGGAAAAAGAATAATTCCCGACAGGGTGGAGGCAATAAGGTCAGTAGGAGAGCCCACGACGGTGAAAGATATGCAGACATTTTTGGGGATGTGCAATTATTGCCGAGCATGGATATTAGATTATGCAGCATACACCAGGCCCCTCCTACAAGCACTCAAAGAAGCACAACAGGAGAATGTAAAAATAAAGTGGTCAGAAGAAATGCGCACATCGTTCAAAACACTGAAAGAACTAATTTCAAGCGCTCCAGTACTAGCAAACCCTGATTATGAACACGAATTTTACCTATTTTCCCATTGCAAGGGAACACTTATGACAGCAGTACTGACACAAAAAACCTCCTTAGGACACAAGCCCCTGGCGTACTATAGTGGTACTTTGGATGCCGTGATGCAGGGTCATTTCGCGTGCGAACAATCGCTCGCAGCAGCCGCATTCGCGATTGAGAAAAGTGCCACAATAGTAATGGGATGCTCTGTAACATTGTTTGTGGAACACTCATTATTTGCAATACTTGAAAGATCAAAAAGCACGCTGACCACACAGCGGGCAACAGCATATGAGATCATATTGTCCAGCGCCAACATCCACATAGTGAGATGTAAAACAGTGAACCCCGCCACGTTTATCACAGAAGCGTGCACATTGGAGGATATGCAAAATCACGACTGCACAACCCACACAGGAGAAGGAGGGGAGGGCACAGTGGTGTGTGAAAACGCTCTCAGCGAGGGGGAAGTGTACTTTGTGGATGGGTCCGCATCAATTGATATGGACACGGGAGAAAAACACGTTGGCATGGCGGTAGTGAGATTAGAGGAAGGTGAGTTTGAAACATTAGTACAGTACCGCCTCCCGTCGCATTACTCTGCACAAGCAGCAGAACTGGTTGCGCTCATAGAAGCACTACACGCAGCAAAGGGCTGTGCAGTTACAATATACACAGACTCAGCTTACATGACGACGACAGTACATGGAGGTCTAGCAAGATGGGGCCGTAGGGGATTCAGAAGGGCAGACGGAACGCCAGTGCAGCATGCAGAATTGTTAAAAGAATTAATAGAGGCCCTACAAAACCCTACTGCTGTAGCAATAGTGAAGTGCCAGGCCCATACATCCAATACAGACGTTGTGTCTTTAGGGAACGCGGCAGCGGACGCTGCCGCCAAAGAGGCTTCCTATTTTCAAAAATACGACACAGGTGAGTTCATGATGAAGAACACAACAACCGAAGAACTGTCAGAAGGGTACAACATGATGTCCTTATCACAAATTCTAGAATTGCAGGAAGGAGCTAGTGCAGAAGAAAAACTAACGTGGACAAAACAGGGATGCAGCCAATCAGGAACAGACCTATTATGGCGGCAAAATAACTCAGGGAAAGTGGTAATGCCACTACAGTTACTAAAAGTAGCATTCCAACAGCTACACTTCCCCGCACACAACACTAAACAGCACATCGCAGCAGAAATACAGGAAGAATGGTTTGTGCCGTGTCTCCAGGAGCATGTGTCTCGATTGGCAATGGAATGTACAACATGCCAAATATACAACTCAGGAATGACCCTACGCACACTCCGGGGAACAATTCCCAAACCCCTTGGCCCATTCAGAGAACTACATATAGATTATGCAGACATGGGGGAAAGGTGTAATGGCGCACGGTACATGATCGTGGTTGTGTGCCCGTTTTCAAGATGGGTGGAAGCAGGACCCTGTGCGCGACCTGATGCCAAAAGCGCCGCCAAGTTCCTAGTAAGGGAAGTGTTCCCGCGCTGGGGAATTTGTGACGTGATTCGCTCAGATAACGGCTCTCACTTTGTGAATGAACTCTTCAAGGAAGTTACCACGTTATTGGGTATAAAACATAAATTATGTTCGATTTATCATCCTCAAAGTAATGGCGTAGTGGAAAAGATGAACGGCCTGTTAAAGGGCAGGTTATCAAAACTATGCTTCTCATTAAAGAAAAATTGGATTTACTGTCTACCCCTGGCACTATTCGAGTTGAGAAATCAACCAAGTAAAGACCACCATTTGTCCCCACACGAGATCGTGACTGGGAGACGAATGAACACAGCACACTCTCCACTGCGTGAACACTCAGATGCTCACAGAAGCGCCGCAATATTGGGAGATGAGTTCACAGACTACCTAAGAAAATTAACAAGGGCAGCGCGCGCAATATCGAAGCAACTATCCCCACCCTTCACTAGAGAAGAGGGAAATGTAACAGGATCTGTCACGGAGCCAGAGCAACAGCTACAGCTAATGCCAGGCGACTCAATTTATGTCAGAAGCTTCGTGCGTCGGTGGAATGCACCACGATTCCATGGCCCATACGAAGTAATATTTTGCACGCCCACGGCAGTAAAGGTGAAGGGCTTGAGGTACTGGGTGCACTTGACCGACGTACGAAAAGCATACAGCAATGTACACGAGGAGATAGACGAGGAGGCACAGACAACAGCAAATGATGAAAATGAGTAGGATGTCTAAATATCGGTTTGCGTGAGTGTGTGTGTGTGTGTGTCAACACTGGACCTAAATGGAATACTGTCAGCACTGGAATTGAATGAAATAATGCCTGACAAGGATATCAAAAAAAAAAAAAAAAAAAAAAAAAATGTGTGGGATTTCTTTTTTTTTATCTAGGTGAATGATGTATAACTAGTAAAATAATAATATTATAACTTGTATATACCCTTGTCTGTGAATACCCCTCCCCCGCACCCCCACCCGCTTCCATTCCCCGTCAAATTTATTGGCACAGATGGTGCCAACAAAACGTTTACATGCATGCACTTAATGCACTTTTATATCTCAAACAGGAGCTTCCATGGCATCTAACGGGCAGCCTGCAACGGATAGAATTAGTAGAATGAGAGAATTAGTATATGAGAGATGTAGATATTCGTATGAGTGTGGATTATCAATATGCATTACATTGTTTTTTATGATGATGTTTGGCTTGGTTACATATTGGTTTATAGCGTTCATCTCTATCGAGATGTACGAGGGGGGAGGGAGTAATAACACTACTGGACCAATTAACAGTACCACCGGGCCCAATGCAACTGCAGGGGTCAATACCAAGGAAGGTGATTTTTTGATATGGGACGGAACTAAACTTGTGTGGGGGTATCATACCACACCATCCAGTGTTGTGACCTCACAAATAGAAAAGCCACAGGGTGGAATGCAGAGCAACACAGCATCTCCACCAGGGGTATCCACTTACAATGCCCACAGTCTCAATGACCAAAACCCGTCTGCCATATCATGGTTATATAACACCCCCACCAGCCAGTTTGCCCCCACCCCAGAAAACAATCTGCCAGATAATGTCAGGAAAGAAAACGATAAGCTACTAGAAATACACGAAATACTATATGATGAATGGGCCCAGGGGGGCGGGAATGAGAAAGGGGGGTCTAGTTTGCCCACTGCTCAGGGGGGTGGGAAATACATGAGTAACAAGAACATCAGACGAAAGAGAGAAACAGGGAGGAAGAAGTATGATGAGTATTATGGGCTAGGTCTAGATAAGATGGAAGACCCACGACACCCCCATCAAACAAATAAGTGGTATGCAGACATGAGTGCCACAGCTAAACAGACTACAAACGAAAGCTGTTATGTCTGTTCCCTCATCCCCCATGCATCAGGTACACCCAAAATATTGTTACCCAAAGAGTTGCCTATTGTGGATGCCCAATGTCTCCTTCATCTCACGCTGTGCAGGATTAAGAACACCTTCCAGGCACACGAAGTAACTTTTCAAATGCTGCAGAACGAGAAAACGTGTTACCCAAAAACGGCAGGAGTGGTATGTTTGAAAGAACCATTTTTTGTGATAAAAGGGACACTTTTTTCTGACAACAAGCAGAAGGATGAAGAAGTACTGTGCAAGGCGGAAGCACTAAGAGGTGTGGCGCCGGATAAATTACAGTGGATAGTGGAAACATGTACACCAGTATGGAGAGAACACATTTCAAAGCTAACTTGGGTAACTGCCATTGAAAAGCCGTTCAAACTACAGAGCGAAATGGACTATAAACTGTGCTTTAAAGGAGAAGGGAGAACCCCCATGGGAATAAACAAGAACTGCAACAAGACCCTCACCATCCCAGACCTAAGGAAAGGGACAGCGGCCCTGATGGACACGTACTGGGTGTGCGGCAAACAGGCATACCTACACCTCCCCCAGTCATGGAGTGGCAGATGCTCAATGGCCACTCTGCACTCAGCCCTGATGGTGATACCAGAAAGCCACGTCGATGGGACACGGGAACGCATGCAGAATGTGGCTCAACCAACTGCAGAGACACAAATGTATGTCCTGTCTTCTGGAAACAAGGAAGAAGTGCTGACCCGTAACAGGCGAGCATCAAACTACATATCAAAGGCATCATCAGAACTATTGGCTCAGATCCCAGACAAATATCGATTATTCAGCTCAGCAGAAACATTTTTTGCCTCACTCGTCTCAAGTGTCCAAGCACGGGCAAACGCAAAATGGCTCCAGATAACACGCTGGGAATTGATTCAGCTGGCGAACGACACTGAAGAAGGATTCAACATCATCAGAGTTGAACTAAGAGCCTTACGACTAATGACCATGCAAAACAGGTATGTTCTAGACCTGTTGACAGCGATGGACGGTGGTGTTTGCCGAAAAATAGGAAGTGCCTGCTGCACTTTCGTACCTTCTGAAGACGCAGAGAATGGCTCCCTGTCCCATGTAATCGAAGCAGTCCATAACCTGGGAGAAAAAATGAAAATGGAAGGTGGAGCAGAAGCGAGCACCTGGTTTGACAACATCTTCTCCTGGGTTCCCTCATGGCTTGGAACAACTGTGAAATTTTTAATACCAGCTGTTGTGTTCCTCCTTCTACTTTTTTGCCTGTGCCAGGTGGGTCTTCGAGTCTGTGCCAACGCAGTACCAAACGGTGCAATGATGATGGTGACAATGGGCAACTCACACGGTACAATGAAAACAATGCAAGAAGCACAAGTACAAACAGGAATAGATAATTCGCCCAGGTACCAACTGGTGCCCATATACCACGATAAAGATATTGTAGATAAGTTGTGGCACACCACCATCAAAGAGCCCCGTATACTAGAATGGTATGAGGAAGTTTGGGTAGATTTAGAAGCAGATGGTGGGTGCATATATCTAACGTGCACCCTAGATGAATATGCCCGGAGAGGCGAGAGCTTAAGAGCGGTATGCAGAGCATGGATGCCCATCAAAGGAACTCCGGCATGGGATGAGGCGGTGATGGACGAGGCAGAATGTAGAAGGATAGAAGATTTAAAGAATTCGTTACTTTAGTAACGAAAGGGGGGAAATGTAGGGGAGGACTGGTCCAAAACGACCCCCCTCGCCTGCAGTTTCTCCCCAGGTGAGGACTGTGGCTCTCTTGGGCGTCTCCTCGTGCCACCCGGGCCCAGGTGGTGGAGGGCGCGCCCACTGGAGACATTGCCCGCACGTATTAATTGCCCGCACATATCGAATGCCCACATCTATTGATCACAACACAAATTTAGTTAGGCCCAAAAACCATTCTCTGCCCAGTAAAGATGGTGTGAGCTCAGCGCACTGAAGCGCGGCCCCCACCCTTGGAGAACATCCCTGCTGCCGCAGCACCCTGGTAGATCCGCTGCGAGCACGTTCCCACGAACAAGACGGACATGAGCTAGCGTAATAGCCTAACATTGTAACAGTTCACCTCCCGCAGTGTATCTTCGTTCCCAGCATGACCCGGCCAGCAGGCCTAGACAAATGAAAAGAACAGTAAAATGGTCGATTATATGCCAGACAATCTTTGTATATTAATGCTGAGACTACTTGCAAAGGATGCTTTTCTCTTTCATAAAACCCCTTATATTACAAAAAGCCTGTAGGACGTATGATTACAAGAGATCATGCCCCCACGATATAAGCGATGGTGAGCATATACCATTGCAGTTGGATGCTAATAATGAAGGAACGCACCAAGAATTTATCTGTTACACGTATTGCTGAGATACTTACACCCCATGGGCTCGCACCATAACTAAAGCTAATGCTGCTAGAGTACACGAGAAAGTGGATGCAACTATACTATGAACTTATTAAAGAATGCGCAAGAGTACACGTATCATGTGTGAATGTCTGAGCCCCTCATATGCAACCACCGTCACGGACGGTGGCGGGTCGTTCTCTATGTACTCCACTGATCTAACCATTACCTCATTTACCGCGAATGTATGTGCATGTAACTGAAACGCTGTAGCTGCTAGAGTGTAATGTACAAATATGATGCTCGATCTGGGTATAATCAAAGCGCACCCAGCGAAGGTTAAAAGCATGTTTTGACGTGATGTTAAATAAGTATTATAGAAAGTGTTCAAATATTTGCGATGTCTTTTACTTGTATTCAGCAACGCACGAGGGAGATACCTTTGTGAATTACTTGCAAGGCCGTTCCCCCTCCCACCCTGTGAAGGCTGCCAAAGGCATGAGAGCAGAGACCGCGCCGCGCTGCTTTACCTCCCCCAAACCAGACTGGAGCCGCTTCAAAGATTTGTAACCCCCTCTGTAGCACCCAAGGCCACCACCCGCCACCTGCATTATTTACAGCACAGCAGTAAACCTCTGCCTGAACGCACGCGCCCCCTCGTAAACCTTACAACCCACTGGACCATCTCAGACTTATGGCCCTGTGCAATCAGGACACCCAACACTTTGACAACACACAGCGGAACATCCATAACAACTTCTAACAAGGCAGAAAGACATGTACCGCCCGTGCCAGGCCCTGAAGCTTAGCCCCTCGACCTATGACCCCGGTCAACAGGACACTGGTAACCATGCCCTGACATATTGCCTCCAGTCCCCTCACAAGGTACATTCCTCCTGTGTTGCATTAACCTGTAGTATAACCTATTGGAAGATTTACTAAAGAAGATAATACTGAAACGAGTGAATGACTGCGGTGTGCATGGCCTAGGGCAAATAAGTCAGGAAAGGACATTCATCTCTGACATTGGCCGCGATGGCACGACAACACCAGCCGGATGAACTCCGCCACCCTGCCAGGCCAAGCCCAACCCACGAGGCTGCCCAGTGACGTCTTCCAGCCAAAGCCAACCACATCACAGCAGCACCTATAGTTAGTCGTCGCCACCCAATCCCCTTGAACTTGTGCCCCCTATAGTATGTAGGTTCTTATGACGTTTTTTGTAAATATATACGCCTGTCTTTGCTATTGTCAGACAGAGCGCTCTCGGAGTTTGCAGAGTTCTTTGCATGCCCTATTCTGATTGATAAACTCCCATTTACGCTCACCCGCACTCTGTCTTGGCCTTATTCCCATTTTGGGAGAGTCCTTCATTGTCTCTCATTGCGGGGAGGATCGTGCTGTTTGGGGACGCATGCCTTCACTCGTTGGGAAGGTAGAGGTTCCAGGTTAATAGTCCCTTAGGGATCTATGTGATCACTACGCCGCCTGTAACTGTGATGGCCAAAATGCTGACGCCAGTTACGGCGTGGTGCAGTGATCATATGGATCACTGTGCCCCCTTGCCCTGGCCGGCATCACCCCTCCCAACCCCCCACCCCACTTACCTTTAGGGCAGCACACACAGAAGTGTGCCGCCCGCACTCTGCATGGGTTGGAACTGACGCTGCAGGCTGCTCTGAGGTCACAGTAATTGCAGTCTGGTTGTGGCCAGGAGAGTGGTGCTTGGTCACCCAAAATCCCATGGACGGGTTCTTTGTTGGGAGAACTCGTTCACTGAAGGCTCAGGGTGAAGATATTGGTTTTGGGATGTCATGGTAGCCCTCTATGTAGTTCCTTTTCTCCCCGGACATAGGGTGTGTGCTTTGAGCATGCTGCCGGAGATGTGCACAGACTAGTGTAAGTGCTGGGTGTCCACTTTCATGGTTTTTGAGCGGTTGCAAGGTTTTGGGCCTGTTGGATTGTTGTCAGGTTCCAGCTGTGCCTTTTTCTTCATTGGACATGGCAGCCCTAGCATATTGGGTCCATTGGCATTATTGTGGATTTCAACATTTTAATGTGGGTGGGCACGAGTGCTCTCTGGGTTCTACCTCCTGCCCATATAGGTTTCTGACATCAGTCTTAGGTGGAAGTGGGATGTGTTCTCCCATTCTTCTCCGGTTTGGTGGTAACAGGTTTCAGGATACAAGTTTCGCCTGGATTCGATATTGTGTTGTGGTTCTACATGCAGTCTCTTGGTGGGGGTGAATTCATTTGCCTTATGGAATTAGTTCTACAGGTTCCTGCTTCATAGTGGAAATGACATGGTTGCTGCTCTCAGTGGAAATCCCTGGCCCTGGTCTTCCTATGTTCAGGGGGTTCCTTGGAGTGGTATATGATACTCCGGGAGAATCAGAAATACCAGAGAGTTAGAGCATTCCGTATGTACCATGGCAGCTTCAGAACTCTGGGGTTCATGACTGGCTCTGATCATGAGCTATGGGGTGCTAGATGTAGAGTTCTCTGACATGTTTAGTGGTGGCCCATAGGCAGTTTGGCCAGGTGATTGCTTCACCTGTGAGGATGACTGGATTAGGTAAAGGCCATCCGTTTGTCGCAGGCCTGTTAAAAACCGTTGAAAAGGAGGGTGTTTGGTGTAGCCAGCCACTTGTGTCTTCTGACTTTATAACCCATGTTTGGATTCTATGATTGCATTCTAGCACTTTAATAGGTTAGGAGAATGCTCTGGGTCCTTCCTTGCATCTTCCCCAATGGCGAGTACAAATGGGGATTGTTGTAGCGTTTTGAACAATGTAACATGGTTGAGAGCGATCTCCTGACCCTATTATATTGTTGGGGCTTGGGGGGTGTGGTCGATCTCACACTCAGCGTGCTAAGCAGTTGTGTCCATCATTGTTCAGGTCTTTCTGGGTGACTATAAAAAAATAATAATAATAACCTATGTACTACTTTCCCTTCCTCCTTGGATATTTCAGGTTCAGCGGTAGCAAGCAGAATCAACCTTGATGCATGTTTGAAGTTCTGGATGGGATTAAGAATATGTGCATTTTTGGCACCTGGTTCTTTTCACTTGCGGTGTCTGCTTCTTCAGCTTAACTGAGATGCAACTCTATGCCTGCAGGCAGAAGGGCAGGATACATTGTGGATTATATATGAGGGACATGAGGCACCAGCCTCTGGGTAGGAGCCTAGGGTTGGCACCCTCATTTGAAGGATGTTTACCTCCCCTATGAACATTGTTCCCTTTATGGGGGTAGGCCATAGGAGCCCCAGCCTCATTCTCCTGTCTCTTAGAGTAGGACTTTGACAGGTGCGCAGTTGGCACTGCAGGAACCTGGCAGCCCTTGCATTTCTTACAAATTCCACTAGTTCTGAGGGGCATATTTCTTTGTTTTCATACATGACCTAATGACGGGTGAACATATATCTAAGTGTACTTTCCATAAAATGGTGCATGGCACCATAAGCACACTTCATAATTGGTGCAATATTGCCAGTCAAGGGCCAGCCACGCACAGTGAAACCTTTATTTACAAAGTATCGTGAAAAAACATTTGCTTGCAGTACATGTCAAATATTCCAAAAATTCCCAAACTCGGCTGTAGGATCAAGTAGCATGCAAATGGTAATCACCCTTCGTAAAATCTCCTTGCCAATGCGGGGGGCTAATACATTTTGCCAACCCTGCCTGGCATATTTTGGAAGCCATTTTGGTTCCTTTTTTCAACACTTGGCCATTCCTACATTTAGACTATTGCAATGTGTAATCTCGGATAAAAGGTCTTTATGGAAGGCTATTCCTGATCATCTGGTGTCGGAAATAGAGTGCAGTTGTTGCCTTTTAATGTGGTTGGGAGTGCCAGGCATCTATCTTGATCAGCTTGTTCTTTGGGGTTCTTACACTTGGAAGTCGCCTAGTGATGTGTTTCTTCTATGTCCACTTCTTGGGATTTCTGTGATTCTCTGGTGGTCTCTGGGTTGGAATGCCCATGGTAAGAACCATTGACTTCCCTTAAATCATACTGTTTAGTGGTCTGGACATTTGTCTATACACAGCACCTTGGACGTTTCCCCCTCTCAGTTGGTTTCTGTGAGGGATGTCCACCAGACTTCCCTTTATCTCCTCAGGGTGGTTACTTTGGTCACTCTATTGGATTTGCAATGATCCTGATTGCATGGGTGAGGTCATTCTTTTTTGGTCCAAGTATGTCCGGTTCTGATCTTTGGATCTTTCGCATACCCGATAGAGTAAGTACTACGATTAGGAAGAAGGACATGAAGGTAATGCTCTGATTACGTACCAGTACCCTTCATTACTCCTAGTGTTCTTTGTCACAGCACTGTCTCCCTGCTCGCCCTCCCCGGCGGTACGATCATACTGGTTTCTTTGATACTGGAAGGAGGCTCCTGGGACAGGTTAGGTGCTTTATACCCTTGGCTATGAGAGGGAGGGGCTAAAAGAGAGGAAGCAAGAAGTATTTTTGTAAAGGGTACTGTCCGATGGTGAACACCTTCAGAGAGTAAGACATGTGATAAGCACGAGTAGGACTAGGAACAGTGAAAATGACTGGTAAGTCATCAGAGCATTTCCGTGGTGTATATGTCAAGGTATGTTGCATTATTAGGACAGTCAGAAAGAAGAGATGCAACACGAATGAAGTATCTCTTAAACCAGGCTCCCCGGCAAGTGCAACCCGTAGACCTAAGCAGACGGAAATGGGCAATGTTATAAACATAGTAAAGTGTATTAAGTAATGCACATACTACACAAATCAGATGGTTTTAACAGTACCATATTTATTCTAGACGTAGTGATCATTATGGTTCAATAACGTTTGATTCAAGGGTTTTTGATTGTTTGCTTTTTCTCATTGAAGGGCCTTCTAGGTATTTCTATCTGACAATCCTGGCATTTGAAAGGGCACCTTTTTAGTTGCTACCACATCCGCTTTAAATCAGCACGCATGGTGTTGCACAGAAGATGTCTACTACCTACCCATCCCTGTGTCGCTATCTCTTCCCCATTCACAACCAGCATCCCTTTGTGGGTGTCATTCCAACCAGCTCAAATGCTGTGCACACACTGCCAGACTTCCAGGCGCTGTGCCCAACCTCCCTCCCAATGTCTCCTCTCTACCTTACCTGCAGACCAATTTAGCTGCAGTATCATGATTTTCAGATATTGCTGGAAAAGTTCACTTGCTTCCTTTACAGTCCACACTTTGTGGCTGCTTCGACAACAAGGCTTTTCTAAAGGGGCATCCCAGGCGTCAACACCAGCATATGACAGTGGGTTCCGATTGTCCATGCAAATGATCAAATCTGTAGTCACTGCAGACAGGTGTGGTGAAAAGGTACTGCAGAGGAGGCAGCATGAATGCTTGGTGTCGCCCTGGCCACATGTATAAAAGATGACGTTTCCCTATCCAGTGTATGTGTATGAAGAGTCACTTCGTCACCAAATATGTTGCTAATGGTTTGCAACATCTTGACCTGGCTCTAATATGTGAAAGTAAAAAAAAAGAAATGGGTACACAGAAGAATTTATTCAGCTCTTTTCAGAAATTGATAACTGAATTGAACAAGCATGGTAAAGCTAATGTTTTGGGCTTTTGTGTAAATGGGTTATAGTCATTTGGCAGGCCCTGCCATAATGGTAGTTCTTGGCAATAGGATGGAGACATCTGAAAAATGGTTTTAGTACCTTGGCATTTGATAGTAGTGCCTTAAAAATGCTTAGCGCAAGACACAACTGTTGGCTTTGCCAGTGATTGTTTTTAACAGGACTTCAGTGCATGAAACAGATGCCAAAGACATGCATACTCATTATAAATCAAGCGTCTGACAAAACAACTTGGTTAGGACATTTTATTACACCAGTAACACTTTTGCAGCTGTAATTAAGCCGGTCACTCTCAGATGCCTGCTTACAAACGATACTGAGAAGCCCTATGCATGATACACTTTGATGTTACTGCTAGACAGAGCTAGCTCCAAAAGAGCCCAGTAGGATGTGTTTTTGGCGGGAATGACAGGTAGTGTGTGGGAATGGCAATAGAGATAGGTATGGTCATAGGCTGTCAATGAGTGGCTAAATAACCAAACAACACCCACAAGCTTTGTGTCGCTCCTAACATCACACCTTAATTCCATTTCAGTACCACCTAATTGCCAAAACTAAAAAGGTAAGGGTCTGGCTGGCAGATTATTCTAAACCACAAATCATAAGACATAGCAAGATACAGGTTAAATTGGGTGTCACTGATGGTTCTGAGGTGCATTGAAAAAATCCATTACTTTACAGTATCACAATTTCTGATGAATGTTCTCTCTTCAAGTGCAAAGATGATTGCAATTTTACAGGCTCAGATAAAACTGCCTGTCATTCAAAATCCATTATTCTACCTTCTCCCAATTTCTTTAAAATCCTTCGCTTTTCATTTCAAGTGCAAAGAGGTTATGCTTTAATGGCTAAAATAAAAGTGACTGCCGTGCCTGGGAAATGCATGGAAAGACTGCACCAGGTAATGACATAAATACTTTTTTTTAAATGTCCCTGCCCAATAACAGCAAGATCTGCCTGCACCCTTTCATTCCACCCTTAACGCTTCCTCGCACAGCACCCCCATTCCCTCCCTGCCAACCACTCGCCCAGGTCAACTATTGTGACCTCTGCTCTGAACATACTCTGAGGTGACGATGTCATGGTGTCATCAGTTCATTTCATGTTCATGACCGGTCACAAGATTTTCTCAATTTCATTTTAATCAGTATTGATAAATTCCTGCCATAAAGACATTTAAGGGCCTCATTACGAGTTTGGAGGTAGCCATGCAGGTCCGTGGTCCCTGAATGGGGAAATACCGGGCTATTCTGACAACGGGCCAGTTAATGACAGGCCCGTTGTTAGCATGCTGGGCCGCTCGCGGGACCCACTAAGGATGTCTGGTAAACCCACGTCCAGAGCGCGTCCCGCGAGCGGACCTCATAATAGGGCGGTATGGGGTTAACGGCTCCCGCACCTTTACCGGCGTTGTTAACCCCATACGGCCCACCTCTTAATGAGGCCCTAAGTGTATTAACTAGTTGCCAGAGTTTAGAATTTTCGAGTACAGGTTAGGGTGTGTACCTGTTTGTGTTGTTATGTTGGGCACACATATGCATAACAGTAACATAATTCGAAATCAATCTAACCAAATACTTACTTTAAGCCCGACCCAGTAACTCACTCAAGTGTCATCCATACTCCTTGGTGGAGGCCCATCCCCCTTAGTCCCATCACACTCCAGTTTCCATCCTGCTTTTCAACCCATCCCTACTACAGGGCCCATCCACATCTCGGGGCATATCCATGTTTTAAGGCCCAATCACACTCGTAGGTCATTTCCGCCCTGGCATCCACCAATGTTCTGAAGCCCAACTCCACACCACAGAATCTCCCTGCACACCACTAAGGGTAGAACAAGGAGTCTATGCTCAATTTTGGATCCTCTAAAATCTTCAGAATATATTCATTCAAGCTACATTGCTGTTTTCCATAATGACATCTGGAAATTAGATTTTTTACTCACTTTTCTTGTATTGGTGTTATACAAAATAACCTACCCCCAACAAATACATCATAAATGTACTGCCGGTAATCTGATAGTTCTGTGCTTGTATAAAGCCCTCAGCCCACATCCTTGCGCTTTATATGGTGCATAACTCCTTTCAAAAAGTGCATATCCTTACAGCAAACAGCTTGGGGTACACTATGCAACATATTATTCCCTGCTTCACATGCCTCCCCGATACTCAATGTTGCTGTCTGCCGAGTCTGCTGTGCTGCATCTGACCGTTCTTCTTTCTTCCGCAAATAGTGAGGGTGCTTTTCTCTAATTGCAGCCATATTGTCCCTGTACTTCAAAACGTCTTCACTGCTAATGGTCCTCCGACACACACGTCGGCCATGCACATTTATCCCAGAATCCCGCTGGTGTATGGGTTTTAACCCAAATTGCTGTATAATTGAGAACTGGATGTCGCATGCCAAACAATGTGCCTGGGTTTGGAGATGTTTCACGTTTTGCATATTTGCATGGCTCTACATTAGGTAAAGCACATGGTGTCACTTACCTGCATATGTTTATAACATGTGTGCTAAAATATCGACACTTCCACGTATAGGTGCACGGCCATCTTCATGTTCAGTCTGATTTTCCAATCAAGCCTAGCGCAATTGACTTAATATAGATTTAAAATACTTAACCAAATAATGTATTTTTTTTAAAAAATGGTATGAACAAACCTGTGTGAAATCCCAGCGCTTGTCGAGGCTATTTTTCACTTTTTCACAGTCCAGAAGTTGAGGGAACCGACTCTTCTTGTTGTCGACAAGGCAGCGAGTGTCTGGCAGGAGGGTGGTGGACCCCAGAGTGCCCAAATGAAGGAATCCCTCTTTAGTGTACCTGGAGAGCTGCACAGAACACAAACATTCATGAGTTATCTGACAACCCAAACTACACTCTCGGGAATCATAAGGTAAGAGATTCTGCGTAAAGGAAAACTGATTGATTGATTGATTGATGTTTTGCTCATGACATACATTTATTAAAATCACTGCAGGTACAAAGTGCAACTCTATGAACAATAAACACGTGTTGTGATCCTAGCACTTTCCGGTGATTATTCACGCTCTGTATTATGGTAAATAGAGGGTTTTCAGTGCTACTCAATGCATTCAACACAGAAGAGCAAAGGCTCAGTTGTCTCTGTGGGATTTAAAACTTTAAAGGGTTGGTTGCCACAGATCACAATAGTGGACACTTAACCCATAATGCCTAAATACAGGGCATGAGTGAAACTCCCAAAAGTGACCTGAGAACATTGCTCGTGGAGGGACACGCCTAGCCAGCATCTCTAAACCTCATGATACGCCCATATCAACATACGAACTGTATTGCAGGTCTTTAGTTCTGTATGGAGCACTGCCATAGAGAGCTATTCAAGATACATGTAAGATAGGGCTTCTGATGTCAATCCACTGTCGGGTCATGCTTCTCGAGTGTATCCTGCTCAAAGCACTCTTTCAGCAGCCGCCATTTTCCCTTTGATATACTAATATTACAGCATCCCAAAGGCCCCTGCAACCAACAAAATACATTTGCTCCTTTGATAATGATGCCAATGGAAAGATTGACTTCATGACTCACATGGGTGTAACCCATGGCAAACATGCGGACACAAAGTTGCACTTGAACAATGAGCAATTAATTTTTTTGTACCACGCAAGGGTGAACAGAAACTTGATTCTCCTGCCCTTCTACAGGGAGATATAAAGTGGACAACTCATGACAATGGCAATAAAAATGGAACAAACAGCTTCGTAGACTTTCCAGAAAAACTTAAAGCAGGCAAAAGCATCAGAGGTCCCTGGGTAAAAGAAAAGAGACCTCACACGTGCCAGAGCTTTTCCGAAACCCAGTATTGATGCAGTCCTTAATGTAACCTCAGACCAGCCCCCTCTGTGGCCCCCAATCCATTGTACAATCACAAACCAGCACAAACTCCAAAGCACAGGTCGCATCTATCTCCTTAAGCACCACCCCAGGGGAGCACAATCAATTCTTTAAAAAGCAACAAATACAGCCTAGCAGAGTGGCTGTTCAAGCAAGAATTGGACAAAGGAGTTTGTCAGGGAGTGGTGAGACAGAAGAATACTGAGATGAGATCTGGAGGAGAAGTGATTTTGGGAGGTCGGAGGAGGTTAGGAACACCTCGAGGAGAATGTTGCAGTTTGGAGAGAGAGTTCTGAGGAAGGCGCAAGACGTCTGGGTAACATCTGAAGACAGAGAAATTGGGCAGTTTGGAGGAGAGTAGCCATCACGTGCAAAGCTTGATGTGTTTCTATGTAGAGGAGAGAGCAAAAAACAGACAGCCACGTTGCCTGTGTCCTGGTCCGATCATGCTGCAAGGCTGTTTACTGTTGATTGGAAAAGGAAGGGGTTCCTGCGGACAAAGAATTCTACTCTTGTTCAATACCAGAAGTCCGAAGATTTGCTCCAGATCTCGACCAGTGAGTTAATGAGGGAATTAGAATCAATCGATTCCCAATTGTCTTGAAAAGTCTTCTTTCATGAAGGAGCTGAGATTATGGGCAATATCTGTAATAGAGTAGACCCCTTAAAAAGGGGAAAGCTAAACGAATCTCTAAACCTTGGTTTACACAAAAACGTCTTCCACTGCAACAACATCTTAGAGCAACAGAAAAAAAGTGGAGGAAAGATAAAACTCCTTTGTGTGATTCTAGCGTGAAAGTGGTGCAAGTGGAATATAAAAACGCTCTCTTCAAAACAAATCCGAGTTCCTGATTAAGAAATTTGAGGCTTCTATTAACCAACCAAGAAAACTCTTCTCAGCTATTTAAATCAAAAAGTGTATTTTCAGCCATGCAATCCTCGATGAGCCAGGCCAATGTGTTCAATAAATTCTTCCATAGGAAGATTCAGTTGATCCAGGAAAAGATCACATCACTATCCCAGATTGGAATAGGTACGGATAATGATATCAAGGGATCCTAGATAACACATGCCTATTTGGCTGGGGAGCCTTTCTCCTTCTCATTAGTCAAGGAAGATGAGATGTTGTCTTTGATGGAAAATTTGAAGCCCAACAATGATACACTCTTCCGTATACCAACAAGCGTAGCAAAATGGCATGCGGGTGATTTATCCCCTTTCCTGACACAGTTCATTAATAAATCACTACTATCTGGCTCAGTAATGCAATGTTCAAGCAATCTGTGGTCACCCCTCTCTTAAAAAAAACTTAAGCTGCATCCTGAGGACTTGCAGAATTATCAGCCAGTGGCACAGTTACCATGGACCGGAAAAATCCTGGAGAAGATTGTAATGTCACAGTTACAGGATTATGTGCATAGGGAATCTCTGCTGGACCCCCTTCAATCAGGTTTCCGACCGGCCGTGAAACAAAAATGGCACTGATGGCAGTGTGGGATGATCTCCTTGAAGAGGCAGAAAAGGGAGAATCATCCCTACTGGTCATGCTGGATCTCTCTGCAGTGTTTGATATGGTGCATCACCGCATTTTGCTTAGACGCCTCGGAGAGATCGGAAATATATCTGAGCAGGTGCTGAGTTGGTTCCAATCCTTTCTGTCAGACTGGGAACAATGAGTCAAACTGGGCGGTTTCCATTCAAATTCCCTCCCACAGGATTGTGGCATTCCACAGGGATTTTCACTCTCTCCCATGCCTGTTTAATTTATATGATAGGCCATTGATGGATAGCTTGATGAAGCACAAAGTGAACTTTCACTCGCATGTGGATGATACCCAAGTGTTCATCAAAATTTTGAAGGGGGAGGAATCTTTTCAGACAATTGAACGATGATTGGATGAAATCAAAGGGTAGATGTCCTTAGATTGGTGGCTTCTAAATGCTGGGAAAACAGAGGTAGCATTGTTTGGCCCAAAACACCTTCTGAGGATAGCAGGCGTCCAGAGGCGGCCTGCTTTCTAGGCTCACATCTAGTCTTCCCTCCTAAAATAAAAAACCTGGGTTGCATTTGGCAGAAGGACCTGGGGAGCACAGCCCAGATAGGTGCTATGGTGGAATCAGTTTTTGGCACCTTACTCATCCTGAGACAGGTGCAACAGTTCGTTCCTGATCACACCGTGGTGCTGTGAACCCTGGTGAATTTGCACCTGGATTACTGTAATGTGTTGCTAGCAGGCATCCCTTCTACACAAATTCGGAGACTGCAAAAAGCCCAAAACGCATCTGTTAGACTCATCTTCGCAGTAAAGAAATCTTCCCTGATTTCTAACCTGCGTCCATCTTCGTACTGGCTTACGTTGAAGGATCATATTGATTTCAAAATGCTGTGCCTGATGCTTAAATGTGTCAATACGATGGCCACCAGCTACCTCTCAGAAAACATTACTAAATATCAACCTACCCGACAGTTGCAGTCATGCGACAAACTCTTGTTCCATATTCCCCCTTCAAAATGTATATTTACGGGTGACCGGCGGTTTGCAGTTTATGGCCCAACGATTTGGAATAACCTCACACTGGAAATTCGGGCGGTAACAACACTCAGTCGTTTCCATAAATCTCTAAAGACCCACCTGTTTAGGTAAATGTGGCAGGATGGCTATCAAGGACTTTTTAGTACTCCATGATGCATGGCTAAAGACTGACACATATTTTTGTGACAGCAAAATAAATGAAATATTCCCCTTCCTTCACTCCATAGTACAAAAGCTGATACATCTAAAGAAACAGAACTGAAACACAGAGAAGCATGCTAACTTCGTAAAAACTGAGAGCAATTGCTTCTAAGAGCACCAGATCAGCTATTTTGAGAACACAAGGGCTTCTTTTTAAGTTGGGATTACAGTTGTTGACAGATGCACATAAGAACTCCTTTAATTTAATCTGCCTGGTACATTGATGTGCCTCCTCCCGACCCTTTTTGCTGCACTAGCCCCGCCCACTGGGTGCCTTCTTGGTTGTCGCTCTTTTTCCCTACTTAAGGAGCCCTCCAGCCTCACCGGCCTAAGCCCCACCCTCCTGGTGCCTTCCTGGTTGCTGATCTTTTTCCCTACTTAAGGAGCCAACCAGCCTCTTCTGTCCTAATCCCCACCCACCTGGTGCCTTCCTGGTTACTGCTCTTTTTCCCTACTTAAGGAGCCCTCCAGCCTCTTCTGGTCTAAACCCCGCCTACCTGGTGCCTACCTGGTTGCCGCTCTTTTTCCCTACTTAAGGAGCCCTCCAGCTTCTTCTGGCCTAAGCCCCGCCCACTTTGTGCCTTCCTGCTTGCCGGTCTTTTTACCTACTTAAGGAGCCCTCCAGCCTCGCCTGGCCTAAGCTGCACCCACCCTCTTAGCCCTACCTCTTCCTTTCTGCTCTTAACTCTTAGATCAAGGGTGTCTCTCACCCGGGCGGCTGAAGCGAAGGGCAGAGGAAGACAAGGGCAATTCCTGTTTGGACCTGTTCAGACCAGGAGGACACAGGGCCCGAACCCCTTCTCAGACAGCAGGTAAGTGTGCACAAACATGGATTTTCACCCTCTGTCTCCATAGGCCATCCCCACCATCATCATGAAATACCAAATCAACTTCTATGTTACTTTGATAAGGGCAGGTGCTACGTGGCACAGTAAGTTGTGCATTTGTTAAAGTTTTATTCTTACACCGCAGGGTAGGGTGTGTGGTTCACTCAAATCGCACGTCCCTGACCGAGTGGTCCCTCGCAACTCCCTATCGTGTGTGCCTCGTGCCCCCTTCTCCAGCCACCTGCACCCACGCGCCCCGTTCGCTATTCCTCATTGACTGCCCTGTTTTGCATTGTATTGCTTTGTGTTCTGCTGCATTCTTCCTTGTTCTAGGTTTACATTTGTAGATGCTTTGTTCTTTCATATATTGGTCTGTGTTCTGCTGTGCTCCACCCATCTCTAGGTTCTCTTTTTATTGACTGCTCTGTTCCTGGTGCCCTGGTAACCTGATTTGCTTACCGGACTGCCTTGTTCTTCCATCTGAGCTCTTGTCTACTTAGTCAATCGTCCACTATTGTCTTGTCCCTTTCTTTCTCATCTGCTTGCACTCCTCCTTGTGTCCTCCCCTAGTGTCTCCCCTCCACCTTTCCCCTCCACCCCTCTTCCCCTCTCCTCTTCCCCCACCTACTCTATGGTGCTCTCTTTTTCGCTTATCTTTTCAAACTGCTGCTCTATCGACTATCCTGCTCTCCTCACTAAGTCTGGTAGGAAGAAGTTCAAAAAGAATATCCTGGTCTCCAACCCGGGCCTCCGTATCACTGACACCTATACCAGTGCTTCCTCCAGACAAACCCTCGCCGGCAATCCCTTTGTCGTTCCCTCGCCAGACCTATGGACTCTTCATATGGTCTCTGTGCTCTCTCCTTTCTCTTCTTCTCCCATTAATGGTGGTACCCGGTGGGAGGCCCTCCTGGCCCCCTCTTCCACTCCTCTAAGGTCATCATTAATGTTTACCTGAATGGCACCATCTTGGTCCAAGGCCCTTAGGTCAACCTTCTCCTCTTTGATAGATGCTTCCAGCGCCTTATCCATTTTCTTTCTTCTCCTGCTGTTCCTTCTCTCCCTTCTTTGGCTTCCTTGACTCCCCCCTCTGCCTCCTCCTTGGCACCTTGCCCTCTCCTCCTTCCTCTTCTGCCCCCCACAGGGCTCCCTCTACACCTCCACAGGGCATACCTCTGATTTGTACCCGTCCCCTGAAGTCTTTCAAGGTTGGCAACCTTCTCCATATTGTAACTCTCAACTCTTGCTCAGCTGTCAAACACTCCTCTGACATCTGCCACCTCCTTGAAGAACTTGATATCGATGTCCTCTGTCTCACCGAGACATGGTTCACGGCCAGCTCAGTCACGCGCTTTGGCACTCTCCTCCCTGAAGGTTACAAGATCCTCTCCGTGCCCAGACCCAACCGTTCTGTAAGAGGTGCAGCCTTGATCTTCCCAGAGTGGATTCCTGCCTCTGTCATTCCTATGCAGGCCTACTTCTCTTTCAAATGCCTTGTCTGCAGGCTCGCTCTCTCTCGTGGCCCTCTGTTACCATGGCTACTATCTATCAGCCACCTTGTCAGATCACTTCCTTTCTTTCTGAGTGTGCAGACCTCTCCTCGTCCCTCCTGCCTTTGACCACTCAACTCCTCCTTCTTGGACATTTAAACATCCACCTGGATGCTTCCTGTCCCTCCTCTGGAGTCCTTCATGACCTCTGTGACTCTCTCTCTCTCTCTCTTTCTATTTTTCGCTCTGACCCAACTCACTCGGCAGGGCACACTGTGGATGTTTTAGTCTCCTCAGACACCCCACACCCCCTCTATCCATGTCATCACTCCTCTCTCCTGGAGTGATCACATTCTCCTTTCCTCCCATCTCTCCCTCTCTACCCCTCTGGCCAAGCCAACTCCTGCACTGCTACGTAGCTTTTCGGTCATCTGAACCATGAAGCGAGTGTCAGTTGAGGCTTTCACCACCACTTTCTCTCCCCCTCCTCCTCCTCTGTCTGATACACATCCTGACACAGCCCTTTCCTTGCTCCACTCTTCTATCTCTGATACTCTTGATGTTCTTGCCCTTGTCATGAGGATCCCCTTGAAGCCCAAAGCCAAGTCCAACTCCTGGTATGAATCTAACCTCGTCACCCTTAAATGCAAGTGCAGGGTGGCTGAGAGGAAATGGCTAGCTTCATACGCATCCTCTGACAAACAGGCCTGCCGACTGCTCCAAAGGCAATACTGGCTCTCTGTCCACACTAAGAAGAGAGTCCAGATCCAAGTCCGCATCTCTGCGGCATCTAACAACTTGGCCGAACTCTTTCAAATCTGCGAAGAGCTGGCCAATCCTGCTGCCGTCTCTATCTCTCCTGTCCCATCCCAGGCCCTCTGCACAGCCCTGGCTTCTCATTTCATCTCTAAAACCAAGGACATCCTGTCCACCCTCTCGTCCTCTCCTCCTCCTCCCTCTACTCTCTCCTCTACTTCCGGCCCCCCTGTGGGCACCTCTCCTCCCTCTTTCTCTTCCTTTCCTCTGTTCTCCCCTGACAAGGTCTCTAGAAATGTCCGATCTATGAAAGTCTCATCAAAACAGGTTATTCCCTGTTCTTCCAAAACCATCAAGGACCACATTGACACCCTCACTCCTGCCCTGGCTGACTTCTGCAACCACTCCTTCATCACTGGAGCCTTCCCTTCCCACCTGAAACATTCTCTTGTGCACCCTCTTCTCAAGAAAACCTCAGCTAACCGTTCCTGCATGGCTAACTATCACCCAATCTCCATCACTCATTTCCTAGGCCAACTCCAGGAAAAGCTGGCCATCTCCCAGCTTAATCTTCACACTGTTTCTGTTAGTTGTCTCAATGACCATCAGTCTGACCTCAGAGCAGCCAGAAGCACAGAAACTGCTCTCCTGAACATCCGGGAAGATGTGCTCTCTAACCTTGATTCTAATCTACCCTCTGTCCTCATCTTACTCAATCTCTCTTCTGTCTTTGACACGGTCAACCATGCCATCCTGCTCAATCGTCTCGTGATAACCTGTGTATCACTGATCAGGCCCTGACCTGGCTGACCTCATTCCTCTCTGATCAACCCTCCCAGGTCCAACTTGTTTCCTTCCTTTCCTCTATCTCACTCTCTACCTGTGGTGTTCCACAGGGGTTTAACCTCTCTCCCTGGCTGTTCAACCAATACCTGCCACCTCTCACACACCACATTTCGGCTCTCGGCTCCAACTTTCAGTGCTATGCGGATGACACTCAGCTCGTTTTATGCTCCCCTCTGCAACCTCTTCTCCTTCTCTCATCTCTGACTGTCTATCTGCTATCCAGGAGTGGTGTGCCGCCAGCGACCTCTGCATTAATGCCAGTAGGACAGAGGTTCTCCTCATCAGCACACCAGCACCCTCCTTTCCTACCACTCTCTGGCTGGCCTCCATTGGCCCTCTTCCTGCTGCCACCTATGAGGCTAAGAACCTCGGGGTCATCTTCGAATCCACACTCTCCTTTTCTCCTCCATCTCTGACGTCTCTAAGAAGTCAAATTACCAACTGGACCTCCTCAAGGGTATTCTTCCTTTCCTCTCCTTCTCCCAGAAGCTCACTGTCTCTAGAGCCTTGACTCTCTCCGGGCTGGACTACTGCAGCAGCCTCTTTCTAAATCTGCCTGCTCCTATTCTCTGCCCTCTGAAACTCATCCAGAACAGAACTGCGAGACTTGTCCTTGGCCTCAAGCCCAAGCATTGTATCTCACCAGCACTGATATCTCTGCATTGGCTCCCAGTGGCTGCAAGGAATACGTTCAAGACCCTCTGTGTTGTCCACAAGGCCTTCTGGAGCCTGGGTCATCAGTACCTCCAACTCTCTCTTCATAAATACCTTCCTAAATGAGCTATTCGCCCCTCCACCTCCATCTCCTTCAGGGTCAGTTGCTTCTTCAAGCAACGAGATTGTGGTAGATCTCTTTCTTCAGCTGGGGCCTCCCCCTGGAACAGCCTCCCTGCTTCTCTGAAACTTGAGAAGAACCATCTCTTCAAGACCTTCCTCTTTGCTTCTGCCTTCTCCCTTCCTCTCCCCTGCTGATTTCCTGTCTGATACTGCACTGGTCACCTGTCTACCCTCTGATTTCGGGCCCAGGTCCCTGCCCACTCAGTTGCAGACGTGCACTGCCTCCCAGCAACCATTGAACTTGGGTCTGTATCAGTAACCCTACAGTCCCATTACCTGCACTTTTGGACACCTGCTATCTGCACTTACCCTTGCTCCTTCCACCTGCATGCCGCACTTCTTGTTTTGATCCCATGTACAGCACTGCCTCCTCCCCTTTCCTCTGGCACTTTTCCCCTCCCGCTTCCCCTACACTTGTGCCATCTCAATGTCACTTGGCCTAGTAAAATCGTTGTCTCTGTTCTCCCTCTGTTCCCCGTTCCTTGCCTTGTCGTGCCTTCAACGACTTGCGGTAAGCCGTGTTACAAAATCCATATCATATCACTTGTCTGTAGTCTTCTTATTTTGTAAAGGCAGCAGGCTGCTTCTAATGTGTAGCTAAACACAGGTAAATATTTGGTGAGTGGAGCATTCTGATATGCATGGTAAGCCAAAATGGATATCTATGTACCATGGCAACAGCACTTGATATAGCACTTGATGTACAGGAGGGCATTATCACAGGGTTTAAAAGGCAGCATTGTTCAGTGAGATACCAACAGTGGATGTGAGAAAGTGCAGTAAAGCAGGCAGTTAACAGGTTGCATTATGCAGTCTAGCATCACCCAACATCTTCCTTCAGCAGTCCAGTTCCACTTGTGGGTGATAGGTGTCACTGTGCAGGCTCACACAAGCAATGTACTTGCAGCCATGCCACCTTGGATCACTTTATTTCGTGCAAAATACAGGGCTATATGTGTGTACTGATTTATTTTTCACAGGCTTCTGCACCATCTGAGTTACTCCACTATTGCAGGTCTTTCATAGGTAGAGCTGCACAGGTATGCACCAACAATGGATGCATAGAGCGTAGTCCCCAAGCTGTTAATAGGTGGCCCTGTGCAGTCTGGCATACGATTTGGACATGTATCCAGACTAAACGTGTGTGTCTGTTCTGTTTGACATGGTAAAATATTAAACTGTGATATGTGCTTTCTCATATGTCACAGGCTTTATCACCAGTTTGGTTGTAATTTTGATTAATTGACCAGTTGTACTATTGGCATCCTCTTTCTGTTGCTGCAAACAGGACTTGAAAATCACATGTTCCTCTCTGCATAGTTGTTATTGCACACACTATTATCATTGTTTGTTAATGTTCACTCATTTGTCATGGTACTCAAGTGGGTCTTCATATACAATGGATACCACTCAGCCTTTTGTACCACATAACATAAATGTTGACTCCTGAAAATCATGTGTTGATGTACACATCTTTCTAAGGGACTCCAGCTGCAACAGCCTCAAAGCAGGAGCATATGAGACAATTAAATTCATTCTGAGGTCAATAACAGGGGATTTGCTACTGAAACATCATATCTTAACCCAAACCAAATTGTAGTATTTCGGCGTGGCTTCATTGCCCTATGTGCATTTCTATATGTACTGGGACGAAAAGCACCAGAGTATTACAAATAGAAAGTACTCTTTAAATGACTCTCTGAAATGCATTGTATTTACATATTGCTCACCCTCCTTGTTTGTGTCCAGGTGGTATTTTTCTTGTTTACACATGACAGCAGGGTCACTGCTATAAGCTATCCTTACACATTGCGGATATTAGCATCATCCTCACCCAGGCAGAAAATGAGGAGCATGTGGTTGCCGGAATAGGGATTCTCACACCCTTTCTGTGTCTTTTTCACTGATAATCGGATATGTTCTATTCAGCTGGGCAGCAGATGGACAGTCTATGCATGTCAATATCTGTTTGATTCAATTTCATCTTTTTCCTGTTACCTACAGCTCTTGGACAAAACTTGATTAAGGAAAATCCAGTGAGCTCCTTTGCCCCGTTTCCTCTATGCAGAAACGTGTTGGTGACAACCCCTCTTCTGCCCCCCACTCAGGAAAGTGGGGGAGGATAGGCCCCCCCATCTCCCCTGGTTCCTACACCCATACCCGAATGTAATTTGTGATTGTCATGAAAGAAAGTTGTGAACTTAAAATTGATGGACTCTTGGTGCAGATATGATGTATGTTGTGGTCAAATTAAATTCTCAATAGCTGACGACAGTCCTGTCAAATCTGTTCCCATACACTTTTAAGCTCCTGGGAGTGCTTGAGTTCACAGTTGAGTAGTCATGTTATGCCAATTTACAAGCACTGGCAATGAAAATATCTCTTTCTTTGTAAATGTAGGTCCTTTTTTTTTTTGTAAATGCACCTCCTGCACAAAAAAGTGTACCTTTACATTTGCAAAGCCAGACATATTGCCTCTGCTAATGCTTTTTTCTATGTCCAGCCAAGTGTGCTGGCAATATAGAAACAAAATTAAATAACCACAATGGTCCTGTTGGACCTATCAGGCCCCATTTATGCATTGCGGTATGTTATACGGCCGGTGTGGGATGACAATATCCTTCCCGCTTTCAAACAGCCCTCATGTGTTAATGAAGTGTAATTCTCAAACTTCTTTTGCAGGCATCTCCAAAAAGGTCAAAGTGGTTTGAGTTTCTCTCAATCTAGTTCATCAACGCCTACTGATTACATTGTGTCCCCCCGCCCCTTAAACAAAAATAGCCTTTTGTGATTGCTTTCCACACATTTTATTAACCAAATCCCTTATGTTTATAAGTGTGGGGTTGCTCTGCCAGATCTGCCTTCTCTGTAATTTGCTTATTTTCTTGTAGGGTTCCCAAAGGACGGCTATTTTGCCTCCCAATGCGTCCCTATTAAATTTGATTACTTTAATTTTCGTTGCTCTACCATTCCCCTGCATCCTTAACCTAATACTCCATTATTAATCCTATCCTGAATTCTTAACCTATCTCAAACCCTTTCTGTCAGCTGCTGGAACAGTCTCCCTCTGCATCTGAAGAATCTAGGAAACCACAGAAAGGCACTAAAAACACATCTGTTCTAACTGTTTGGTCACTGTAAATCAGATCTCTCCTTCCTGCAGCGCCAAGATGCCTTCGGTGAACGTGTGCTTTATAGGAATACCTAACATAACATAACATGGAGGATGTCAGGTGAACATAATATATATTTAAGGAAAAAATGTAGTTGCAGGGACGTTAAGGTGAGAAATTAACGCAACAAAACCCCTGAAATCCAGCTAAAGCCATCTTAACTTTGTGCCCCCTGTTGCGCACCCTATGACCACAATGATGACATCACTGATGACATCACTAATTACATTGTATATAAATGATTGCATCAATAATGGAATTAGACATAACATAATTTCTAAGTTAACAAATTACAACTTTGATTACCTTAAACACAATTTGGGCAATGGACTTGGCCATGACAAAGGCTGGGGTAACTGGCTAGCACCAAAGGCCACGCTAGTGGTCAGTTAGTGTTAAAAAATACCAATGTGCATGGTTAAAAGCCATGCCTAGTAGCCCATCACTGTTTTAATATGTACAGTGAGCAATGTTGAAAGCTGTAGTCAGCGGCCATGGCTAAAGGCAGTAGCTAGTGCCTTAATTTGTTAGAATACACAGTCGACACAGCCAAGTGGCGTGGCCACTGGCTAGTTTTGTGTTGAAGACCATGGCTACAGGCTGGTTAGTGTATATAATACACAGTGGGCACGGCTGAAGGCCAACGCTTATTACATTTTATTATTTTAAAATATACAGTGGACATGGAGAAATGATGTACAAACTACTTAAGGTCAAAGGCAATGGCTAGTGGCCCATTTATATGTTAGAATACAGAATGGGCACAGTCAAAGATTTTGGACACTGGACAGTATTGTGCTAAAGTCCATGGCTAGTGCCTGATCAGTGTGTGTAATATACAGTGGACACAGTTGAAAGCTGTATCCAATGGTAAAGGCCAACATCTATGGTTGGGAGCCGGTTAGTGTTTTAAAATATTCAGTGCACATGAGTGAAGGTTGTGACCACTGCCCAAAACCAAAGGCCATGACTAGTACCCCTTCATGTGTTAAATGTATTTGGCCGTGCACACTGACCATGGCGGAAGGCCATGCTTAATGCCAGTTACTTTATAATGTAATTAGCGATGTCATCAGTGGTGTGATCTGTGATGTCATCATTGTGGTCATAGGGTGTGCAAAAGGGGGCTCCCATTTAAGTTGGTGTTTGCTAAATTTCAGGGGTTTTGTTGTGTTAAGATCTCACCTTAACATCCCTGCATCTAAAGTTTTTTCCTTCAAATTCAAGTTTTTTTTACAATGTATTGTTCACCTTAACATCCGTGCAACTTAAGGTTTTTCCTTGAATTTCAAGGGTTATGCTATTCCATACATAATTGACAATAATACAGACAATAGGGCTAAAAAGTGTTGTTTCCATATGTATTTAACTTTTAAAAGTATGTACATTTATATGTAATGTTGATGAATTGAAAGTTATTAAAGTGTTACAGTACCTGTGTACAAAGACTACACTAAATATATCTTAAAATAAATCTTTACATGCCTACTGCCCACCTATATGTACATATATGTATATATATATATATATATATATATATATATATATATATATATATATATATATATATATATATGTATATATATATATGATGCATGGGCAGCTAAATACAACAACGGCAGAGTTGATTTTCCCGCGACTACGAAAGCCCATTCAGTTTGAAAGTTTCTTTGACGATGCTAAGCAGCTTTGTGCCTGCTCTAACTCGCCAATCACTTTGTGGGCTCCTATCTTTCTAGCCACATCAATGAATGAGCACACCAGGATGCATTGACATTACTATGCCCATGCAGTTCGATGACATCCGCACATGCAAAATCATCCAGTAGCATGCTGAATTACGTTGACACTGCCACGCATTCCTGTGCCTCATTCCAAAGCCAATCATACCACGCACTGCGGCTTCATGTCTACGTGTCATTGTTATCCGTGTCTACGAGCCATCCGGTCACACGTTCAGATGTATTAACTCTGCTATGCACAGGTGCTATAATGACGTCCGCGCATACGACACTGTCCAATCAGCATGCGCGGTTGTCTGCAGGCACGAATAATCACCACACCCACAGTTTACATTTATCGTTGTAATCTGTGCTTGCTTTGTTTGCATATTTATTTACCTTTTTTAAATATGTAAACTTATATCTATTATATGAATTTGTAGAAAGTATAAAAGGTATTTAAAATGTTACAATAACTGTTTACAAACACTACACTCAATACATCTTAAAAAACATTTCCACGTTTAATTTTGTTTTCCCTCAATGTTTTATAGCTGCGGCTACAAAAAAATCCAATGATGCCCCATGTATTATAGCCGCAAGTATAGGATTGTGTGTGTTAATAAACTGAGTATAAAATATTTATAACAAAAGAGACAGTAAAAACAGCACATTAAAAAAGAGTGTACTTTTTTGCACATTACAGCTATAGCCGTGGGTATGATTTATCAAACCCGTGACTAGGAACCATGCATTCATTGCTGCGGTTACTCACACCTCCAAAATCCAACAGCCCATTGGACTACAACGTATCCACGGTTATTCATCAATGTTTAATATATATATATTACACGGCCCACGGTAGTGGCCGTGTAGTTATGGTTAAGTTGGTAATCCCATAGGAAGAGCACTTTTTGGGCAGCTCATAACTTCGCTCTCTGTGGATGAATCCACAACAAACTTTGCAAAAAAAGTATATGGCCCACTCAGAATTTTTTTCCAAAGTTTTGTGAGGTTTGGTCCAGGGGGGGCAAGTTATAGGGGGTCCCAAAATGTCTTTTTTTCCCATAGAGTGAATGGGGAAAAAACTTTGCTCACGCCTACAGCCCACACTGCTGGACGGATTTTCACCAAATTTGCAGCAGGAGCAGCGGCTTGGTCCCGAAAACGTGCTTTTGTAAATTTGGTGGAAATCCGTCCAGTAGTTTCTTTTTTTAAATGACCAAAAAGTAGGTGTAAAAAAATGTGTGATATCTTTGGGGGTCATTATGAGTTGGGTGATAAGGGATACCGGGCACCGGTAAGGAGACCGGTGCCGGTAATCCCTTACCACCCAATTCCGAGGTCCCTTAGCGGGAACCGTAATGGACGTGTGGTCTGACTACATGTCCTTTACGGGTCCTGCTAAGGGACCAGGGTGCTAATAACAGGCCTGCTATTCGCGGGCCCGTTATATCCCCATTCCCATTGAGACCTATGGTGGTTCAAATGGGAATGGGGAATGGTTGGTTGAATGGGGACTTACCGGGTCCTCCAGGGTCGGAATGACCCAGTAAGTCCCCATTCAACCAGACCGGTGCCGGACCCGGTATTGGAGCCAGGCAATCTCGGAATGAGGGCCTATGTCCACTCTGTGGACACATTTCCCTGTTCGCTCCGTGGACAGGACATCGATTGGCTAATCAATTTGATAGGATGTGTTCGCTGATTGGCTGGTATGAAACGTGAGGTGCATCATATTGTTTTGATGCATCCGCCATCTTGGATCCGTGGACATCGGCAGACAGCACGGTGATGAACGGGAGAAAAATACAACTTTGGGGAGTGTGTTAGTGTGTAAGAGTGCTTGGGGAGTGTGGGGGGAGTAAGAGATGGGTCAAATGCTGTATTTGTTTAGGTGGTAGGCACCCCTGATGTGTTCATCATGTCCGCAGTCACCGCAGCTGTCCGCGAACATAAAAAATGCCCATATAGCACAGTTAAAATGTTTGATTCTATGGGTGTGTTATGCTGTGGTGGTTGTGTCCAGGGCCTAGCGTCCAAAGGCCATAGGCCGTAGGCAATGTACCTAAGAATCTAGGCCGTGGCCAAAACCACTGCAGCATAACACACCCATAGAATCAAACATCCATCAAATATCCACAAATCTACAGTTTGTGTACTGTTTGATTTGTATAGTTTTTATGTTAAGTTTTTGCTACATCATGTAATTAATATTGAAGAGTTTGGTAACAAGCACTGCAATATAACATTTCCATGGAAGTAAACATTTTGAATTGCGGTGTATGGTTAGATGTTTGCTTTAATGGTTGTGTTATGGAACAGTATTTGTGAGTTCAATTATAATAGACTTACTGTTTGATTTTTTGTGATTGGATGTATTTTTTCATGACTTGGGTAACTGGAGCAGATATTCTTTTTCAATTTCTGTGATAAAAGAAAAGATCATGTTAGTGTAGGTAGTTTATAATGAGTTATTGCATTGCATAAGAAACATGCATGCATTATTTCAACCCTCATATTTAGTAGTTTACAAACCAGTGTATTGTGCAATTTGCTCAGTTTCTGTGTTTGTTTCTTAAATCATTGGGTCTGTGGGAGAAAAGAATCCATGCTGGATTAAAAAAAAACTTTTTTTGTTATGGTACAATACATTTCTTTCTTTTCAGTGTCTATTTGTTCTTTCTGGCTAATGTTCTATCTGTTGGCTTGTTGCAGATTGTTAGATACCGTTTGGCTTCTTCTAACTGATTATAGTTTTTTTATTTATATTTTCAAGTTGCTCATTTATCTGTTGGGTTGTTGAAGATTTTTTGGGCAGTTAGATACCTGTTGGCATATTCTAACTGTTTATTTCTTCTTGATGTATCTGTTTGGTTGTAACAGAATCTTGGGGCAGTTAGATATATGTTGGCGTATTGTAACTGGTTATAGTTTTTTATTTATATTTTCAAGTTACTCATCTATCTGTTTGGTTGTTGCAAAATCTTGGGGCAGTTAGATACCTGTTGCGGCATTCTATCTGTTTATTTCTTCTTATAATTTAGTGGTATTGATTTATCTGTTTGGTTGTTGTAGAATCTTGGGGCAGTTAGATACCTGTTGGTGTATTCTAACTGTTTATAGTTTTCTAATTGAAGTTTCATTATTGTTTATGTACAGATTAGTTATTAACTAATGTTGGTTTTAAGAATATTAAATACGTGTTTATAAAATTTGATGGTAATAACTGCTTTAGAGTAATGGTACTATCATTACATTTGAAAGATCCACAATTCTTTTTTTATATAAGCAGTGTAGTGACCTGCATTGGTTGTGGCTCCTGTGTGGTAGATTATACCTATATGTTGATACTTGACCATGTGTGAATCCAGTCAGCTTGCAGTTGTTTTTGGTATCATCTGCATTGTAACTTAGAAGCATTAGTATTACATATTTACTATGTGTTTGTATTTGCAAGGTGGAGTGATCATCTGAATTCCATGTAGTGCATAATCTGCCATGGTTTGCATTTGTACAAGTTGCTGAAATGGAACGGATTCACAGTTAGGTATGGATACATACACAAAGCGTTCATTAGGGATTTGTTCCTGTGCCATATTGTTGCAGAGTGCATATGTTTTTCCACATGTATGAAATCTGGGAGATTTCATTTATAGGTATGTGTTTGTTTTCCAGCACTTGTAGTAAGTACATTAGACATTTTTGTGGATCTTCTTGTAAGTTTATAGGCAATTTCACCATTTCAGCACAGTAGTCCAATTCTTGTCTTATTCCATGAACACTGTATGTGTTGTCAGGATTGTTGCTTGTATTTCTATGAAGGACTAACATTTGCAAACACAATTGGTCTGTATTGTGTAAGTAAATGTTGTCAACAATTGGTGGCAATTGGAATAGAATATTTATGGCTACATTTGCGTAGCAATTTACACTAGTTATATTTGAACATTTGAATGGACCAGATAGTTCTGAGTCCAAGTCATTTCTTTGGAGTGTGTTTTGCTTCTTTGAAGAAGTACCTGAGTTACTATGAGTAGTAGATTATTCTTTGGTTGTCGTAATTGATGAAGTATAAGCTTCTTTTACTCTCTTTGGAGGATTTGCAGAGAGACCCTGTTGCATTTCTGTTTGAAGTAGTTTTCTTTTACAGCATTTTGCTTTTTGTGGAACAGGATAGGTTTTTAGATTGGGGGTGCATAGTGAACATAGTTTATTGCATTCTAAAATGCAAGGAATATCAACGTTTACCTTTACTTGCATCAAAGTTGATTAGAAATAGACCATCAAGTGTACATAAGCGTGATAGTGCTATGTAGCTCATGCCTTCTTTAAAGACTATGTTCCCAATATCTATCAATGCTTTATCTAGGGTAAGACCTTGTGATTTGTGAATGGTGATTGCGTATGCTAGAGTTAGAGAAAATTGTTCACTGCATACATACATGTCTTTGAAAAGAAGGAATTGAGCTGTTGAGCATCCTATCCTTTTTACTTCAGATAGTTTGTCAAAGAGAATATTGACAAACTGAATGTTGTTGTCACGTGGGTATGTTAG
Organism: Ambystoma mexicanum; assembly: GCF_040938575.1. Taxonomy (NCBI): domain Eukaryota; kingdom Metazoa; phylum Chordata; class Amphibia; order Caudata; family Ambystomatidae; genus Ambystoma; species Ambystoma mexicanum. Next base: position 399,244,842 of record NC_090931.1, read on the forward strand.
AAAGCCAACAACTGTACCAAGTGCTCCATTAACTAGTCCTTGCTCCACGTCAAGGTTACGTTTAAGCATTATTCTACAGTTTAACGATAATTTTAATATTTTCTCTAAACCAGCTGTCTTGTAGATAGAGTTTTATAAGGTATTTAGGGGGTAATTCATAGAATTCAGCGCACAAGTGGCGCACGCGGCTGGCGCACAGTGTGCGCGTGCAAATCCCTGCGCCAGCCGCATGCGCCAAAACCCATTTCCGCGTACAGCGTATTCATGGATTCCAGCTACCAAAACCAGCCGTGGCGCACAGTGGCTCAGCGACCCTGCAGCAGCGCCAGTTACGCCCCCAAGAACGCCTCTCACGCAGGGAAAAGCCATCAAAATCCCCAATCCAGCGCAAAGGGCTGCGCTAACCCTGTACCAGCACGGCAAGCGGGCTACGTGTATCACTGGGGTGCGCGGGAAGTACCTCACGTCATTTCAGCTGGGTACGTGCATTTCAGGGGTGCGCGGGAAGTTTCACACGCGATTCCATCAGGGTACGTGTATTTCAGGGGTGCGCGGGAAGTTCCACATGCGATTTCAGCAGGGTACGTGTATTTCAGGGGTGCGCGGGAAGTTCCACACGCGATTTCAGCAGGGTACGTGTATTTCAGGGGTGCGCGGGAAGTTCCACATGCAATTTCAGCAGGGTACGTGTATTTCAGGGGTGCGCGGGAAGTTCCACATGCGATTTCAGCAGGGTATGTGTATTTCAGGGGTTCTGGGGAGTACTACACGTGAATTGGCCGTGTGGGTCCTCCCAGGTGTTCGCTCTACAACCTCCACGGCCCCTGCAGGCAACCCACACCACGGGGGACTACCCTGCACCCCTGCTCATGTCCCGCAGGCAGCACATCCACCATGGGCATGCCCCCCAGCCAAGCCACATGTCACCCTGCACTACTGATCAACAATGCATGTCTCCCAGCACCCCCACCCCCCAGCAGTCAGGGGCACCCTCCACCTGGCCCCCACTCCTGTCTCCCAGCACCCCACCCCCCAGCAGTGTGGGGCACCCTCCACCAGGCCCCCACACATGTCTCCCAGCACCCCCACCCCCCAGCAGTCAGGGGCACCCTCCACCAGGGCCCCACTCCTGTCTTCCTGCACCCCCATCCCCCACCAGTCAGGGGCACCCTCCACCAGGCCCCCACTCCTGTCTCCCTGCACCCCCACCCCCCACCAGTCAGGGGCACCCTCCACCAGGCCCCCACTCCTGTCTCCCTGCACCCCCACCCCCCACCAGTCAGGGGCACCCTCCACCAGGCCCCCACTCCTGTCTCCCTGCACCCCCACCCCCCACCAGTGAGGGGCACCCTCCACCAGGCCCCCACACATGTCTCCCAGCACCCCCACCCCCCAGCACTGTGGGGCACCTGCCAGCAGGCCCCCAGTCATGTCCAACTCATGTTCCCCTGCACCCCCACCCCCAGCACTGTGGGGCACCTGCCAGCAGGCCCCCACTCATGTCCAACTCATGTTCCCCAGCACCCCCACCCCCCAGCACTGTGGGGCACCTGCCAGCAGGCCCCCAGTCATGTCCAACTCATGTTCCCCTGCACCCCCACCCCCCAGCACTGTGGGGCACCTGCCAGCAGGCCCCGAGTCATGTCCAACTCATGTTCCCCAGCCAACATGTCATCACAATCTAGATCCCTGGTCCCTATGGTCAGCCTCCCAATGCAAAACACCCACCCGAGTATTGCATCCACCCACTTAGAAATGGCAATAACATGATAGAACACCAATTGCAAGTTTGGAAACGAACACATGTCCCTCACATACACCCAATGGGTGTCAGTGAATCTGAAAACCCATATCATGATATGCATGAAACCAATGAGATGATACTACACATTGAAGTTTGATCAAAAAATATGTATTAAAGGAAACATGAATTTAATCAAAAATAAACTAACAGAAATGGGAATGTAAAAAAAGTAAAAAGAAGCATGTCCGTGAAAAAATGCAAAACCAAAAACCATAATCCAAAGGAATGGTGTCCAAAGTCACAGTCCACAAAAGAAAATCCAATGGGAATTTATAATTGAAAGCCATTGCTCCATGGGTAAATTGTAAAATGAAACGAAAATCCAACAGTGATCTATGTACAGGGGAACAAGCCAGGGTCCATGATCCCAACAAAAGAAATGAAACCTATCTAACAACACTACCTAATAAAAAAACAACTATATACAAAAATGTGGCCCATTGTCCAAAAGGTCCAAAGAAAATGCAAAAACAAAGGAAACCTAACACTAACTACATAACTATTTACAAGGGCAGCGGGCTAGTCCAACGGCTCACTGGATGTTGTCATGGGCCAGGGCATCATCGAACTCCTGTTCAATGGCTTGGAGGCGGGCATGTTCCCTGGCCCCAAGGTCTCGCAGGGATAAAGCAGTGTCCAGCTCCAACTCCCTGCGAAGACCCTCGAGGCACTCAGCCCGCCTCAGCGCCCTCCGCATGGAGTTCTCCGCCCTGACCATTGTGAGCCGTTCCTCCTCTGCCCGCTGCCGCTCCGCACCTATCTGCTGGCCCAACCGCTCCCACACGGAAGCCACTCCCATTGCAGGGTTCTCCTCCCCTCCGGCCGATGCCTGCACCCCTGATGTTGATGGCCCTGAGCCATGATGCCTCCCACGTCGAGCCTGCCGCTGCCTCCGACGCAACTGCCTGTGCCAGCATGACGGCATCCAGGCTGATGGAATCCACCGACGCCGTCGTGCACATGCACTGCCCGATGATGCCGTCACATCCTCCATCTGCTTGGGTCCAGTTGCTGGTGTGTCCACCCCTGCTGGACCTCCGACTCCCTACTGTGGCAGGGATGGGATCCCCACCGAGCCTGTTGCATTGGTCGGGGCAGGTCCACAGGGGGCCCTGGTGGCATCTGGGCCGGAAGACGGCATGGAGTACGACTGGTGCATAGTCTCCACAGAGGAGGAGAGGGTCGCCAGATTGGCCGACACATGTAGGAAACCCCCGACCATGGCCGATCCCAACTGGGCCACGTCAGCACGGTGCTCTCCGTGATGACGTGCATGCTCCTCCCGGGAAGCACGCACCTCATCACGAATTGCACCTGTGCGCAACGCGACACCAATCAGGACCTTCTCCATACGGCCAGGGGTCCTCACGTCCGCAGGTGGAGGGGAGTCAGATGACATGGACATCCCCCCTACCTGCGGACGGGCCTGGGATGGGGCATCCCTGCTGGTGCATGGTGGTGCAGTCACAGTGTCAGGGACAGTGACATGCACAGGCCCATCCACGGTGACCTATGCTGCCTCCTGCCCCTGCCCCTGGACTGCAACACTTGCACCAGCAGGGATGCCCCCACCATGTGCGCCTCAGTAGCGGCCCCCTCCTCCTCTGTGGAAACCACAAACCTGGATGGCTCCACCCCGTCTTCCGCCATTGCAAGCCCCTGTGGGGGCTCATCCACCCCTTCCGCTGCAGCCGTGGGGGTATGCCCGCCGCTTTACTCCACAGAACCGTCTCCGCCCTCTTCTTCACGTGGCGCTGTGTAGAGGGAGACATAGAACACAAGCATCAGGGTACTGTACAATGGTCCCCTAGACAGGAAGCAATAGCAGATGAGTGACACTGTCAAAGATCTCTTCCATCATGTCCCTCCACAACACATGCTCAGTGCAGGTAAAACACATGCGGTAACTGGCATGGCATATGCTATGTACATTAGCATACATGTCCAAGGGATTCTTGAAACATACAATGTTGTTTTGGAACTCACATGCATCATGGGCCATGCCTATCACATGCACACACTTCACCCTAGTTTCATCCATCTGGCCTCGTACACCACAGACACAGTGGATACAAGGATGACTAGGCTGCATCAGTGAACCTGAACATTGCGACAGACATGTGTCATGCATCCCTGGCATTCACAAGTCACAGACACGCAGGTCAGACACACAGACATGGACAGCATTCATGTACATGGCATCAGCACCCATCCCTCACCCCCACCCATGTCCAGGAACAGAGACTGGCATGCTTTCATGTGGCCATTCCACATAGGGCAACCCATGTTGCATTTGAACACATGCACCAACCGTGTGGTTCACACATTACTGGTCTCACATGCATGACGTCCCTGCACACACACATGCATACATGGCCTATGTCACACATTCAGGCAAGTATCAGACAACCAGCACACTGCGACATGCCCTGTCTAACACAGCAATGCTTGGCCACTTACCGCTCAACTCCAGACGGGTCTGCCTCTCAAGGATCTGGTCGTGGAGCGCTGGGCCTACGCGTTCCAGGACCCTCATCTGGATGGTACTCATGCGGCCCCGCCCCCCTCCACGAGGCGCCGGGCCTTCAAGAGGGTCCTGGACCTGCAGTCATCCCAGCGCTTCTTGACATGTTGGTAGTCGCGGACTGCCACCCCCTCCGCGTTGATGGCAGTCACGATGTCCATCCAGATCCGAGTCCGTCCTTCCTTGTTGGCGAGCTTACTTCCGAAGAGGGCATCATACTGCCCCAGGACTTGCTCCACCAGGACACCAACTTCGGTGGCAGTGAAGCTGGTGCCCCTCTGCCTCTCTGGCCAGGGGTTGCCAGTGGTGCCAGATGTTGCAGTGCCCGACATGGCAACCCCAGAGGCAGGAGTGGGTGGGCAACTGGGTCCTGGGGCTGGGCTGTGGAGCGATGGTATCCCAGTCGGGAGTCTTCTGTTCCAGCAGGGGTGGACACAGCAAATGGACCCCTGAAGATGGCTGATGTGCAGGCACCAAATGGCAGGGCACGGTGGCAGCAGGCAGGCAGGCAGGCAGGCAGCAGCAGATGGCTTGTGGGAGGCTGCTCAGGGCTCTGGGGGGCAGTAATTCAGCCTTTTGGGCAGGAGCGTGGTCTTCCGTGTGCTTACGCGTGGCCAGCTTTATACGGAGTGATTTGGCACGTGAAAATCTTGCACGTCTGCGTGTAAATCGAGGAAAGGCCCTTAGCGCGTAAGCGCGTCAGCACGCATACGCGATTTCATTGGACCAAAGGCCCTTAGCGCATAAGCGCGTCAGCACGCATGCGCAATTTCATTGGACCAAAGGCCCTTAGTGCGTAAGCGCGTCTGTGACGTTTCACGCACGGGCGTTTCCCTGGCAGGGCTTGTAGACCCCACGTGCCTTTACATTGCTCTGTATGTGCTTTTCGTGGGGTGCGGTGCGTGTGTTTTCCAGCCGTTGGGGTTCACACGCTATTACTTCACAGCGGGTTGGCTACGCGTTCTTCTACACGCAAGGCAGACGGTGAGTGGTAGCCCACTCCCCCAGGCCCGATCGCGTGAAAAACTTCACGCGAACCCCTCTAATACACGTAGCCCGCTCCCCCAGGCCCGATCGCGTGAAAAACTTCACGCAAACCCCTGTAATACACGTAGCCCGCTCCCCCAGGCCCGATCGCGTGAAAAACTTCACGCAAACCCCTGTAATACACGTAGCCCGCTCCCCCAGGCCCGATCGCGTGAAAAACTTCACGCAAACCCCCGTAATACACGTAGCCCACTCCCCCAGGCCCGATCGCGTGAAAAACTTAACGCGAACCCCAGGCACAATAGCAGTATGGGACATTCATCATTGCTGTATATTGGCGCTTTTGTGATGTGCAGGGACGCTACCGCCTGCCTTCGTGTGGCGGATGTGTTTAGGCCTGTGCGTGTCTTTGGCCATGCGCGGCTTTGCCCTATTCGATTCCATGAATACATGTGGTTCGGGTGCGTGTGGGCATTCCGTCTGCTTCCCAGCAGTACATCCCAGTTACGCCCTTATTTTTGCGCGTTGTTCCCCATTCCGCGCGTTACGCCCCGTGTTCCGCCCCCTTTTTGGTGTGTGCGCCGAGGTTGTGCGCTTTCACAATGCGCGTCGCGAAGCCGTTCGGGATGTTTCAGTGACGTGTGCGCCATGCACGGGTTTGGCGCACATCCCGAGGAAAACACGCGCAGGGACTTCCATGAATCACACGTGTGCACGTGTGCCTGTTTTTTCGCGCTTGCGCATAGATTTTTGGCGCACGTTTGTTCCATGAATCGGCCCCTTAGTCTTGTTGTGGCTTGTTGACACATCGGTAGTGTCATACCATGTACGTCCAGTTTGTCTATGGAACACATTTCAATTATTGGTTGCATTTCTTTTTTCAACATTGTTTCATTGAATTTGGAACAGCTTGCAAGATTTGGCATCAAGGACATACAATTGACATTTTTGTGTGATAATTGTTCCATGACATCAGTAGCACATGAGTTATGGCCATAGAGTGCATGGATGTACCGGGTTTTTAACATTGCTTGTGCTTCTTGAGATAGTACACCAACTCTAATACTTTTTAAAATGTTGGCATATGTGAGGTCTGCAGACTGGCGCATGTTTTCTGTTAATTCTATGTATTGGAAATGTTGCCAAAGGTTGACATTTCCTATGCTGCCAACAGTTTTACAGCAGAGTTTGTGTCCTAAGGTTTTAAAAATATGTTCACCTTTCACTGGTGTCAATTGAAGAAGATCTCCGAAAACAATAATGTGTTTTCCTCCAAAGAGCACATTGCAGTTTGTTTTGAGTGCTTCTTGTAATCTGAGGTGAATCAAAGCCAACATTAGGTTGGAGACCATGCTCACTTCATCTAGTAGTAGCATTTTCATTTGTTTTAACAGGAACTTGCTGATGATTTTGATTAAGAATGTTTTAAGGTTAAACAGTCTTCAGCTTCATAGAAGCTACATTCTCTATGAGAGAGCATTTTTATGCCTAAACTGTACAATTTCTGAGATTGTATTTTGTCTGATGATAGGTCATCCCAGAGGTCTTGAAGCTCTGTTTTTTTCTGCTTTGGATAAATAGGCTATAACATATTGTGCAAATGCAGTGGAATTGTCTGCAATGTACTACACATCTATGTTTGCATTCCATAAGAAGGAAATGATTGCATTGTAACCATTGATATATTTTGCTTCTTCTGTTCTTTTTATGTAATATGTGTTCTTAGGTGATTTACCTTTAACGCTATGTCTAACTGAAGACATGAAGTTGTTTACTTGACCTGTTGCTGTAACTGGTCTATGGAAACCAAAGCAGTATTTGGTGTAGTATTTCCCTTTGTTTTTGTATTTGTGACGACAATATTTCCCACATATGTGTCTTTGATATTGTAAAATGTATGCATGAAGATCACTATTTGTTGCTTCTGAAGGAATTTCACAAGTGACATATTTTTTGGTAAACTGTAAAACAGTGGCATCACTGTCTTGACCAAATTTAGGAGCATCTTTAATCCTTAAAAGCATGTGCATATGTGGTGCTCCTCTGGCTTGTATTCTTTTCTCCAAAAGAAGTGTTGCACTTCTCCAAGGGGAGGAACAGTTTTATTGCAAATAAAGTGTAGCATAGCAATGAAGCGATGATGGAAATATCTTGAAACATTAACAGGATCTAAAGAGCAAAGTTCTCCAGGTGTTAGTATATCTATGATTGTTTTGATTTTGTTTGATATGCATGTGAACTCATGTAGATCTTCCCATTCATATTCTGTACAACTTAATGTAACACATCAAGTGGGTTAGCCAAGGTTTCTTATCATACAATGTACATCTCTGTGACGTACTCTTTAGTACCACGCATGTTTGCTAACAGATTTGTAATGCTTGATTGTAAAACCTCATCTTTTTCTTGCACTTTTTGTAATAATTGCATAGCTGACATATTTTGAAAATGGGTACTTGATTTCAATGTGTGTGCAACTCCATAGCATAGAGTTGCTAGTTCACTTTCAAAGAGTAGGTGGAATATGTATTCCACATTTTGTCTAAATCTGGGTTCTTGAGAATACATTGTAACAAGCGGTATTCTGATGTTGATATCTGAGTGGGTCTATCATCGTACATTCCTCCTTTCCCAGTAGGAAAGAGTAGAGGAAAAGCACATGCTTCTATACTTTTTTTTCCATATGCTGATTGGTGATTCTTTGGTTTGTCACATTTGGTACGTTTCTAGTGCATCATCTATGGCGCCTTCAGAGTGTAATGGATGAATTGTATAATGGTCTAAAATATTGGATACTGTAGCAGGATCTAGAAGTTCAAATTGACCAGTTTCTGGTGACCCTTGAATAGGTACTAGGTAGTAAATGGTGTAGGTACACCATTTACTAAGACAATTAAAGATTGCTCTGTTGGACGTTGCACCCCTAGAGGGTGTACAGTTTCTTTCAGATCTAATGGTAAATAAACTACTTTGCCACAAATGCATTTCACTAATTATGAGGGAGGTCATTTTGCTGTTTTTGGTTGAAGATGTATTATTGTTGAAATTGATGCACTGTTTGAATTATGATGCTCTCATATAAATTGAGTTGTGGCAAGGGTTTTGGTAGTGGGAATAAGTTATTTGTGGTAGCACGTGAAGGAGTTTGGTTGTTGTCAAGTGGTGCAGTGCAGTAACTGCAAAGTATTAAGGGGCCATTTATTTCATATTTGGTTTCTGCTATAAGTTAGAGAACTAATTCAAACCATTTGGAATCTTCATTGTCTTCTATTTTGTATGTTATGTTTACAGTTTTGTGCTACTTTTATAAAAAGTTCTGCAGCAACACACACACAAATGGTTTGTTACTTCAGCAGATGTACTTTTAAATTTTAGTATTTCTTTTTTGTGTGTGTTTAGTAGAAGGATGCCACTTGTAGAATTGTTCCTAGTCTGTTGTAAAGTTATTGCATTTTGTAAGTGGCTTTCACTTCCAAAATATATTTTTTTCTAGATATGCTCTATTTCTTCGAGTAGGTCTTTGGCTGTACCATGTAGAATATTGTTATTTAAATTGCCTAATGCTAAAGCTGGACTTTTAGCATAGTACCATTTATGGAATTGATTTCTTATAGTTGAATTATGTGTTGATATCATTTTGATATGATGGAAGGTGCTTTTTCAATTAGGTCCTGAAATGCAGGCTAATGAATGTCCTTGTAGTCCTGTGTGTTTTCGCTCTGGACAGGTATCCATATTTTGTAGAAGTTTCATTTTGAATTTGTCTTTGCCTTTTCCATATTGGTTGAGGAACTGGCGTAACGATTTGAAAGATTTTTTTGCAATGTTACACATTGACAAGCACAGTCATTTGTACACTGGATGTTTTGGTTCAGTCGGATGGAGAGGTGATACTGAGTTTTCTGGGGATATTTTTGTAAGCAGCATTTATTGTTCCATTATGGTATTATTAAGTTTTTCATACCCCCGTCCACTGGTATGTATGGCAATTGTGTTTGTTTGCTTTTGTTTGTATGCTTCTTCATTAAAATATGGTTCTGTGCTCGAGGTATGACTCCATTCACCTCCACAGATATTCAAGAAGTTATTTTTGTTGACATTCCGTTTATTGAGAAGTCGTTTTTGCAATTTAGTAGTTTGTTTTGTTAGTGGTTTCATTCTGTCTAACACTAAAATAAATAACTTCCTTTTGAGAAGAATTGCACTGTCTATGAGAACTTCTAAGATGAATTTTCTCCGATAGGTTTTAAGGGTTGTGCATGATTTCTCTCCTGCTAATATAAGATTCTGAAGGACTCTGTGGCAGAACTTTTTTGTAAAATACTTTTATTTGGTATGGTTACTTGCCACTACAAAAGGATTATTAGGAGTAGTGTTATCAGTAGTGGTAGCTGAATTCTTGTTAATCGCTTTTTATTTCATTTTACATTTTGAAAGATGAGGCAGTTTTTGTACTGGAAGCTTGTTTTGTTTCACTTAATGACGCTTTGTTTGAACTTTTTGTACAAATTCCGCTACAGATGGATGCTTATTTTGGACAATTTTATTTTCATTTGCTCTATTTCTGCGTTGCTTCTACGGACTTGCTTTTTGATAGGCATTCTTTGGGGTCTGTTGGAAAAAAAAAGAACGTTTGGGTTTGGCTGTTCTGCAATGTATGTGTGCTGTGTGAATGAGTGTCTGAGTATGATGGTAAGGATGTATGTGGAGGTGTGTGATTGTGCAATGGGCAGCTACAACTAGTTGGGAAGGCTATTCTTCTATTTGTGTGTTACTATACTGAGGTTCAGATGACAATACAAAGTAAGCTAGTGGTGAGGAGAAGCACTAATACTAAATCTAATGGTATATAATTAAAACAGTTCTTTGTTTGGCAATCCTAATATTCTAGGGGCTGATTTATGGAATTAGTGTGCCAAAAAACAGGGATTTGTATGCCATTCTGCCCACAAATCCCTGTTTCACAAATGGGGATTTGTGGGCAGAATTGTGCACAAATCCCAGTTTTTTGGTGCACAAATTCCATGAATCAACCACACAGTGTGTTTGAGTAACAGTTAGAACATTGTGGTAGTATTGTACTTACTTTTTTTGTTTGGAATGAGCAGGTTTCTTCTGAGTTGTTGTTTGTACTTCAGATGCTCCTGCTTTTCACAAGAGTGGTCTTCACTACAATTGTAAAAGAAAGAAGTTTGTAATTTTGTGTGCTTATAGAACTGTTGTTAATTTAGACATTGTTTTTTATGTTTTTGAATTAGTATTGTTGTTTGATAACTGAACATAGCGTGTGCATGCAGTTTCGTTTGACTATGTGCAACCTTTATATTTTACTTACAATATGTTAGTTCAACATGCTTTGCAAATAAGTATAATACTAAGCATATGAAACTAATTTGGTTTCTTAAGGCTGTGTTATTGGATGTTTGGAGATAGAAGATAATAATATACTTATTTTCTATTTTTATAGGGTAAACGGCAGAAACTGTATAGAAAAGCATAGAATGTATGCATTTGTAAAGGTGTGGGTAATAAAGCAGAAGAATGTGATATACAGGCAGTGGCGCTATTTCAGATGGGAGCTTTTTAATGATAGTGTCTATCTGTGTGAGTGTATGAAGATGCATGAACTTATCCTGGCTGTGTGTAATTTTATAATACACTACTAAGTGTTTTTTTTTACAATTATACTACTATTTCTCCCATCTTTTAATATTATAATGTTTAAGATAGCTGTGTGTGTAAAAAGAAATAGATAGCAGACCGGTTTGGAAGTGACAGTTGATTATAGCAGATGGGAAAAATAATAGTAAGTTCATTTTATAGGTTATACAGGTTAAGTGGCAGTTATTCTGTTTATATGCATTTATAAGAGTTATACATGTACTCTGCATAAAATATGCATACCTGTAGTTTGTATTCATGCTTGTGTATATGCATGTAGCTGCAAGTAGAAATCTTGTAGACTTGTACAGTAGTTTTTGTAGTAGGTGCTTTCCAATGATATGAGGCTTGTACTCAGAGTGATCAACAGTACATTTGAAGTGCTGAACTCTGATGATGCAGTTAGATGTAGAGGTCTTCGATGTGATTGGTGGATGGTTGTGTGACTGCTTAGCTGTATCCAATAAAGGAATGGCACAGAGAGTGAAGTGGAAAGGGTAGAAGGGCTGTCTAAGAGTTACACGGTCCATGGACATCGCAGCTGTCCGCAGACAAGGCGCACTACATCTGGGGTTTTCCAGCAAATCCAGCATGAAAAGGGGACTCTAAGGATTAGCCAATAAGGTGTTGAGGTTGTGCATTTGTGTTGAAAGAGTCTGTGTGTAGTGAAGATGGCAGAGGTGGAGAAAGTCAGCGTGTTGTTGGTTGGAGATATGTTTGTGCATGGTTTACAGCAGTATGCTCAATGCAGGCATGTGGCAAACAATCCTGATGTTAAAGGAGTGGTGGTGGTGTGGAGCAATGTGCCTGATTGCAATATACAGTGAATTGTACAAGTTTGTGAAGATATGGGCAGGATGAACAGTCCCCATGTCGTAGTTCTGCACTGTGGTGCTTTGCATTTGGGCTATGTCGGTGCCCCTACTTTGTTGGCAGATTTGGAACACTTGGTTCAAGCAGTAATGAACATCCTTCCAAATGCCAAAGTAATATTTTCTGGATTAGTACCTAGGGCAATATGGGACAATAGTTCTGTTTTTTTTTCCTCAGCAAAACATTGCTATGTGTGCAATCAACCGAGGCATGTGTCCTTTCATGCTTAGAGCTGGTATGTTCTTCTGTAAAAATAAGAATATTGATTCCAGTAATGCTGTTTATTTTAATGAAGATGGTATTTCCTTATCTTTTATGGGGAATGCCATGCTGTTTTGGAATGTAAGGGTTGCTTTGGAGAAGGTTATGTGAAGATTTTAGGAGTAAAGTAAGAAAAAAAAGAAAAGAAAACACAAAATAACAGGTGTCTGTCAAGCATCTGCAAAAAAACAAAAAAGCTGCTCTTTTCAGAGCCAACCTCAAAGGGGAAATGGGGCACACTATTTAAATTTAAATTCACCACGCTCAGATTTTCGATATGTCTGCGGACATGGCAGTAAACGCGGACACTGCGTATTATATACAGGGATTTTGGAGTGGAGAGGTATGCAAATGAGAATTGGTAGAGCAAGGGATTGGTCAATAAAGTTTACTGGGTGTGTTGTGTAAGGAGAGAGTTTGTCAGATAGTCTTTTTCCTGGGAGAAGAACAGATAGCTATGGCTGTGTGTTTTAGAAAACAGATTATCTGGATTTTGGGAGACTCATGGATACATTGGTTGGAGGTGCATGCAGAACGTGGAATTAAGTGGCTGGACTTGGTACCTCTCTGTGCTACTTTGGAGACACAGCATCATCCAGACATAATTATAATTCATTGTGGAGGGAACAGTTTAGGTCATGTGTCTGGAATTTCTTTGCAATTTGTAATGAAAGAAGGACTTGGGAAGGTCATGGACATGTTTCCAAATTCACAAGTAATTTTTTCTTGTATTGCTCAAAGACGAATGTGGCTGCGTTCTTCTTCATTTTGTCCAAAAATGGAGAAAGCGATACACAATGTCCATGAGGCTGTTTGTGCCTTTTTAAGAGATGTTGGCATGTCCTGTTTTCACAGTGAAAATATTATGTTTCCTAGCACATACATTTTTTTCGCAGAGATGGAGTGCATTTTACTTATGCTGGCAATTAGATTTTTCTGAGAAATATTCAAAATGCATTGCAACATTTTTTGTAATTACATTAATACATTTTGTAGTAGCTGTTAATCATTGAAGTTTTTGAAATACAAAATCACCACCAAAAGGCTCTTTTCAGATCCACTACTTCCTCCCATAGAAAAGTGCAATGGTTATTATAGGGCAGCACCCCGAAAATAAAATGTCCGCAGACTTTTAAAAAATGAACAGGGTCCTGCACTATTTATTTGTCACTTCTATTTTTAAACTGAGAAAGACGGCTCTGAAAAGAGCCCTTTTTTTTGTTTTTTGTTGTTTTATTTTTTTTGTTTTTTTACACACCACACACAAGGAAAGGAGGGGAAAGGAGTGTAAGGAAGGGACACCTACAACGGGGATATGAAAGGGAGGTGGAGAGAGGAAGATGTAGGGTGGGCCTTATTTAGGTAGGTAGCAGGCCTTCTCCTGCTCCTTGACCGTAGTCTCGAAAGCACTCAGAAGATTCTCCCCCTGCAGAGTACTGCGTTGCAGTACATGCACAATATTGTGACCCTCAAAAGGTAAGGGTCAACAGCATCATGAATGGCCTGTGAGGCAGCTGGAGGTATGCGCTGCCCCACAGGAGTGTCTCTTGTGGTGACATGAGTGGAAACAGAGGATGTTGTAGAGGAACTCAACTTACTACGTTTATCACAAGGTACAACCTTGCAAATAGCCCCACCATGGAACGACTTTAGGTGTCGCTTCATTGATGTCATACCAAAGTTGTACGAACCAGACCTCCCACGACTCAGCACCATGTGGCACTGATTGCAGGTGACCTTATTCGCATGTGCTTTTGGCACTCCACCAAGAGTGGTAAACAACCGCCACACCCACTACCTCATCCTCTTCATCCTCTTTATCCTCCTCCTCTACATCCTCACTTGGGGAGGTGGTGGTGATGGAAGGGGTTGGGGTGGTGCTGAGGCAGAAGCAGCACCAGCTGGATGCCATCAGATTTGATGATGCAACAGCAAAGGCAGCAAAAGCAGGTAAATCTTCAATAGTAGAAAGATGAGCTCTATGGTGCTGTTACGCGCTTCACGGACACCCGCGCTGTCTGCGGACAGATCGAACACCCAAAAAAGGCTCAAAAAGTTCCAAAAAGTATGTAGAACGCCAGTGACATTGTCTGGGACATGTGCAATGGTGAATCTTTACTGTAAAATACTTTGGATTGTCCAAAAAAGTACTTTTAAAATGTTCAGGGACCCAAACAGTGTCCACAAATCAGGACACATGCTCAGCATGGGTGTGGTCACATGATGACATCACGAACACGTCCGCGAATGGTAAGGGTGTGCACAGGACACCAAATGCGCAGGAACGGTCGTGCGCATTGACGCCGGTGTTCTACGGACAGTGTTCGGGTGCTCAAACTAATTAAAAGTGTGACATACGTGAGACGGATAGTTACAGACAGGCGCAATGTTCGTAGGACCTATTGGTGTGGTGCGCATGTGCATAGATGTTCTACGGACAGTACGGACATGTATAGTGTCCTTAGGACACCTCCATTTTGGTTAATTGCGGACATTCCGGACAGCAATTGTGTTCTAAGAACAGTTCCATCTTGCTTGCGGACAATACAGACAGGTATAGTGTCCTTAGGACACCTCCATTTTGGTTAATTGCGGACATTCCAGACACCAAGTGTGTTCTAAGAACAGTTCTGTTTTGCTTGCGGACAGTACAGACAGGTAAAGTGTTCTTAGGACACCTCCATTTTGGTTAATTGCAGACATTCCGGACACCAAGTGTGTTCTAAGAACAGTTCCATTTTGCTTGCAGACAGTACGGACAGGGATAGTGTCCGTAGGACACCCCCATTTTGGTTAAGTGCGGACATAACAGACTCTCGCGCTGTCCGTGGACTCCCCAAATGCCTTTTTTTAAAAATAAAACACAAAGGACTAAATTAAAACACACATAATATTTTTTTAATTATATCCAGATATAACATTTATGAAAGAGAGGGGGGAGCAGAAACTGACACAAATAAAGGGGAATTAAGGGTTTGGAGAGGATGGATGGGAGGGGATGAAGGGATGGAAGTCTCATCATAACATTTTTCTAGGTACTGAGGGTTTGGGGATAGTTGACTGGGCCATGGAGAGGGGGAACAGGTGTATGTGGGACAATGATATTTATTTTTTTCTTTTATGTGGTCCTCCACAAAATGTTTTAAAAGATTGAAATTTTCCATAAGCATATCCTTTTTTGTTCCTTACGCTGCAGAGTATTTTCTAATGTCTCTTTTGCTATATTATTTTCAATGTTTGTATGGTCTGTTAAAAAATATATATATATATGTTAAGTACACATAAAGTAATGATTATTAATTTGCTTATATAGAGAAGTGTCTACCATTAGTATCATTGTCTTCAGGCATCTGCTCACATCAGAAATTTTCTTCAAGGCATTCCAAAGTACTGGACTTGTCTGTGTAAAAAAATATATTACTTTTAGTGTACCTAATACAGAAAGTTTAGAAATATATAAGAACAATGAAGTTTACTTACTAGTTTCTGGCACGTTTTGTTGTTACTGTTGTGTAGGTCTGCTCTTGCTTCTTGCTGTGCAGTTTCTGTGAGGTAATTATGTTGGAGGCATATCTTTTATGTTTTGGTACATTCCATTTTACTACATATGCTATTTAAATGGACTGTTGATGTGTTACATATATAGGTTCCACTTCTTATTTATTATTGCATATAATGTGCTTATGGGCTGCTTTTTGAACTTGTTCAGTGTTTATATGGTATGATAGAACAATTTAAGATACCCCCTGAGTTTTTGGGTAGTGTTGATGTTGTCCGCGTCCGTCCGCGGACATACGCACAGTCCGCGGACATCAAAAGCACTAGCAGGGGGTTCAGTATATTCTATGTTACATGTATATAAAATAAGGGAATCCTAGTAAACATCTATCAAATTCACACTATGAATATGTATATTCAGTAAAAAAAACTTTGATAAAGGGAGGTTTTGGTTAAGTTTTGCTATTAAAAACCTATGAAATTCAGTAAAAAAACTTTGTTAAAGGGATGTTATGGTGAAATGGTGCTACTAAAAACCTATGAAATTCAGTAAAACAACTTTGTTAAAGGGACATTATGGTTAAGTTGCTCTACTAAAAACCTATGAAATTCAGTAAAAAAAACTTTGGTAAAGGGACGTCGTGGTTCCAAGTAAAACCGAAAAACCCCTGAAATTCGCTAGTTATAGTAAGCTAAGCAACCATAACTCGCGCCACCACCGTGCATTGCTAAGACTAACACCCACAACTTCAAAGGTGGCATCAGAAATGTCATTGATGACATCACTGATGACATTACAAGTCAAACAAAATGTCATTGATGACATTACATGTGTATGTACTTTTCATGAAAAGTCTGTACAAGGGATTATTATTATAATGTTGACAAAAAAGTGTCAAGGATCATTAGAATAGATGTCATGAGCTATGCAGTGCATTAAGCAATGCATTGATATAAATAACATTCTATTATGAAGTTCTCTACAGTATAATAATCTACTCATGTATAAACATAAGCATTGTGTGCAGCATACATAATGGAGGTGCAATATTCATAATCTTCCCATGTTGAATAGTGAAATGTAAATGCTTTCTTTTTAGAGCTTTGTGTACTGCGCAACATGTAATAATTAGCTAATGAAACCCACTTCTTATATAATTTCATTATTACATACAAAACACAAAGACACAACAACACATACAAATATACGTATATACAGGGAAAGTGAAGTATGCAAAAAAGCAGAAGTAGAACCAGAAAGTGTTCATAACATACCTGATTATCTTTATGCACATAAATGATTATTCTTCTTCAAACCTACTACTTCCCTATGAATAACTATCACATGATGTGACTGCACCCTAAATATAGTGATGCGAATACAAATATGAGCATATCCAGAGAAAGTACAGTAGTTACAAAACAGCAGAACAATAAGAAAGTGTTGATGACCTTACTGATTCTCTTCATACACAGAAAGCATTGCTATCTTCCAAGTGTGTATTCTCCCTTTGTATATGTTTCATATGCTGTGAGTGAACCCCAAATAAATTACTGTAAGAACATATTTGAAGTATAAGTCTACAAATGTAGTACTTTTTGTTTTTTTGTTCCTAAGTATTACTGGCTAAGATATATCACTAAAGGAAAAAAGAGGGAGCCTGAGATGTGATGTCATCAGTGATGTCATCAATGACATTTGTGATGTCATCTTTGATGTCCTGGGTGTTAGTATGGTGAATTTCAGGGGTATTTCGGTTTTATTTGGAACCGTAACATCCCTTTAGCAAAGTTTTTTTACTGAATTTCATAGCTTTTTAGTAGCACAACTTAACCATAATGTCCCTTTAACAACGTTTTTTTTACTGAATATATATATACATGTATATATATATATATATATATATATATATATATATATACTTTAAAATTCTAACATTATCATTTGAAAAACAAACATTAATAAACACAATTTAATACAATTTTTTATGACCCTCATATCTTGTTTGCAGTGCATCACATGCACTATATAAGATACAACATTTGTGCTTACAACACTGTTGTTCTCTTTGTACATACTAATCATTGGGTCATTGGAAAAAAAACATGGATTAAAAAACCCCATAGAATATTATGTTAATGCTAATGTTAAAGGTTACTTGTACCATGCACTTTCACCACTGGAGTGGTCCCCTGGAGCTATAAAAAAAAAAGTATAAGAAAATACCACAAGAAACAAACAGTGATATATAAACTGGGTGAGAATAATCAAATTACTTTACAATGGGTGGTTGTAGGACAGAGGATGGGGAAGGTTAATTCAACTTAGAGAACAAGAGAGAATAGGGTGGGATAATAAAACTTGGAGAACAAGGTATAGAAAACAATCACACAGGTACAAACACTAATGCTGTCATTTTTCTTAGAAATGAAGACCACTTGGAAATATTTCAAGAAACAAAAACACTGTTTAAAAAAAATAATACTATCCAGTCTGTGCAAAAACACTAAGAAGTGGACCTTCAAATGTTCCATTTCAAAGCTTGGTAACCTACAGTTTCTTTGGAAGGCCACCAACCGTGAATGAACCCTTAAACTATGCAACATTGTCAATTCACCTGTTCCAATTTGACTGATCCTAATGTTTCAGTTGGGTGAGTAATGTGTTGTCTATGCCACAACTATATCTCATCTTCCCTCTTTACTGCAGCTGTGAACAGTGGTTGTACAACATCAAGCACCTCACATTAAAGGTGCTGCCAGCAACAGCCAGTGTCTTAAAACACCTGCAGCACTCCACCACTGCATGGAACTAATCATTGGAAATGCTAGAATGGTCACAAAGAAAGTATTCCATAAATGTGCTTCTTCCATCTCCAGCAGTACCACTATCTTGTGTGTATGGGTTGGCATTTCATGGGTGTTAACTTTCTAACATCTAGTGAAAATCACTGGGATGATGATAACAATACAGCTACAAGCAAATACACAAACAAACAAATTACAAAAATGAACTTGTGGAACCCTCTTAGTTAAACTACCTCACAAAACACTCCAAGCAATACTGCAACCCGAAAGTGCATTAAAAGTGCAAGAAGTATAATCAAATAAATCTTCAAACTTACTAACATAAATACATACTTACTTTCACATCAGCCACACTCATGCTATGTGCACATTGAGATTTATGGAAACAAAAGGATACAACTGCAGAAAATGGTGGCTTTTATACTTTCCAAAACAAATACCAAAACAAGAGGACTATATACCAATAAAACAACTAAAATGGATGACACATTTTTAGCACAATTTATCACTAAGACCGACACAGATACAAAAGTAACAACAATCAATAACAAACAATGAAATTGAGAGAAATCCATTTTCCCCAGCCTAGCATCTTTAATAGCCAGGGCTAATCAACACGGCTAAAGATCCTGCTTTGCCCTGAAAACTTGCAAATCAAATAAGTGAACACCTAAGTACATAAATAACACACTCAAATAAAGTTCTCTACTGGATCATCCACAATCAAATATGATTATTGCACATAAAATTTAAGTTTATAGACGCAGCTTTAAATATACCTGCGGTTATAGGCACAACCAATAAAATGACGAAAAGCATTGGCACGCCTAGGCATGTGCTTTTTTAATAGATGCCACTACAAAGACATGACATCTCATTTGCTGTGAAATAGCCATAGCTGTTCAGGGTCCCACATTTACCCACGGGTAACAGCGTTGTGCACTGAGTGGCTGCTGGATAGCCGCGGTTAACTTCAACAGTACAATAACCCAAACAAACACTTCATCATACACACCCTGCTCATACAAACTACTAGAAAATTCAAACTAGGAATAATTTTCCAGGAAACAGAGAAAGACTGCAGATTTCATGACTGGTTTGAAAACTGCATAGCTAATTGAAGACAGGTGACTGTTTTGGTAGGTGGCTTTTTGTGAGAAACAAAATATTGATATGTACCTAGCTTTGAGAGATTTTACAATTAAATGGTTGTCATCACAGGGAATGCGTTGGTTCCAAGTTTTTCTAAAATTGTTAAGTCTGAGAAGTACAGGGCAGCCAGACATCATAGTAATTCATTGTGGAGGCAATGATTTGTGGAATGTGTGAGGTGTGTCCTTTACTTTAATGATGAAACAAGACATGAGAAAACTAATGGAACTATTTCCTCACACCATCTTTAACTTTCCCAATTTGACTCGGAGGCAAAAATTAAGGTGTACCACCAGATTGAATGGTAAAATTGAAACATCCTGGAGAAATGTTAATAAAGCAGTTTCAGCATTCATGAGAGACCACAACCAATTATGTTTTGGTACAGCTCTACATCGGCAATTTCTATAGACATGACGGAATACACCGAACCGATGAAGGAAATGCAGTGTTCCTTCATAACATTAAAACAGTACTCCAGATGTGCTAAAATACTACACTCAGTGTACCCCAAAACAGTCCTTCTAAGAACTACTTATCACATATAAATACTCAAATACAATAAAATAAGCAAACATATTTGGTATCATACCCGCGGCTACAGTTAATTGACTTTTATCATAACCACGGTTACAAAATGTCAGTTAAGGTAGGGTCACTTCAGGTTTTATACTGCAATAGAACGTAAAATATCAATGCAGTACAGCACTATTCATGTATTTATGTAAAGTAGCTGATGGTTAAGAGAGCAGAGAATAATACATAACAGTAAACTGTATGGGTTAACATTTCATAGTCACAAAATATAATACCATAAGTGAAAATACACATGCTAAAATACAGTGTATGGGCATCTAAAACTAGAGTACGATTGCTCCTTTTCATATTAATTTTATTAAACTATTTTCTTCTATTTTTCTCCAAAGTCTCACATGTACAAAAGTCTGAAAACACACAGCCAAAATTAAAAAGTCTGCCAAATACCTACCATGTCACTGACCATGGCCTTTGGTCATGGCCATTGATTTTTCACCCCCAAGAACACTGTACCTATACAAATAACTTTAAAAAAAAAAAAAAACGCTGTCACCCCAAAATATATAGCTGCGGGCATGGAACTACTCATAGCCCTGGTTATCTGTAGTCTTATCCTGGGATATAGTCACGAATAACGTAAACACAATCTTTCCTGGTCCCCCAAGCCCTCACCAAACAGCCCCCTGACCTGTGCCAGCTCCCCCCATGCACCAGATGTCCTCCTTACCTCCCCTATGCTCTCCCTTGCAGTCCACAACACATGCTGTTTCTGTGACGCAGTTTTCTTACAGATGTTGGCTATTCAGGGCTTTAACCGAGACTATAGAAAACCTTGTCTAGCAAACTCGGTCCCTGGACCTCCTATAACTTCCAAATTTCACTTGCTGTCTTCAACCAACCTCCCCACCTCTAGACTAACGTCATTTGCAATTATTTGAACCTGCAAATAGCATTTTACCTACATTTCTTTTTCCGTTATCCTCAGCTATACCTGCGGTTATCCCTCACATCGACAGAAAAACAAAATGGCGGCCCGCAGATTTGTTATCACTTTAAAAAATGTTGTCAAATCTCTCAAATCGAAAGAATTTCGACAATAGAATTTTAAGGGGTTCCTATGGGAGTACAACTCAGCTTAACTATCGAAGGCCTTTGAATCATTTTGGAAAATAAGGAAAGGAATTTATGAAAGACAGCAATATGCCAATCTAATCACTACCGCTTCAAAGATTTGGTTTACAAAATCATCCCATACAGTAGCCTATGAATGGACCGATTTGGCAGACAATCATTGCCTTATGTATGGCTTGTCACTCTTCACTCTTTGAAGGATTTTCCATCCTGTATCATGCGAGCATTGAAAGCTACCATGCCCACTTATCATTCTGAAAACAATACATTGACAAATGAACACATGTTGTACATTTTCAAAACTTTTTGGCATAAATAATAAAATGTGTTAACATACCTGAGCATTTGCACCCAAAGAAATTCACCCTATCCTCAAAGGTCATTTGAATGTGTGCCACATACATGTGCACATTTAAATGTCCTGCTCTACACCCTTCATGCATTTGTGCAAAACAATGGGAGTTTCTCCACATTTTTAAAGTGCATCCCATATTCAGAAATAGGATCCACTTTAAAACGTGCAGTGAAAAGGTCCTCAACTTACACCTCTTTGTAGCAGAACAGGGGGATGTGCATTGCTTAAAAGGGTAAATCCTGAGCTTGTTATACATATTTTCTAAGTGGAACTGTAGTGGTGTGAGCCACTGTATACCCACTTACATGTTCATCTCTCAAACAGGGATAGAAGCACTTTCCTTTTTGTTTGCATTTCACAGTGATTGGCCCCTTAAGACAAAAATGTACAGACTTAATTTACGTCATTTAAGAAAATAAAAACATAAGGGTGAGTCATATTAATGCTACAGTATACTCATAACTAAATAAGTAAAATATACAATTTAATGCTTTCTTCTCTTCCAATACTGTCTCAAGCAATTTAAAAGAGTCATGGGTTTTACCTCTTCTCACGAAACAAACGCTAGACCCAGCCACCCCTACAAACTATAGGCCCATCACCACGGTCACCTTCCTCCTCAAGATAATAAATAGAGTAGCTATCTTCAAATTCAGAACTATCTTGAGACTAACAAGCTCTTGGGCTACTGCCAATACGGATTTAGACCTCAACATGGTACGGAGACAGCCTTAATTGACCTCAAGGCACAAATTGACGAGCTGAACAATAAAGGAAACACTGCCATGCTGCTCCTCCTTGATCTGTCGGCAGCCTTTGACTTGGTGGATCATGCAGTTTTATGTAAACACCTAGCATAGGCTGCCCACTTCTCAAGTGAGGCCATAGGCTTGGTCGAGTCATTCCTAGACAACAGGACTATGCGAGTCCTCTCCACATCAGCATCGGCAGACCCAATTCAAACATGTGGCATTCCACAAGTTTCTTGTGTCTCGCCAACTATGCATAACATTTTTACCAAGCACTTATTTGACAAATTGGACCGTCTGGGTGTCACCTAAACGAACTACGCTGACGACACCAAGATCCTCATTCCCCTTTTGGACAATTTTGCATTTGATATGGCCTTGGTAAATGAAATATACATCCTCATTTAGGCTTGGATGGCAACCCATGGCCTCTGCCTGAATGACGATAAAACTGATATCTTAGTTCTCTGCTCCGCCGCCAATCTAAAAAAACTTGACACTAATTACTCCTCCTTCAACATTGATGGTAACATAATCACTGTAGCCAAAGAAGTGAAGATGCTAGACTTCACCTGGACTCTACCGTAACTTTAAAAAAACAGGTACATTTGCTGGCTTCTTCAACCGCCTATACCTGTAAACGTATTAGATCATGCAGGCCATTCCTTACACAAGCCAGATGCATTATCTTAGCCAATGCCCTAATATTATCCAAACTTGATTACTGCAATGCCCTCTGTCCAGGAGCTAACAAATACATCATTAATAAAATCCAGACTCTGCAAAACAATGCCCTTAGAACAGCCTTGAACCTTCCGACTAGAGATCATGTATCCAATATGAGAAGAGACCATTACTGGCTTAAAATCTGTGATAGGATTCTCCTCAAAACAGTGTTGTTAACTTTCAAATGTCTAAATAACAGAGCCCCACCTTATCTCATGGAAAGAATAATCAGAAGAACATCAACCCACCCTTCTAGAGCAGTCAACTCCCATTGTCTACTATAACCTAAATTCAGGCTAAAGAAAACAGGTGGAAACAGCTTTCCAGTAAAAGCTGCCCAGTAATGGAATGCTCTCCCACTTGAACTCAGAAAAGAACAGTCCCACTACAGCTTCAGACGCAACACCCTTAACTGGTTACGATCCAATGACCATTATGACTAACATATCTGTGCTAGCCTAGGAATCTGTGTCAGTTTGTACCCCTGTACTCAGCTATTTATTATACTTTATTCTGACTTTGCATTTATTACATGTATGTACCTTATCTCTATCTATCTCTACTTTGTAACAAAGCTACAAGTAACCTGTGTACTCTGTTGTGCCCAGTTACCTAAGGGTTCAGTGTGCCCTACTAATTAATAAACAAACAAACAAACAAACTGCTCCTTTCTATTGACTTAAAATGCAAACTGGCAAGACCTCTGAAATGTACTACTGTACTTGTAGGCAAGACCTCTGAGATTTACTACTGTACTTGTAGGTAACACAACAAAATAAGGTGGGCAATAAGGGCACCCGATTGTAGTCATCGTTTGGCAAGGTCATGCTGATTTTTATTTTGCGTGTGATTTGACAAAAGATGAAAAGATACAAAAGAAACACACTATGTTTACTTATTTTACAAGAAAACATTGCTGACTTCCATAAGCAGTTTGAAAAGAAAGGGAATTTACTTTGTAATTGAATGTGTTGCCTTGAAATATTAAATAACTAACACAAGTGTGGGGAGCATTTCAGTACAAATGTGTCATTTGCACTGCAAGTCATTCTAACATTCACACTTAGGAGGAATTGTCACAGGCAAGTGAATAAAATGTAACTACATTATAGCATCAATGTGAGTAGCGGTAAATGTACACCATTTTACATAATGCATGTTAATATCATAATTATAATTGTTCTTTTATAGCATGCTTAATACCAATGAGTGGTTTCGAAGCGCAGGATATGGATTTGAACTGTGTTGCTCTGTGTTGTCTTGCTTCCAAGACAAACACTTTGCCCCTGAGTTATCCTTCCTCCCAATCTAAATGTTATTCAGTTGTTGAACTGTGTAAGATAGAAGAGATGTCCCTGACACAGAACATTTAAATGCATGCAATGTAACTGATGAATATGACTATTCTAGAGCTTACTAAAGCTAGAAATGCAGGGGAGAAAAATCTACTTTTCTCATCTAATATTACTACACACACACACCCACACACACACTCCTGTTCCTTAAAAATATCCTGAAACAGAGTGCTGAAATCATATTCATTCAATCCTGACATCAGCAGCACATGTCATTGTGCATTCCTGTACCTATTATAAATGCAAGACTATGAGTGGCACGATGCAATATACAGTGAGTATAAAACCAGTCCAGGCAGGGAATATTCCTACTTACTGGGCTTTATTTGAGTTTGATTTTGGCAGCAGGGAATTTACAAAGTATCTTCCAGTGCTTTCATGTATACCAGACGGCGTCATGTGTGAAAAGTCTCTTAATGTTGATGTGCAGCTCCACTTCATACCAGTATATTTCAGAAATACTGCCCACACGAATGCCCAGGCTACATTTAATTCCATAGAAGGCAAAGGAATAGGCGAGAACATTGCATTTTATCAAATGAGGAAACAGGCCTGCAGACAGAGCACTGGTGCTGATGGGGCTTGTAGTTTTTTTTTCCACCTGTATTTTCTGCTCTTCTCATGGAAATAGTGTCTCATACTTTTCTGTGTGTTGGATTATGTGCTTGTATTTAGGAATATCCCATTTAACTCATGGACGGTAGCAGGGCATCTTTTCCCAATGTCCATCCTCTCCCCTGCATGTTGAATGGCAGGTTGATCCATGGGGAATTTAGGGAGGGATTTGCCCTTCATCCCATATCCAGTCTACACTACTACATATTTCCTCCTAACTCTTTCTCACCATGGCTTACAGGGCACTGCTTTTGTATAGAAGACCTCTTGCATAGCTGGTCACTCCATTTCAATTTCTTGGAACACTGGAGCAACCTCTGTAACCCTTCTACCAGCCGGGCTGCAGTAAGGCTCTTCTCTTAGCCCTCTTCTATTCTCTCTATTTACCTCATTTTTTGGCAAACTAGTCCCCTTTTTTGGGTTCTCGTGCTTTCATAGTCAACATTCCTACTTATCCACTATCCTCATCCTTCTTGATGACTTTGAGTTCTTTTGTCACTTTCGACCACTCAACTCTAGGGACATCTTTGGGGGTCCCAGTTGCAACCCCTCGAGGCTGCAGATGCAACCCCTGGGTGTTCCTGTGTGAGCCAACATTTGGGGGGGAAATCGAAGCTCCTGGTATAGTGGGTCTAGTGTACCAAGTCTGGTGGGTCAGCTGCCCAGTCCTCACCCATCAGGGTGAAGGCTTTCCTGGGGAGGCCCTCAACAGGGGTTGGAGCTGACCATGACACGTGGTCCATATCACATGTGACGTTCAGCTCCAACCTCTTCTCCCTCGGCTTCCTTGCAGCTCACATAAAGGAACCAGGAAGCTTATACAGCTTCCTGGTCTTGTTTGTGAGCAGCACAGAGGAGGCAAGGTAGCCTGTAAAGATGAACTGAAGCTGCAAGAAAAATGTAAGAAAGCTTTTGTTTGTGAATATGATGTGTATTTTGCATGTGTGAAATGTGTGTCAGATGTATGTATGTGGATGGTGGGTGAATGAGAAGTGATGTGTGGGTGGGTGTGTGCCTGTGTAGAGAAAGCAATGAGTGGATGTCAGAGAAGGTGTGAGTGACTGGTGGGTGAATGAGAAGTGATGTGTGTTTTTTAATGTTCTTGGTTGGTGGGTGTGTGCCTGTCTAGAGAATGCAATGAGTGAATGTAAGAGGTGGTTTGAGTGACTGGTGAGTGAATGGGAAGTGATGTGATGTGTATGTTTGAATGTTCTGGGTGGGTGGGTTGATGTGCGTCTGTGTAGAGAATGCAATGAATGGATGCAAGAGACTGGTGGGTGAATGAGAAGTGATGTGATGCAATGTGTGTTTTTGAATGTTCTGGGTGGGTGGGTTGGTGTGTGCCTGTGTAGGGAGTGCAATGAATGGGTGTGAGAGAAGGTGTGAGTGAATGGTGGATGAATTACAAGTAATGTGATGTGTGTTTTTGAATGTTCCGGGTCGGTGGGTGGATGGGTGTGTTGGTGTGTGCCTGTGTAGAGAATGCAATGAATGGATGTAAGAGAAGGTGTGAGTGACTGGTGGGTCGATGCAAAGTGATGTGAAGAGTGTTTTTGAATGTTCTGGATGGGTGGGTGGCTGCCTGTGTAGAGATTACAATGAGTGGATGTAAGAGAAGGTTTGAGTAACTGGTTGGTGAATGAGAAGTGATCTGATGCCATGTGTGTTTTTGAATGTTATGGGTGGGTTGGTGTGTACCTGTGTAGAGAATGCAAAGAGTGGGTGTAAGAGAAGGTATGCGTGACTGGTGGGTGAATGTGAAGTGATGTGATGTGTGTTTTTGAATGTTCTGGGTGGGTGTGTGCCTGTGTAGATAATGCAATGAGTGGATGTAAGATAAGGTGTGAGTGAGTAACTGGTGGGTGAATGAGTATGAATGTGGTAGTGTGTTTGAATGTTCTGGGACGGGTTTAGTGTGTACTTGTGTGGTGAATCCAGTGTGAGTGAATGTGAGAGGGGATGTATGTGTGTGTAAGGCCATGGGAGACTAGGGACCACAGGAGCATTTTTGCTAAAACCTTTATTGACTTTGCATGCTTTACTGGTATTTTCGGGCAGAGCCAAGTTCATGTCTGTCATTACCTGGCTAGACTGGCATTTTGGTGCAGTCAGTCTAGGCATTGCTTACTGTGGTATGACATTTATTACTGACCATCTTTGAAAGCATGATAAGTAGTGTTACCTCGCTAGACTGATGTTTTGGTGAAGCGGCCTGTATATTTTTTACTGTAGCATGGATTTTTATTAAATGAGCATCTATGATGAATCAAGCATGATAAGTGTTCTTTTGGGTCTAGGCTTACAAAGAAACCAGTTTGGACAGGTTTTCTTATTGTGACATGTCACTTTTAATGGCCAAACCAACAGCAGTATGTTCTTACATAGGAGTACTTGCATATATTGTCAGAGCCAGTTTTGTGCACAGTGCCAATATTGATATTATAAAAACATATCTTAAAGCGAACATGAGTATGGTTTTATATGGGAATACTAACATATGTTGGTGGATCTAGCATGGAAATGTATGGGCACAGCCAGCTTGAAAATGTTTTATATACTGGCATATATTGCAGGGACTGGCATAATAATCCATTGGGAAATGTCCTGTGCACTTTTGGTTACTTGCATCTATTGTACTTTTTTCATGATTTACCCTATACCCTCCAGAACTGATTGTTGGCACTTTACCCAAATTTTCACAGAGTTTGTGCTGTGTAATGCGCCATTTTAACCCATTATTCAAAATAATTTGTCTGGGGAGGGAGAAGTCCCCCCCATCCGCCAAAAACGATTTTCAAAAGTTCTGGCTCACTCGCTACACTTAGTTGCAATCACTTACTTGTGGCAAATATTTACACTCTTAAAAAAAAAAACCTCACTGGTGGCTGGGATATTTGTGGACTGGGCATCGCCCCTTTCTTTCTATGTTATGTTAAACATTTAAGCTTTGATTTAAAAAAACATATTTACTTCTTTCACTTGCAGTAGCGCATGCCGCTGTAGTGGCATAATCAACATGGACATTGCACACACATGGTGGCCCGGACCGAGGTGTGGCATGCCCTGTGCTTTGTTAAGAAGCTTGGGAGGTGTAAATATAGTTGGGGGCTCTGAATAGTTGGGGGGCTGTTTTACAAGGGTTTATTAGCTTAGTATGCTCATGTAGTGTTAGTGGGCTTATGTAGAGACAGAGAAATAGAAACACATGCAAGCAGTGGCAAATGCAACCAGCACGTGCACCAGATGGGAAATGCACACATCCAGGAACAGAGAGCACATGTTTAAACATGTTTTATTTCAGGATAATATTTCATTTGGCTGGTTTGGACTAAATATAAATACTAAAATAAATTAACATGCTAACCCCTTCCCAGTAAGCTGTAACATGTCCTTAATATGAATTAGTGCAATTTGGTGCAGATGAAATGAAAACGATTTTGGAAATTCTCTTCTGCAATGTGGTTTAAGTGTGCAGTTAGGAGCTGTGTACCTTTATTCAATTACATTGTTACATGTGCAGCATAGCAGCAACTTGTGAGAGGCTGGGAATAGGAAATATGTGCTGCTAAAGAACACCATTGTGTTTGCACAGGAAGCAAAAGTAAGAAGATGTTACATTTGTAGTTTGGCAGGACGCATGAAGTGGTATGATTTAGATGAGGGGAAGGATTTATTTTGAATGACAGGGGAAGATTATAAAAGACACTGTGGGTGAATGTGCTAGGCAGACATCAAGTGACAACCAGGGAGAGCCTGAGATGCTTTGCTGAGACAGTGCTGGCAGGCAGGCAGACAATCCTTATCGGTGGGGGAACCAAGTGAGAGGGATTCCTACATTCAGCTGTGCCAGGAATCTCACCAAACTATTGGTAAATATAGGTCCAAGTGAGGGTATTGGATTTGCCAATCTGATAGTCAGTCAGAGATAGGTCATTTCATGTGTAATGTTTCAACATTATAAATGCATGCAATTCCGAATGAACAAGATTGCTTTACAGTTTGATTTTCATGAAGCTTAATTCTTGCCAAGCTATTCGCTTTCAAGGTCCGTTTGCTAGGGCTGGTTAAAGCTCATTCTATTTTTGAAATGTGCCTTTTGCTCTTTTTTAAAATGTTTGCAAACCAATCTGTCCTATGCATAGTTGTTGCCATGTGTAATTTGTAATTTTATTTGTCATGATAAAGACACATCATAAAATGTATTTCGTGTTCTGTTGCATTTTGTGGCAGCTGGTCATCCCACTTGATCTGCACACAAAGACAAGCGCGCGATAATACATGTTTCCAAGTGAAGGATCTGATGTGAACTCTATAGTTAGAAAGTGAATGAGTTTGCAGTATTTCGTTTTGCCTGTTTACAGTTGTAAAGATCAGCCACCAGGGCATACATCAGCATTGTAAATAAGGTGCTTAGAGGTAAGGTAATGCCCCAAATTAAGTGTAATAGATCCAGCATCTGGTATTGTGAATAACCCTGGGGTAAAAAAATACCTGTGTTAGACTATATTCTGAGGAGAGTTTTACCACTGTAAAGGAAATCCCCCAATTGTACCACAATACAATACCACTATTTACCACAATAGTAATATACCACAAGATCAGGTTTTACTCTTCTAGAAAGTATACCCAACATATTTGGTGCATTGGCCATTGGAAATTGTAAAACAGTTACTGGGTGTGGCATTGCATTATAGGCATAGCCATAGTGTGTACTTACAAAGTCAATTAGTGCTGTGAAGTGATAGTGCAGCGTTGTGTGCCCATTTGAATCACACAACAGTGTCACTATGTCCCAGATTGAAGCTGATTTTTCTGATTTGGCTAACTACCTTGAGGCACAATCTTTTGCTCATGCACTTTGGTCTTCAGAAAATACAACCATATGGAAAGACAGGATTTGTGGGGAAGTGGAGAAAGAGCTGCTGAAAAATATTTTTGAGGAAGGGAGCATTGTGCAGCTATGCCTCATGAGGCTATTTAGAGCCCCAGATTGAAAAGGAGGAGAACATTTGTATCAAAACACTGTGTGGAAAGTTATGGTTTCTATTGCACCGGTCTTTGAAAATGCAAGGAAATTATACTGACATAATTAGTAAACTGCAGGTTAGTTTGGATGATGCAGTTGATCAAATACAGAGACTAAAAGCAGAATTAGAACTGTCGAATACAGAATTGCAATCTAATTGTAGCAATATGGATACTCAATTGACTCAGAAAGAAAAACTATTTAATGAGAGTGAGCAAGAATTAATGCACTTAAAAGGATTGTAGATGCAATAAGACAAGACAAAGATGATGCCTTTTCTGAATTATGAACACTTAGCGGGCATAACATGGAAAATGATAAAGCATTCTGTGCTGTGGAACGGGAAATAGTTACATTCTTGAAACAGAATGACAAGAAAGATAAAGCAATTGACCAGTGTTATGTGCAAATAAAGGTGTCGAAAGCCGTGATCAACAAAATTAGGGATGAGAATTCTAATCTTTGTCATGAGGTGTAACGGCTTCATGGACAATGCAAGAATCTGGAACTGCGCATATTCAGTCTAAAATCTCAGGAAAGGTGAAAAGGCATTACAATGGAGTAGAGGTTAACCCCAGCTCTGGCCAAGGGGAAAATAAACCAACAGTTGTTCCTGTGGCCAGACCTGATTATAGCCCAATGGTGGGATATGAATCGCCAGCCAATGATTACAATCATTCTTGCCCACAAGAGAACAGAAATGAGCGACAGAATAATGCACACCAAAACTCACCATGTAGCCCTATAAAAATCATGAAATCGATCAAAACTTTGATTAAACCATTCAAAAAGGGAGGAGATTATTGCATGGAAGACCATTTAGAAACAGTCTATGATATATTTAAAGCCCTCCAGATTCCTAGGGAACAGTATAGACAGTACTTTCACCTAATGCTTGATTCAGCAGCTGCTAGTGTCATTCGGGGTGTCAATGAACAGGAAAACTTGTCATGGGTGGATTTTGAGAAAGAGGTTAGACATCAATGTTCACCTTATCAGTCGACACAAGATGCAAAAAAGGCAGTATATACAATGACTGCAAAGCCAGATATGTCCCCTCGCCAGTTCATCCAGGATTTAAAAAGAACATTTTCACAGTTTGATGTGGCCTTTAATCCTAATTCTGTATCATTTAAAACTGAATACTTTTATGGACTTCTTCATTCTTCATTCTTCATTCCAGAGGTACTGTTTAGACTTGTGGTACTTACTTCAGTGTCTTTTTAGACCTTGCTTTTCTCAGTTGAGACTTGCATTGCCTTACCTTAACAGCTTGTGACCCTACAAGTGATTTCTTCAAAACTCTCTAACTTTGTGCAAGATTTGTATTATCTAAGAAGTGGCTCAGCTCCATAGACTGTGCTCCAATTGACTTTGGCTGTCCTGGCTCCTTGCAGACTCTTCTAGTCCATTGACTTTGATATTTCTGTCCCTCATGGGTGGTAACTTGCTTTAGACTGTTATTGCTGGGAAAGGCTTCTAAAGACTTAATTGGACAATTTATTTAGTAATTTTGTTTGAATGTGAAATAGTTTTATCTAAAACTTTACACATAAGCAAAATACAATCATAAAATTCATCAATGTCATAATACTTTAGAAAATAGAATAGAATATATCAGCATATGTACATATATAGCCCATTGAATAAAAAGGTAAAATAATTAAGACTAAAACAAAATAGACTAAGATGAAGTAAAGTAAAAAGCGGGCAGACATAATGATAATAATAATCATAAACATAAGCATAACAAACCTAATAAGGCTCTAAGAAAAAGAGAACACTATATCGGCAGCCTGCAGTGTAGCATGTCCATGAAATCTCCCAATAGACACATTATGATGTTGGCTAAAGTTAGCCATAGTTGATGGCTATTACTGATCTTTAATTCAATGTCAGGCATAGGTCGCACATAAATCATACAGCCTCTACTGGCAGGTATTTAGCCTTTGCTCAACCAAGGGTTAACTCTTAGTTCGCAAGTTTGTCTGGATCTTTCCACACTCTAAAGAGAGCCATCTGTAACTCAGCACTGAGGGTATTAACACAATGGTCCCGGAAGATGTTTTCCCTGATGCTGTTAATATTGTGTACATGTATCACATATTTACTTTTGTAGCTGATGGCCATAGCTGGACAACTCGTGAGTTTATGTCTTGCTGTTTCTGGTTCAGATTGTTGTTTACAGAGCCTGCAGTGTCTATCTGCAAGAGGGATTGATCCCTCAGCTCCTAAATTCGTCAACGTCGGGAGGTGATTCATTTGTAGTAATAGTATAAATCGCCTAAGATGTTCTGAAGGGCATACATTCAAGGATTTTTGAGCTTTGTGTGGGTATTTATAACATATGATACAAACTCACAACTTTTTAGACCTGCCAAATGAGAATAATTCTTCTGCCAGTCCCATAGTTTTAATCGTTTATGCATATGGTATTTCACATGTTCAAATGTCCAGTTCATTAGCTCTAAAAGACTTTTCATTTCGATTGCTAGCTTGGATTTTAAACCATCCGCCAATGCCTCATTTAGAGATTGTAATAAGGCTTTATTTGGGGAATATCATATTTTAAGATATAACTCAGCTCTTCTGCCCAAGACAATGGACGATTTATGTATACTGACATACCCTGAAAACCTGTTTAACCTTTTTCCTTTCTTTAACCTTTCCTTTCTACAACCTCAGAATCTGCTAAGAATAGCTAGTGATGTATAAATGCCATTACTGTGGTTGTGAATTAAGTCACCTCTGGGTGTGGAAGTGTGCAAAAAGCATATCCAAAAGAGTATCCACTAACTTGTACTAATTCTGGAAAAGTAATTTAAAGCAGATTTGATTGTTACATATCAAGCCCTTTTTAAAAGAATGTTTATTTAAAAATAGATGTTACATAAATTAATAACTATTTATAACTGAAACCGTGGTTACTTATATTTACAAATTTCATTGCTACAGCTCTACAGCTCACATTTACCCCTCATGAGCTAGGCCTACCAACTTGTGTACTGCAGACCTATACCAAAAGGTGGGTTACCCAATACCAAGCAGATAAGTGTTGTGTAGTCTCACAAATTGTTACTACATGAATTATTACCTAACAGACCACTTGGGGAGCAAAAGGGTCAATAGGAGCACAAGATGGGTTGGCACTGCAAAGCATGGTTGCCAATTCAATAGGAGATGTAGAGAAGACGTAGTTGAGCACAGAAGAGGTAGGGGGAGTGGTGGTGTAAAGAAGGAGGGTTGAGGAGAGAGAGGAGGGCTTGGAGAGTATCACACATTTTAGACATTGTAGAGGAAAAGTAGTGAGCAAAATCATTAGCATAAATATAGAAGTTGAGGGATATCAGCTTGGGAAGTGCTAGCAAACATTGGAGGGTAGATAGACATGTGTGCGGGTGATTATGAAGGGAGAAGATCAGGCTTGTGAAGTAGGATGATTTGAGAGTGTCCATTTCAGAGGTTAGGACAGCAAGGGAATTGTTCAGGACTAGGAGTAGGGATGGTGTATGTAATTTGCACCAGCATCATAGATGATGGCAAATGTTTGTTTTAAAGGTCTGAATTTCAGAGGTGATTCAACTCTGAGGATAGGAAGGTGTGACTGTGCGAGCAGGATAGTTTTGGTCAAATGGAGTCATAAGTTTATAGTGAAAGACAGAGAAGGCACAGTCAATGGAAGAGGCATGAACAGGGGAAAAGGGCAGGAGAGAGGTTCTCACATCATCAAGGTAAGGGGCAAGAGAGTGCTGCCTGATTTTCCTCTTAGTCATTGTAAAGTGGAGATGAGGTATAGAAAGTGGAGAGGCCGTGATGTTCAAGTGAACAATGGAGAGATCAGAGGGAGAGAGATCAATAGAGAGGTCAGAGGAGGAGTATAAACAGAGGGAAACACAAGGTCAAGATAGTTTCCACCATAGTGGCTAGGCTGACCTAGGCGGGAGTACAATGAGTGGTCAGATAGGAGGGATTTAAGTTCAAAGCAGGTGGCTGAAATGGGCTTGAGAAGGTGAAAGTCCATCAACATGACCATGGGGATGTTGGAAGGAAGAGACACAAGGAGAAGGGTCATATCATGGCAGATGGTGTTGGGAGGAGCAGGGGGTATATAGGGAGCTATCACAATGAGAGGAGTCGGAGGGAGAAGTAGAATAGTGACATTCAAAATAGGAAAAGCTGATGTCAGAGGGGGTAAGAGGTACCATGTTGAGGGTTTTATCAATAAGGAACCCCACCCTTATGACTTGGGAGAGTGGGAGTCAGTGTGGCGAGTGTCTAGTGTAGCAGAGTTATGAAGTGAGATCCAGGTTTCTGTGATAGCAAGAAGTGAAAGTTGAGGGTGATAAGAGTGAAAGAGTGGCAGGAGGCAGGGAGAGGACCATGTGCTGTGCATTAGGTGAGGGGGATGTATGATGTTGGAGATCCTGGGAGCATGGGAGTGCCTTGTTTGAGAGGTGTGG